>NC_082710.1:26269498-26593362 GCF_030144855.1 Hypanus sabinus | reverse complement strand
ACCAAAGTGCTGACATAATAAATTACATTTGAGTGATAGGAGCTCAAGTGTTCAGGTAAATATTTTTATCGGAGGAAGACTTCTGATGAACTAGTAATTAATAAAGGTAAGCTAAATGGACAATGATAAATTCCTGGAGTATTTTGCAGGCTGTGTTTGTAATAACTTCCAGTTTTGTAAGTTTATGATGTCAAAAGATTAATATGTAGGTATTCCAAATAATTAGGAAAGTTAATGAATGCTGATGTTTATAGCAAGAGGAATTAAATGCAAATGTAGAGTTACTGTTGCAAAGGAGTGTGTGGCACAATTTATAGTCTGGCACTTACCATGGGAGGATCTTTGGTATTTACAGAGTGAAACCATCAAGTAAATCAATCAGATTATTCTAATAAACAGCAATCCAGGATGTAAGAAAGTGAAGTTTATTTACTTACTTACTTACTGCCCATTACTCCGTGGGAATTAAGGCAGCCATGAAGGTCCTCCATCCCTGTCTGTCCTTGACCATCTTCTCTATTGTGCCCCAGATGTGGTTCAGGTTCTGCCTCTACAGTACAGTGCTGAGTTGTCCTTTGGTCTGCCCTTCGGGGGTGGGGTCCAATGACGTGCTGGCTTGATGATGGTGTTGACCTCTCTTCTCAGTATGAAAAAGTAAAATAGCCAATAATATAAAACAGGATACCAGAAGTTTTTTTTTCCAGTTATATAAAGAGTAAAAGGGAGGTGAGAGTTGATATTGGACCACTGGAAAATGAATGCTGGTGAAGTAGTAATGAGAACAAAGAAATTGCAGATGAAATCAATGGGTATTTTGCATCAGTCTTCACAGTGGAAGACACTAGCAGTGTGCCAGTGGTCTGTGAGTGTCAGAGCAGGAGTGAGTGCCATTGATATTACAAAGGAAAAAATGCTTAAGGCAAACTCAATGGTCTTAAGGTGGATGTCACCTGGACCAGATGGACTACATCCCAGAGTCCAGAAGGAGATGTCTGAAGGAATGATGGATGCATCAGTCATTATCTTTGAAGAATCACTTGATTCTGGCATAATCCCAGAGGACTGGGTGATTGCAAATGTCACTCCACTCTTTAAGAAGGGATGAAGACAAAGGAAAGGAAATTATAGGCTTGTTAAAGTCCATTATTAAGGATGTGATTTCAGGGTACTTGAAGACTAATGATTAAATAAGTCAAAGTCAGCATGGTTTCTGTAAAGGGAGATCTTGCCTGACCAATCTGTTAGAGTTCGTTGAGGAAGTAACAATCAAGGTGGATATCATTTACTTGGATTTTCAGAAGGCATTTGATAAGGTGCCAGACCTGAAGCTGCTTAACAAGATAAGATCCTATGGCATTACAGGAAAGATATCAGCATGGATAGAGGAATGGCTGACAGGCAGGAAATAGTGAGTCAAATAAAAGGGGCCTTTACTGGTGGCTGCTGATGTCTAGAGGTGTTCCTCAGGCGTCGGTATTGGGACCACTACTTTACACATTGTTTGTCAGTGATTTGCATAATGGAATTGATGGCTTTGTGGTAAAGTTTGTGGATGATACGAAGATAGGTGGAGAGGTAGATTCTGCGGAGGAAGCAATGCGATTGCAGCAGGACTTAGACAAATTGGAAGAATGGACAAAATGTGGCAGATGGAATACTGTTTTGGGAAATGTATAATAATGCATTTTGGTAAAAGGAACAATAGTGTAGACTATTGTCTAATTGGGAGGAAGTTCCAAACATCAGAGGTACCAAAGGACATAAAAGTCCTTGTGCAAGACTCCCAGGAGGTTAATTCACAGGTTGAGTCTGTGGTGAAGAAGGGAAATGCAGTGTTGGTATTTATTTCAAGGAGAATAGAATATAAAATCAAAGAGATAAAGCTGAGTCTTTATAAGACACTAGTCAAGTTTAATTTGGAGTATTGTCAACATTTTGGGCTCCATATCTCAGAAAAGATGTGTTGTCCTGGAGACAGTCCAGAGGAGAGGAAGTTCACGAGGATGATTCCAGGAATGAAAGGATTAACATATGAGGAGTGTTTGGCAGCTTTGGGCCTGTACTCACTGGAATTTAGAAGAATGTGTGGGGTTCTACCAAATGTTGAAAGGACTAGATAGGGTGGATGTGGAGAGGATGTTTCCTACGATGGAGTTATCCAGAACTATAAGAGACAATCTCAAAATTGAGGGATGATCTTTTAAAACAGAGATAAGGAGACATTTTTTTAGCCATAGAGTAGTGAATCTGTGGAATGCTCTGTCACAGACTGTGATGGAAGCCAAGTTCATGGGTATACTTAAGGCAGAAGTTTATCGTTTCCTGATCTGTCAGGGCATCAAAGGATATGGTGATGATATGTGTATGGGGTTGAGTGGGATCCAGGATCAGCCATGATGGAATGGCAGAGCAGACTTGATGGGCTGAATGGCCTAATTCTGCTGTTATGTCTTATGGTCTTATCACATGCTCAATCTTCAATGTTTCTTCATGATGATTGACGCCATGTCCATGGTGACACTGAAGGAGTGGGGTGTATTTTGCGATCTTTCCTGACCAGAAAATACGGAGGATCTTCCAAATGCTCAAGGTGTGGAATGGCAGCTTGGCAATGTCAATCTCTGTCCTGTGTCAGCATTCTGACCCGTACAAGAATATGGACAGAATACAGCTTCACCTCGGTGTGTACTTGGTTAATCCCCATATATTGCTCATCGATCTGAAGATGTTCCTAGCTTTGCTGAATCTGCACTGGATGTCGTCCCTGGTCCCACCATCCTGTGAAATGAATCTGGCCAGGAAGGTGAGTCTGCCGGCACTGGGTAAGTCCATATAACCATATAACAATTACAGCATGGAAACAGGCCATCTCGGCCCTTCCAGTCCATGTTGAAGTTGATGCCATATGCCTTGCTGGGAGGAGGAGTCTTGACTTTGATGATCATAGTCTCAGTCTTTCTTTGACTGACTCGGTCCAACCTGTGAAAGATACATACAAAGTCCAATGAAAGATACATAGGCACTGAGCTTTCTCTGGCATGCGCTGCAGTGTATGTGATAGTAATGTGATGTCATCTGCAAAGTCAAGGTCTTTTAAAGTAGAGAATAGAGTCCACTAAATGCCTCTCCGCTTATCTTACATTGTGTGCCTTGTAGCCCAATCAATCACCAGGTTAAACAATATTGTCGACATTACGCAGTCTTGCCTGACTCCCATCTTGACTTCAAAGCTCAAATTGCAGTCCCCAACTGTGCAGGTAAAATTAGCATTGAAACTTTGGGTGAGCTGGACAATTTTGGAAGGGATCCCATAAGATCTGAGAATTTGTCAGAGGCTGTCCTTGTGGATGCTTTCAAAAACCTTTTCAAAAGTTCACAAAACTCATATAAAGTTGTCTCTGCACTCACATGTTCTATAATCTTACACAGCATAAAGCCCTGGTCAACACAGCCACTGTTTCTCCTGCAATCAGCTTGCTCTTTCCTCAAGCACACATCGAGAGAACCTGTAACCTGTTGGACACTGACTTTGGTGAGAATCTTCTTGGGCACTTAAAAAAGTGTGATGCCAGGCCATTTGTTGCAATCACTTAGTGCTCCTTTCTTGGGGATCCTAACAATAACCCCCTTTGTCCAGTTCATAAGTACTTGTCCCACCCATTCCAAGATTATAGCAAACAGTGGTTGTAGGATGGCTGCTACAGCTTTTGTTTCAGCTTTGAACAGTTCAGCATTGAAATTGTCATGTCCTGGAGCTTTGCTATCCTTTAATGGTTTAACCGCAGCAACATTCTCTTCTCTCTTGGGTGGATCTGATTGACATCTAAGTCCTGTGCTACCTCTTGTAGGTCAGGTTTTTCATCTGATAGTGGTCTATTCAGTAATTCTCTGAAATAATTTGCCCATCATCTTTCTCAGTTGTCAAACGAAGACCATTCTTATCTCTTATGGGACCACTAGAACTTGCCTGGAACTTTCCGCGTGCCAATTTTGAGATGTACATGTTTCCCAGATCACCTCAACTAGCTGCTGCTTCAGCCTCCCCTGCAGAGTTCCACCAATGTTAGTTGGAGCATAGCACTGGATCGGCTATGTCCACTTGCTTCCCTTTCATCTGACTGTCATCAGCCTTTTGTTGATTGGTTTCCACTCCAGCAAACACTTCTCAAAGCTTTTCTTTAAGGTGACAGCTGTTTCACCAGTTGCTGCCTTTAGTCTGCCAGACCCTGTTTGTTTGCTTTCACTGATGCCCAGGTTGTAACAACACATTTCTGCAGTTATTTGTGTTTGCTTGTTAGTGTTTTATATAGTTCGAACATTCAAAAAAACAATTTCTGTCTTGGTCTTGGCTGTACTAGGTCCTCCTTCATCAGGCCAGTAGCTTCCTTCTGGTATTCAGTACAGTCAGTCAGGCAGGTCCTGGGTGGAAACTCAGAAATACCATCATCCACAAATATGGAAGGTTTCTTCATTGCTGTTTCCATGACATTCTTTCTGACCAGATAGGGTTGTTAGCTCTGAGCTGAACCCCTGAGCCTGAAGGACCAGGGGGCCACTTTTAGTCTGGCCTCTACCCTTTGATCTGTTTGCATGGTTGACTCTACCAAGAATCAAAGCACAAGGCCCAGACTCCAGCCAACGTAGCTCTAGGTCACATAGACATGCAGGCCTCCAAACCCTACAACAAGGTCGTGGTCCACTTGGAGGAACGGAAAGATTATAATTAACTTAATATTCATTTTACAGTAAGTCATGAAGATTAGAATGGAAGACAGCAATAAGGATTTCAACATGTACTTGCCATAACAAAATAGTCCAAAGTACATCATATAAGTGTAACCAAGCAAAACTTGACAGTAAACATGCATTAGGACAGATAACAGTTAAAGGAAGTAGACAAACACAAACCTTGATAAAGAAAGTAAAATTAAAGAGGCAAACACTGTGTTAAAGAGGACTGTGTTAGTATCTGAGTTCCATAATGTAGAACTCTTGAAGTTGAAGATATGGTCAAGCAATTGCTGTATAATTTAATGTTAACTGGCCAGGTAAACAGAGCAAATTCTGAAATATCATCAAAGAAAAATAATTGTTAATCTTTAGAATTTTGCCTCATGGAAAAGAAAGAATACTACTCCAGTCTCACTGAAATAGTTCGGCATAATTGCCCTGTGGAGTTGTAATTATGACGTTGCTGAGCCTTATTTCAATAAGATGGAACATTTTCCATGTTTTTATAGAGGTAATATTGCAGAAGAAGTTTCACATCATCTTTAATTATTGATATTGAGTTGATTGCATATGTGAATATTGCTGCACTGCTCTCTATGAAGGAGCAGGGTCTTCACTGATACTAATTTCTGGATTTGTACAGTTAGCTGACTCAGAAACTGCTCAGTTTTGTATTTTTATTATGATTTATAATTGTCAGCAACTTTGTATTTTATGGGACACCCCATAGATTATCTGCTCCATACAATTCAGTATGAAACAAATGTTCTCTTGTGATTTTTCCTAATTTAGATATCTGGGGGACAGATAATCCTGGATGTTCCCCAGCTAAAGAACTCTAGGATACAATATTTGGTCATGAGTCACCTGATAGTTGCATTGTCTACAGTGAGATCTTGTCAACAGTGAAAGGCACCTTCAATTCAAGTTTGATTCTATACTGAATTCTACCTTATCCTCCTTATTCAAATTTTATTTGATAGTGAATTACTGAGACAGTTAACTTCACATTTAAATCTGGAATACATTGTAACTTTGGAATGAACCTGCCAGTGACTATTCCTGGAAAATATTGAGGAGAGTTCTTCATGAAGAGATTGAATAATGCTTGTCCACTTTGACATCATCATCCAGTTACTACCAAAGCCATCATACTGATTTTATCTACTGCGGCTGGAGTTGCTATTTGAAGTGGAGGAGGGTGGGAGGAGATGAAGAGGAAGGAGGGAATGGAAGATAGGAGTGAGGTGTGCAGCATAGAGAGCGCAAAGGGAAAGGAGCAGAATAGAGAGGGAGCAAGGTGGGGAAAGCAGAAGAAGAAGAAGAAGAAGAAGAAGAACAGAATCCTTCTGATTGGAAGATATTAGCCTGAATCTTTAAAAACTGCATAGATGCCAAAGTTTGGGAGCATCTGGCAGTGAGATCAGAATCAGAATCAGCTTTAATATCGCCAACATACATCATGAAATTTGTTGTTATATGGCAGCAAATACATAATTTGAAATACATAATAATAAAAATGATTCAAAACCACAAGAGTAATATTTTCCAGAGTGGCATACAGTGTACATTGTCACTGCTGAAGAGAGGGACTCTCATTTTCCCTCCAGCATTTGCCTCTGGCCTTCATCTCATCTCTCTCGGCACAATTTAATTAATCTGTCACTCTTTTTTTAAATTTGATTGTCTTCACCCATCATCCACTTCCCATTGTCCCCCCTTCCACATCCTCTACCCTCTGCCTCTACTACTCTCTGTTTCTTCTTTATACTGCCCACCTCCGCTCCACTCTCAGCAGGGTTTTGATCCAAAATGTTGGCAATTCCTTCTCCCCACCACAACCAACAGATGCTGCTTAACTTTTCAGCTCCTCCAGTTATATTGTCACTCCAGATTCTTGCAGCTGCAGCTTTTTGTGGATTCTCATTTTTGTTCTGTGATGGTGCCCAGCAGTGTGGAAACACAACTCTTTACAGCACCAGGGACCCAGGTTCGATTCCTGCCTCTCCCTGTAAGGAGTTTGTACATTCACCCCGTAACCCCGTGGGTTTCCTCGGGGTGGTTGGTTTCCTCCCATAGTCCAAAGACATACTGGTTGGTAAATTACTTGGTCATTGGAAATTCTCTTACGATTAGGCTAGGGCTAAATCAGGGGCTGCTGAGTGATGCAGCTTGAAGGGCCAGTTCCCTGCTGTATCTGAATAAATAAAATTTCAGACATTCTGGGAAGTCTCCATTAACATTTTAGCTGAATATAGCTCAGAATCTGCCTCTCCACAAGCAGTGAAGACTGGGCATTCATTGTTTCACTAGAACAGAAACATCTTCTAAAATAAGACACAGAAGTCAAATTAGGCTATTCAGCCCATTGAGTCTGCTCTGCCACTTCATCATACCCGATTTATTTCCCCCCTCAAGACTATTTTCTTTCAGTCTCCCCAACACCAGTGACAGCCTTACTAATAGGGAACCTTTCAACCACTGCTTTCAATATAGCCAATGAATTAGCCTCCACAACCTTCTGTGCCAATGAATTCCACAGATTCACACTAAATGCGGACACACTGTTATGGAAAATTCACCACTGACAATACAAAATGGATTCAACTTCCAGTTAATTTAATCTTGGTGCTGCACACTCCGGACACAAGTTGATCCATATTACTACCCTCTGGAATTCCTGACCATAATCTCTTCTCCAGCTGTACACCATCAGTACTTCACTAGCAAAAGACATTGAATTCAGTCCTGCTCATCAGACATTACAGAAGAATGAGATGTTTATCAACACTGTCAATAAACTTCATGTTTAACAAGGAATCACAGATATATCAGCAGATAATGAGGACTTCGGTATAACAACTGGAAACAAAATGAAAGGCACTCGTGATATTTTGCCAAAATTTAATTACCAAACTCATTAAGCTATTTTATTTCTGCAGAAGAAAGTCTAAAGAAATTATTTGCCTGCAGCCAAAATTCACATGAAGCTACAGCAGCCTCTGAAAAACATCACGCTACCAATTGGTTTTAGATGCTCAACCAAAATTTAATGCATTGGTAAGCTTTACCCAGTCAGAGCCTCCGAACATCTCCCAGCCTGAAAAAGCACGAGATAAGACTAAGAATGTTTGTGAGTATGAGGGAGTATGCTAGATCATGCACCTTGGGCTTCGTCTGAGACTCAACATGTCTGTCTTTGAGGAAAGGAAGAGAGGAATGAAGTGTGATGTATGTGATCTGAATTTTTCCTCGTCATTCCATCCCAATGCAACCGTGACAATGAGTTTCAATGTTGACAGAAATTACGTTAATGAATTATTGCATGCAGAAGTAACAAAGCAGTGGCTTATTATTACAAGCACAGTGTACCGCTAGTGAGCCCAAGGGGGATTATATAAGATGTAAGAGAAATTATTGCACTGTGCAAGCTGTCTTTTGTTAAATGATGCCACTGAGATATTACCTACTATTTTTACTCTTCCTGAACACTTGTTTGCAGCAAGGAATAAAGAATCAATGATTGCTGGTGTGGTGTGCATTAATTAGACCGAATGATGATTCATCCGTTTGGGATGATCTTATAATTTGAAGCTGCTGCCTTACACTTGTGGAGTGTGTGTGCATTGTATTTAGTCTGGTGAACCTTTATCAAAAGGAATCAGAATTTCCATCAGCAGACATATTATGTAATTTACTGCAGAAAATTGCTAAGCTTTACCTTGTGACCTATAGAAAGAAATGGTGCTAAGTAAGATTAAGGAAAAATCTTCTATGTGCTACAATCTACCCATTTCAAAGCCAAACCTTCCACGTTTTTAATATAAGATTAACAAAGAGGCATCTGAAGCAGATTTGCAAAGTTCCTTTCATTCAAAGGAAGAGGAATCTTACTGTACATCAGATAAGAGAACTCAGAGAGAAGCAGCTATCCGGCTTGCTATCTGGCTAAGAACCTGATATTTGCCGTTCATTTCCTGCAAATAGAAAGCTACATAGTTCTGCTGAAGGGTCTCGGCCTGAAACGTCGACTGTACTCTTTTCCACAGATGCTGCTTGACCTGCATTTTGTGTGTGTTGTCTTAGTGATTTCCTGTATGTTTTTCAGTAATATTGGTTCCACAGGAAGATATCAAAAATATCTATTTACATCTGTAAGGAGATTGTATTCTAGCTTAACTCTTTGCTAAACTTTGCTGATTTACTCCTGCAAGCCCCAAAGTTAGATGGAGTTCTTTGCCCAGTTTTACCAGCCCAATGTTTATATATATAAAAAACAAGTAGTAGAAATTGTTTTTTTGGTGATTTGTACCAAATAAGTGCCAGTGCAAAGTGCAAAGTAAATCACTGGAACCAAAGTTCCTTTGACACAGAAGGCCAATTGTAGGTCCTGTATCTTCACATGAAAGCTGCCCATTTTATAGTCAGACTGAAATCTCAGCCTACTAGTGCAGATCAGCAAAATTATTTTTACATAAATACTTCTTAGTAATTTGCAATTTCCAACCAAGCTCCAAGTGTTTCATCTACTGCTGCCCTGTAATCTGAACCACTAGAAGTGAACAAAAGCCAGAATGTCAGCAAACAAGAATACATTTCTAATTTCTGGGCTTTTCCACTTATTTGCCAGCATTCTTTGGATTCAAAACTATGCTTGATTAAGAAAGGGAAGCTAGAACAGCGCATTCTAACTAACCAGGAAACATTTTTGGAAAGATACAGAACCAGGTTTATCACTGGCATGTGACGTGACATTTGTCAACTTAGCAGCAGCAGTTCAATGCAATAGTGTGCAACAATGCAAATCAATACAAGAAATGTTAAATTTCCACCACCTGATTTGACTCTGCTCATAAAAATCTCTAGGCTCTGCTTTGTAACAAAATTTCACAGAGAGAATGACAAGATGATGGTGTTTCCCCAAACACTATGCCTGTTTCTCATCACCAGTGTCTGAAAGATTAGTTTGTTTTTCATGCAGTATCCAGGCCCAATTATATTAACTGAGATAAATGAACTGCAATTTTCTGAACAGTAAATAGCAATAACAACCTGATTACAGTTGCAAATGAGGACTAAATTGTTATAAATTATCATCAACTATACAAATTTATAACTACACATCTGACAATAGCAGTTCATTTCATTTTCTTTCGCCCTTCTAGTTTTCTTTCCCTCCACCCCGCACCCCCCTTCCCCGTACACTCTCCTCTCAGTCATCTCACTAACCTGCTGAATGCAATGACTCCTGGCGTTGTGATTCTTTTAGTACTCGCTGAGTTACATCCTAGGATGCTCTGGGACACATCATCAGTGACATAACCTGAGTCATTGAGACTTGAATTGTAAAATTCCATTACTATTGTTTCCTTGTAACTCAAACAGCCAACGCTCTCTTTTCTTGCTGCTGCCATTGGGTGGGAGGTACAGGAGCCTTACGTCCCACTCCAGCTGGTTCAGGAAGAGTAATTACCCTTCACCATTAGGCCTTTGCACCAGCATGTTTAACTTCACTCACCTCAACACTGAACTGATTCCACAACCTATGGACTCAGGTTCAATGACTGCACAAGTCATGTTCTCAGTATTATTTATATATATATATTATTTTTCGTACAGTTTGCCACCTTTTGCACATTGGGAAAATGTAAATCAATGTCTGTTAACACTAACAAAGGAAATAAAAGGAAGTTTTCAAAGCAGCAGGTTAATTAATATAGTATACATTTTAGAAATTGGGGGACCTATTGCAACAGCTTAGTCACTGGAAAATGTGAAGCATTATTTTGGTAATGGGGTGGTGAGGTTTGGGGATACTAATGCAGTGACATTCAAATGTAGGCTTGAGCACCACTGGCTGAAGACACATGCAAAGATACTAAGATACACCAATAACTTTGAATAGAAGCAAAACAAGAACTCAGTGATTACAATACAACATAGATCAGAACTTGAAGGACTCTAACAAGAATGTTAAGAGAAAAGAAGGATAGGGAAGCTGATGAACAGCAAGTTGGGTGGGACAAGTTGAAAGCACTGAAGACTCAAAGAATGAAGGGAATTCTAGACACGGACCCATCAGCTGGTAGGAAGCCTTTATTCTGAAGACCAAGTGCAAAAGAGGCTTATGACAAAGACAGATACAAACAAGAGATGATGATGATGATCAGAAATTGAGGGAAGTTTCATGAGAATATACATCGTGACTCCATCATTCAACTATTTGTCACGTGTGTGCAATTGGCATTTGTTCAGACAGCTTCATATTAAGATACTGATGCACCATCAATTACTCTCGGAGACGTGAGTTAAGGTAGGCTTTTATTGGCTGGAAGAAAGCACAAGCAGCAAGCGACCACCACACAACATCCTGGAGACTGAGGAAGGGGCTGTGCCTCCAATCGCCTTTACACCGGGGTCTGTGGGAAGAGCCACGGTCTGTGGGAGGAGCCACAGGAGCAGTCAGCGGGGGGGGGGGGGGGGGGCGTGTCCAGACAGGTATATGTAGTTCACCACAGATGCTTAGAATCTTGATTGGTCAGAGCATGAAGGGATACAGGGAGAAGGCAGGAGATGGGGGCTGAGAGGAAAAATCAGATCAGGTATGATAAAATGGCAGAGCAGACATGATGGGCCAAATGGACAAACCTTGCTTCTAAGCCTTAAGGTGTTATGATCCAAAAACTTGAAAAAATGACAATGTTTACTTCATAATATGTGAAACCAATAAATTCTGGGTCCTTTTATATGCTGGTCCTAGCACATAGCCGGACTAGAGGTGGTGCGCTCTGACAGAAGCAACATTCAAAATTCATGCTTCAGAAGGAAAGTATTGGATTGACTCACAGCACAGGTTGAAATAAAAGGATAAAGGAAGCATAATTTAGAAATTGGATAGAGAAAAAGAAAGGTCAAGATGCAAGGACACCTGTACAAAGAGGAAAGAAGACAGCCAATGTAGATACCATTGCCACTGAAGGGCAATATTTGTATTTGTTGTGGTTATTAAAGCTGATTAATGTATAGGATTTAGGCAACTGTGAGCTGCATAAGCAGTCTTCAAAATTACAAAAAGATAATTATGTTGATTAATGTATAGGATTTAGACAAACTGAACTGCATATACTGTCTTCATAATTATGCTGATAATTATATGAATACAATAATTATAGAGATGTAAGTACAGCTTGTCATACAGCTTACAGGTTATAGATGAGACAACTAAGAAACTGAATATATTTTCTTTAAAAATAAGAGCATTTGGTTAAACTTACAGCTATGCATTCATATAGTGTAGGCATGAACTGACGGAAATGCATGTAAATTGTTATTTGCCGTGTTTAATGCAAGTAGATGATGTTTGCATATTTTAAAAAGGTAAACAGTGTAATATAAATTAATGTGAATGTTCTATAGAAGTAAGACAACCAAGTGGTGTGAGCTTGATACATTGTTAGTATCAGAATCAGGATATTGTATTAACTCTGAGTAGTCTAGAAAGTCTGATTTACAGCAATACAGACCCTCCACTACCAATTCTCATTCCACTGAAATCAGTAAGCGCTGTCTTATTACCCTTCCATGCAGCAAAAATGTAAATTTATCCTACTTTTGTTTACTCACAGCTGTTCCAAAAGAAACAGGGGAATTAATGTATCAAAAAAACATCTGCAGAAATTCTGTGACTACTGCTCTGGAGATAACATGAAACAGCTACTTCGGTTTGGTGCTGTTTCTTACCCATAACTTTGAACACGACTTCATAGTCCACTGCTTCTGCAATGAAGAAACAGAATTTTAAACACCACAACGAAAACCACATTGAAAACCACATTTGCACCACAGCTGTCAGCTTGGCATGCTGTCTAGATGCATTTTCTTTATTTGAATTATCACTCTACTTTATGCAATCTACCTATCAGAGTTACAGACTTTATAATGAAGGATTCTGAAATCGGTTTCATTGTTCCAAGGCGCCCTTTAGTCTTGGTACTGCCATGTCTTTCAACCTTGGCATTAAATTCTTTTGCAGTCAATGACCTTTAAAATTAACTTTTTTAACTTAATTAGGTCAAGAGAATAGTTCAACAGGGTGTTAGCGGTTTGGAGATTGTAGCAAAGGTATTTACTTGCAGAAAACTAAAGCATGGGAATAGCAGAAGGCCATTTACTACTTCAGATTCGTCCTGTCATTCACTAAGATCGTTAGCTCATCTGCATCAAAACACCATCTGCCTGCCTTGGCTCCATGTCCCTACATGCTTTGCTAGTAAAAATCTATTGACTTCAAATTTAAAATTAATTTAGCGTGCATTATTTATTGGATTAGAGTCCCATTTTTCTACCACTCATCTAATTTCTAAGCTTTTCTGGATATGATGGATGTGATTTCAAGATTGTATGTGTGTCTTTCTGGGCTGGCATTTTTCTTTGGTTGCATTTTAGTATAAATGCCAGATTGGTAGTTCCCATTTGCAGAGTGCTCAAGAACTAGGAAACACAGAATGAAGATGATTATGTGAACAAATGCTAAAGTGAAGGAAATATGTTACTACACAGTATATTGTTACAGTGTGGAATCCACTGCCAGAAGTACAAGTGGAGGTAAACTATATAGTACGGCTCTAAGGGGAGCTGGACAACTATCTGAAAAGGTACGGAATAAAAAACTGTTAAGAAGAAGGCAAAATGGGGCTGATTTATACAGAGAGTAATTCTGGACTCAATGGTCCAAATGACATACTTCCATGTTTTAATTATCTGTGCTTCTGTAATATTGGACAAAGAATGAATAGAGATGCAAAATATGTACTTTGTTAATATGAAATGCCTGATTGCAAGTCTAGAAAAAATTTTTTCTACTACTTGACAGTTTGAATTTGCCTACAAATCCACTTTAGTGTTCAAATGGTGATTAGAGACCAGTTTATGCGTTGATCTATGTGAGCTCTTCATACCATCAAAATAAATGGGATTTTTTGTGTGTGTTGTGTTATTTTAAGAATGGCCCATGGGCTGAGAGAGACAGCACATGGGTTATCAGATGCCCTGTTGAAGATCTAGTTCTTTAAATGATGTCTGTTATTTACTTGAAGTCGTTTGTTGCTTTATTAATCTGGAAAGTCATTCAACCACTTCCTGACTCCAGTCACACTTGCGCATCTGTTGGGCAGCTAATAATATAATTTCATGTGCAGCATTGTTTTATTGATGCTTGGGAGTTTTGACCATGTTGTCCCAAGGCTAAGCATTGCTAGTCATTTCTTCAGAGGCCATATTTTCATAGTGCAGCCTGAGACAGAGACCCCGCTAAGGTATCTTATATATTTGACACCACTCACTATTTCTTCTTATCTTCACAGCAGTGAAACCGACCAATCTCACTCCCGCACCAGTTTGTACTTGTTGCTGACTCCCTTTCTGCAGTTGCCAATGCTGTCATTATCTCTGACTAGCCTCCATCTCTCCAAGACTCAATTTAGATCATTAACCATCCACTTTCCATAAGACGTATTTTTTTCCCATTAGACATATGAGCAGAATCAGTCCTGCCGAAGGGTTTCGGCCCAAAATGTCAACTGTACTCTTTTCCATAAATGCTGCTTGGCCTGCTGAGCTCCTCCAGTATTTTGTGTGCATTGAACAGAATTAAGCCAGTCAGTCTATCAAGTCTGCTCCGCTATTCCATCATGGCTGATTTATTAACCCTCTCAACCCCATCGTCCTGCCTTCTCTCCATAACATTTGATTCCCTTACTATTCAAGAACCAATCAACTTCCACTTTAAATATATCCAATGACTTGGCCTTCACATCCTTCTGTAGTAATGAATTCCACAAATTCAACACCCTCTGGTTAAAGAAATTCCTTCTCATCTCTGTTTGAAAGGGACATCCTTCTAATCTGAATCTGTTCCCTCTGGTCCTCAGTTCCCCCACTAGAGGAAACATCCTCTCTACATCTACAGTATCTAGGCCTTTCAATATTTCAAAGGTTTCAATGAGATCCACCTTCATTCTTCTAAACTCCAGCAAGTACAAGCCCACTCCTCATACATTATTGTTTTTATATCTCGTGAATCTCTTCTGGAATCTCTAATGCCAGCACATTTTTTCTTCGATAAGAGTTCTAACTCTGTTCACAATGCTCAAGGTGCAATCTGACCAACACCTTAGAAAGCCTCAATATTACATTCTTGCTTTTATATTCTAGTCTTCTGGAAATGAATGCTACCATTGCATTTGCCTTCGTCACCACTGACTCAACCTGTACATCAGACAGTACTTCATGAGAACTCCCAAGTCCCTTTACACCTCTGATTTATGAATTTCCTCCCCATTTAGAAAATAATCTACATTTTATCCTGAATAACAAAGTGCATTCAGGTCCTAATTTAGCATATCAGTACTCTTGCTACCCCATCCCCCACTCCAGCCACCCGCTTTTCAACCACACCTAAAAAGCCAAATGGAAGTAATATGCATTTAGTAGTCCCTGAAGCTTTGGTAATTGCTGTCTCATTTGCTACAATTTCTAAACTGCAATGAGAAAGCTGAGTATTTTGATGATCATGTTATCTGACCCAACAGAAAGATTAAGCGATTACTTGGAAATTGATTCATTTCCTTCTTGATTGTCTTCTGAATTATGCTCGTATGATTAGACAGTGGGCAGCTTCTTTCCAATATCATACTCAGTTGATCATTCTTAATATGTTAGCAATCAGCGATCATCACAACCAACCCTAATCCTAGCTTTAATCAAAATGTGGACAACTCATATGCAAGCCTTAGTCATAAGAAAGCAATAGGTTGCATGTCATTAGATTTTCCAAAGCTTTCCCAGAATTTAATTTTTCAATTTGAGATCCGCCACGAGGCATTACTGGTTTCTGACTCAATGTATGTGTGGTTCTGCCCTCCTGTAATGGGCTGGGTTGATCAGACCCAAAAGATCCGAACAATTTGAGTGTCCAGGAAATGTGGTAATAAGCGTCCAAGCACAACGAAGTAGCTTACACCAAATCTATTGCCATAATGCAAGAAGCGCAAGCAAGCCACACAAAATACTACATAGTAAGTGACAAAGATTTCAGGGCTTACAATTCTTAGTCTGTGGACTTGATTGTTGTTATCATCTGGGTAACTCCAAATCCTGACTTGTGAAATCACTACGGGTCCATCCTAGTCACCTATCGATCACGATTCTCCAGTCCAGGTGAAGTGCCATGGAACGAGCAAAATGTACCTCACTTCACAGACGTAGTGAGACACACAGAGACAGACAAGTTCTTTCATCTTTTGTTCTCATGTCACTAACTCAGCAAGGTTTCTTTCATTCAAGCAATTTACCTGTTTGAATAAACTCTTTTCAAGCTTCCAGCCGAGAACAGGTATTGACTATAACTGACATTTCGATGACAGACTCTGCCATCTTCATCAGGGTTTGCGTTTTGGTTTGTCTAGTCTGGTGGTATTTATAATCCTGTTGTCTAACCCTCTTGAATGATTAGTTCTCATCCAATCAGGTTTCCACTCTCCCACCTTGTTTACAATCAAATTCCAGTTCTTACTTAGCATAGAATATGTTTAGCCACCAGAGAAACCACAGTGAAGCACGACCTCATTTCTTAACTCATGTGTTCATTGACAGACATTCTGATGTCACTGTGCCAAAAAGAATCCAGCCGCTATTCACAAACACTTGTCAAACCTATAGTGCAAGAATCCAGCCATTTCTAGTAAACATTTAACAAACCTACAGTGTTTAACTTGCACAGATACCTTACATGCTGTGAGCTCACAAAGGGTTTTGAATTGTTCAGATTTCATCTAATATTTTTACAAAATTTAATACACGACAACACACTTCTCTCTGGTGAAAATGAAATTAATACATTGAACATTACTTCATAATCTACATCCCACACAAGACACGAGTTTGGTTTCAACAAGGCAAGTAGTAGGTGAACTTAGGTATGTTTCATAAAGTTAGGTCAGTAACTGAAAATATCATAAAATTGGGGAACAATGTTGTGATCATTAAGAAAGTATTTAGGAACAAAATTTGTTGATTAGTTGAGGAATCAAAGGATTCAAAGCACATTTAGTTTCAAAGTATGTATGCAGTATAGAAACTTAAAATTCAACTTCTCCACAGACAGCCACAAAACAAAGAAAACTGTGGAACCCATTTAAAGAAAAACATCAACCTCCACTAAACAAAATTGTGTAAACAACAACAAGAAACAATGAGCAAAAATACATAAAATAAGACACAAGATTGAAAGTGAGAAAAGGGCATGCCCTCGGTGCTGGAGATCCTTTATAATAGATGCTGCCTTTCTGAGACAGCACTCATTGAAGATGTCCTCGGTAATTTGTAGGTTAATACCCAAGATGGGGCTGACTAAATTACAACCCTCTGTAGCTTCTTTTGGTCCTGCGCAGTAGCCCCTCCCCCCCCATACCAGATAGTCAGGACGAAGGGTCTCGGCCCAAAACGTTGACAGTGCTTCTCCCTATAGATGCTGCCTGGCCTGCTGTGTTCCACCAGCATTTTGTGTGTGTTGTTTGAATTTCCAGCATCTGCAGATTTCCTTGTGTTTGCTCCATAATGATGGATGCTGCTTTCTTGTGGCAGTGTTCCTTACAGCTGTGCTCAATGGATAATCTGCAGAAAAGGGGTAGAGAAAACATAAGAATTGAGATGAGAGAAAATTGTAAATAATCCTCCATTAATTTATGCATAATTACTGGCCATTGTTGTTCATTTTATTCTGGCATTTTAAATTTTACAGCAGTTCATTGTAGGAGCTAATTGTATAGTGTCATGGCAGATATGACTGCTGATGTCTCTTCCTGATCCTTGGGTACACAATAGGAGGAAAAACTAGACAAGAGTGGTTCAGGAAGCCATGTAACAGAAGGAGAATATGTGACATTGGATTGGAAATTCTTGATCTGCTTTAACACCTGGGATAAAAAGAAGACCATAAGATATAAGAGCAGAAGCAGGCCATTTGGCACATCGAGCCTGCTCCACTATTCAATCATGCGCTGATTCAATTCTTCCAGTCATCTCCACTCCCTGCCTTCTCCCCATATCCTTTGATACCTGGCTAATCAAGAACCTAGCTAACTCTCCCTTAAATGCACCCAATGACTTGGCCTGCACAGCTGAACGTGGAGATTCACAGATTTAGTCAGACCCTCTGACTAAAGTAATTTCTCCACATCTCTGTTCTAAATGGACATCCTTCAGTCCTGAATTGTGCCCTCTTGTCCTGGACTCCCTTGCCATGGGAAATAACTTTGCCATATCTAATCTGTTCAGGCCTTTTAACATTCGAAATGTTTCTATGAGATCCCCCCTCATTCTCTTGAACTCCAGGGAATACAGCCCAAGAGCTGCTAGACATTCCTCATACGGTAACCCTTTCATTCCTGGAATCATTCTCATAAATCTTCTCTGAACCCTTTCCGAAGTCAGTATATTTTTTCTAAAACAAGTAGCCCAAAACTACACCCAATACTACAAGTGTGGTCTCATGAGTGCCTTCTAGTCCCTCATTATCATATCCCTGCTCTTATACTCTATACCTCTAAAAATGGCCTGGTTCTCCTGATCCACTTTCATGTTAAAATCCCCAACGATTATCATGACATTGCCCTTCTAACAGGCCTTTTCTACCTCCTGCTGTAATTTGTAATCCACATCCCGGCTGCTGTTTGGAGACCTGTATACAACGGCCATTAGGGTCTTTTTACCCTTGACATTTCTTAACTCAACCCAGAGAGACCCTACACCTTCCGATCCTATGTCACTCCTTTCTAATGACTTAATATTATTTCTTATACCCAGGGCCACACCAACCCCTCTGCCTACTAACCTGTCTTTCTGATACACTGTATATCCTTGGATGTTCAGCTCCCAATGGCAGACATCCTTTAGCCAAGTTTCAGAGATGGCCACCACGTCATACTTGCCAATTTGCAGCTGAATTTCAAAATCATCCATTTTATGAAAAGAAATTGGAAAGAAAGAAATATGTATTCAGTGGCCACTTTATTAGATTCTTCCTGGTGCCTGATAAAGAGGCCAGTGAGTGTATGTTTATGGTTTTCTGCTGCTGTAGTCCATCCACTTCCAGGTTTGATGTATAGTGCATACAGAAATGCTCTTCAGCAGACCACTGTTGTAATCTGTAGCTATTTGAGTTACTGTCATGTTCCTGTCAGTTTGAACCAGTCTAGATGTTCTTCTCTGAACTCTTTCATTAACAAGGCATTTTTGCCCACAGAACTGCTGCTCACTCAATGTTTATTTGCATATTCACACCACTCTCTGTAAACTCTAGAGACGGTTGTGCATGAACATCCCAGGAGTTCTGCAGTTTCTGACATACTCAGACCACCCCATCTGGCACCAATGGTCAAAGTCACTTTGATCACATTTCTTCCCCGTTCTGATGTTTGAAATTGCACCATCTTGGATCGCAAGACCCTGCCGCGGATAGTGAGGTCAGCCGAGAAGATCATCGGGGTCTCTCTTCCAGCCATCACGGACATTTACACTACACGTTGCATCCGCAAAGGAAACAGCATTATACAGGATCCCATGCACCCCTCATACAATCTCTTCTCCCTCCTGCCATCTGGGAAAAGGTTCCGAAGTATTCGGGCTCTCACGGTCAGGCTATGTAACAGTTCCTTCCCCCAAGCTTTCAGACTCTTCAATACCTGAAGCCTGGACTGACACCTTTCCCTACTGTCCTGTTTATTATTTATTGTAATGCCAGTACTGTTTTTGCGCATTTTATGTAGTCCAGTGTAGGTCTGTAGTCTAGTATAGCTTTCTCTGTGTTGTTTTTTTTTACGTAGTTCAGTCTAGTTTTTGTACTGTGTCATGTAACACCATGGTTCTGAAAAACGTTGTCTCACTTTTACTATGCACTGTACCAGCAGTTATGGTCAAAATGACAATAAAAATGGCTTGACTTGACTTGAACGGAACTGCTTGACTACGTCTGCATGCTTTTAGGCGTTGAGTTGCTATCACATAATTGGCTGATTAGGTATTTGCATTAATGAACAGGTGCATAGGTATACCAAATTAAGTAGCCACTGAGTGCATTTTGCCCTTTTTTGACCTTGCATTCAAATTAAATTTGGCTTAAATATAAAGAAACAGCTCAGCAAGAGAGACAGTGCATTAGAAAAGCATGCATCTCCTTGTTCGCCTTCTCTGTGAGTTCAGAGCAGTGGCCAAGAGCTGTTCCATGTAAAAAACAATTATCTTATATTTTTACACTTCATCACTCTGACACAATCTCGTGTTGGAAGTATGGGATGTATCCTTAGAGTCATAGTTATACGGCTTGGAAACAGGCCTTTCAGCCCAATTCCTCTATTCTAACCTAGATGCCGACTTGAATTTGGCCCTATTTGCTTGTGCTTGACTGATATCACTCTAAACATTTCCTATCCATGTACACACTTCCACTATTTTCTCTAGGTGCTCATTCCATATGCCCATCACCCTCTGTGTGTGAAATCCTGCGTCTCAGGTTCCCTTAAATCTTTCCCCTCTCCCTCTACATTTACACACACTAGTTTTGGACTCCCACTAGCTAGGGGGAAAATAACTCTAGATCAGGGTTGGGCAAACTTTTTGACTTGTGGGCCACAAAAGGTTCTAAAATTTGACAGGGGGGCCGGACCAGAAGCAGATGGACGGAGTGTTTTGGTAATACACCTCATAAGAGAAAATAAAATATCATGGGATATGTAGAAAACATGTGCTTTAATTTCAATTGAAAATGTACAAATGCATTACAACAAAATCTCTGTCTTTGAAGTCCCATGGTATTTAGCTATTTATTGAAATGACTTTTAAAACACTGAAAATTAAATGAATAAAATACAGCTTTTTTTAATAGTAACAGTTATTATTTTAAAGCACTGAAAATTCTGTTATCCTTCAAGATATTATCATCATCACTCTCCTCCTGACTGTCTTTATTTCAAAAACGGTAGGAGATGTAGGTCTACTTGTCCTGCTCCTTCTTATTCAATTGTCCCCTGTACCAAAACTCAACAACGACCAGCACAAAGACAGAACAATGACAGCGCGCCAGTATGCAGAGCGCGTTATTTGATCTGGAGCGCAGTTTTTATTTTGAGAACGTACGTGCACCTGCGCACTACTCATGTCCATCACTTAACAGAAATGACATGTAACATGTAAGGCTTATTGAAAAAAATATTTTCAAATGCATTTTTTACATAACACAATGAAGAAACTTATTTTTAATTTCAGTGGGAACAGTGTTGTTGGTCTCCCTTTTTAGCCAGTGCATCAAAGTCTGGATTTAGTTTTGTTGTGGCGATTCTCAGAATGGATCTGAGGTGTTGGTCAGTTAACTTGGATCTGTGGCTGGCTTTGTTGATGTTCATGACGCTGAACGCCTGTTCACACAAATAGGTCGAGCCGAACAAAGAGTAAAGTGCAAATGTGGAGTAATACGCTGTACCTCAACAAAGGTCAATGTATATAGAGTGCGTCATCTATTGGGAAAATGCCAGAATTGCGGGGAAAAAACGTTAACAAGGTTTATTAATATAATTTCATCAAGTTCTGTGGGCTGGATTAAAAAGCTTAACGGGCCGCATATGGCCCCCGGGCCGTAGTTTGCCCATGCCTGCTCTAGATAGTCACCTTGTATCTGCTCCTCATGATTGTATAGAGTCTTACAACATCAATGAGTGCTCTGATTGGGAACTTGTGCCCTTTCCTGGCCTGTACATAGCTACTGGTGCAAAAGAAAGAGAAATCATTTTTTATATGGATACCCCTACCCTAATCCCATGTCTCCATTTTGTTTTTAAAGTTGAAGAGTGTGGGAATTGTCATATGGCTCGGGAGCTGACAGTATTAATCCACGTACAATGATACTTTCCACAGAAACTATTTTTAAGGTTCCAGTACATTAGCATTTAAATATGGGTTTATCTGGTGAGATATGTTTTGAAGGGAATGCTATTATTAAATTCCAAAAGTACCATTCCGACTTGAGCTGGAGCACTGGGTCTGCACTGGAGTTAGCCTGCACTTGTTTATGCCAAAGCACCTGGTATTTGCTGTCCATCATGATCTTAAGAAAAATGCTAACATAGACTTCGAATAATCTCCTTACTAATGTGCATAGTGACTCGTGCAGTGATGGCACATACCTGCAACCTATTCATGCACTAAATGATGCCATGACACCTGCACGCTAAACCAGAGCATTGATGGAAGTCCCACTGAACTTACTGCAAAAGCAGATGTGTGTTTTGCTGACAGGGTATCTTCTTATCCTTTTGGATGAAATGAAAAGGAGGCTCAGGCTCTGGATGTGGAATGTCAACGTGATACCTAGAGTCAGATAAATAGTGACAGTAGATAAAACCATCTCCGGGAATCAGTCATTATACGGTCAGAAACAATGTAGGAAGGAATTTTGTAACCTAGCTTGCTTTGTTCTAGCAACACACACAAAATGCTGGTGGAACACAGCAGGCCAGGCAGCATCTATAGGGAGAAGCACTGTTGACGTTTCGGCCCGAGACCCTTCGTCGGGACTAACTGTAAGAGATTTGAAACGTCGACAGTGCTTCTCCCTATAGAAGTTGCCTGGCCTGCTGTGTTCCACCAGCATTTTGTATGTGTTGCTTGAATTTCCAGCATCTGCATATTTCCTTGTGTCTGCTTTGTTCTACTTGCCTTTCTTTCTACAAGTGCAATTTTGAAACAGATCCTTCCTCTATGAACACCCCTAGCCCCACTTCCTCACTGCTCTCACGTCTCACTCAATCGTACTTCGTGGCATTTCACATAATTCAAATCTGTGAATGCACAGAACCTTGATACGAACTTTCTCTTTTATCCTGCAGTATGATATTCTCATCAAAACCTGGCTGTCTTGGCAGCAGGAAGACATTCATTCCAAAAATCAACATGATGGGAGAAAATGTTGCTGAGGGTGCCACAGGTGAAACTCTGAAGACAAATGGTCAATGACAATGGTCCACATACAATTAGTCTGTAGAAAGTTCCCTGGCTGTAATCGCAGTGCCACACAGCACACATGCCAAAGTGAGTGAGAAGCAGCTGAAGTCCAAAGGTTAGAAATACAAAAGAATCAATGACAGACTGACAACAATCAATGTGTAAAAGAGAGCAAACTGCGCAAACAAGGAAAAGTAAATGAACCTGAGTTTTGGAGTCTTTGAAAGTGAATCCATAGGTTGTGGAATCTGTTCAGTATTGGGGTGAGTGAAGTTTTCATGCTGGTTCAGGAACCTGTTGGTTGAAGAGTAATAACTGCTCCTGAACCTGGTTGTGTAGGACCTAAGGCTCCTGTACCTCCTTCCTGATGACAGCATTGAGAATAGAATCTGACTGGATGGATGTTTTCTTGTAGAAGTGCTCAAAAGTGGGGAGGGCTCCTTAAATTGTGTAGGTGGAGCAAATGGAAATTCCCTGAAGAGCAGAATGTTACACTCTTGCTATATGTGCATAGCTTGCTGAATGATATCTCTTACTAAAGTGCCTCTTATTCAAGTAGCTCTTAGCTTCTTCAATGTTAGTGACTTGGTTCAATCTGTGGCCAATATTTGTGGGCTAATGCATTGTGTGATTAAAATGAAGACTTGAATTGATTCACTTATACAGCATCTGTCATTGCTCTAGGACTAAACACCATACAGTCAACGAGTAATTGTCTTCTGAGCAAGAATGGAAATGAATCTGCTCACATTTAATTTGTGCCTCGTGCTTATGGCTCAACAGAAAGTTGTCTGTGGGTTAACTTGGATGATGCTAGAGGATATTTTAAGTTTCAGAAAGTTTATCTATTTAATATATCACCTATGTAAACGGGTAAAGGAAGACTTGCATATGTGTTGCATTTTTTTACACTAGCATATGATTTTAAAGTACTTTATTAGCTTCTGAAAGGCAATGGTATTATCATTGTAAGAAAGCCTATAAGTTAATATTAAAACATCTGCTTGATTTTTGCCAGCATCAGTGTAAGAATTCAGTGAAAAGAACCATTTCTCTGCAAGCCTAGCTGGAAGTGAGAAAACATTTATTTTGTGGCTATCTATTCAGGTCTAGTTAAATCTCTTCTTACTCCAGCTGTTCAACTGGAAGAAATGAACTTGACAGTTCAGTTTAAAATAATGGTGACCTTATTTCATTGCCTGAAACTATTCTTATTTCCAGCTCACACATTGTTCAGGTTTTAATGCCTTATTTTATGGTCCGCTACTTGATACTGGATTGTGATGCAGTTATCAATGCGGCATTATAAATGTTCATATACGACATATAGGATCATCAAACCTTCATAGTGATCGACTGAGTAATTTGAAGGAAATTATTGGTGCCCTTAAAATTCAAAGTTCAAAGTCAAGTTTCTTGTTTTACACACAAACCAAGGTGCAAGGAAAAATTTGCTTGCAGCAATATCACAGGGGCATAACCATCATAGTTCCAATGTGGCTTTGATTGTGTACAGCGAGAATGATGATAGAGACTTCTTGATGAGGATTTCGGTATGCACAATGGAAGTGAGCAGAGCAGAAGATCATGACACCAGTCAGTTCACAATGCTGATTTGACGCCTTTTGGATCTCCCTACTCCTGGCTATGACTTAACGTAAACTTGCTTGACCAAACATTCAGCTGCAGGGAGGAACCCTACCAATACGTTTTAATGGAATCATCGATTATTTTCAGGTCAGTTACTGACTGACCCCAACTGTTTATATACTCTATAGGGAATAGCTTGATCGCTCTTAAAGAGCTTGTGCTGATTTCAAAACTCTGCACAATGCCGTTGCTGCCACGGTTGGGTTCATTACTTGAACTGACTGGAAGAGGAATCAGAAGACACACAGAGCATGAGAAGCTGCTGGAACAAGAAGGGAAATGAAAGTAGGAAAGTTCCAAGCAGAAGACAATACCAAGAAAGGGTGCACATGAATGAATTATTTCACATAAAGCTTAAGAGGGACTGTGTTCAAAACTTCTTTGTGTCAATGTGGATTTACTAAGATTTTTCACTTGTAGCAAACAGAGCAGCAACTTCAGAGGACATAATCCCTGTATTCAACTGGATATGTACAGCGAGTGAAATAGAGTTATTTTAGGAATAAATAGGTACATTTATTAGACGTGGACCTCTTCTAGCATTAAAAAGGTAATGGGTTGAAGGCCCAAGATTTCAGAGTGAAGAGGAGGGATGAGGAAAAATTACTCAAGTTGGAGATATTTTGATAAATGGCTACATTGGGAGGGATGATCGCATGTGGCAAAGAAATAGAGCTAGGAGATATCGGGGAATGGTATGTGTCTGATCATGGGTACCATCCCTCCTGGCTAATGGTTAGCTCTGTTTAACTGTTGGATCTGATCACTCTTACCTTCCAACAGCCACTGAGGTCAACAAACCCACAGTCACTGAATTTAAGATCTGAAACGCAAGCCTCAATAGGGCAGCCAAAATCCCCAGAAAATACTGTAATCCCAGATCCTAACCATGGACTGGTTATGGTTTGGGATTAGTACAGATGTGCTTTTAATAGATTGGCATTAATTGGGTTTATAAATTATGAACTTCAATTGGCTTCTCCTCTTCCCCCACCTTCCTCCCCCACCACCATCACTGCCATTCTTATTTTTGTTTAGTTGCCCATGAGACGTATGTAGGGTCACAAAGGACTTACTTTACATCACAGAAACAGGACACTCAGCCCAACTCGTCAACTCAGACATCTGTATTCCTTTCAAACCTCCACATCTAAACCTTTCAGCTAAATCCTCTATTCCCTTCACCCTCATGAATGCTCAGCCTCACCTTAAATGTATCTATACCACTTGCTTTAAGTAATCCTTGCAGATTTCACTAGAAAATTTGATATTTATTATACGTTCCTATGAACCAGCTGTGTGAACTGGTTTGCGAAGCCTCCATTGTCAACAAGGGTCTAGCCTGGAGCCACAAATGGGCCAGAATGGGTAAGAATAGCAAATTTTCTTCTTTATCTTTACAACACTTCCAATAGTTTAATTGCCATCATTACTGATATTACAATTAGTTTTAATTATTTTGCCTTAGCATATGTATTTTTTAGTGATTAGTTTCTAGCCTGTATCTCCAGGTGAGTTCAGGGCTCTGGCAGCTAGTTCAGCTACTAATTACTATGATACTGGAGAAAAGGTGATGCAATTTGTTGGAAATTTCTTTCTAATGTATAGAAATACACTAATTTCCTTTGTTCACAATCCTGTCAAAATTAGTCATACCTCCTGACATGAAATATCATGTAAAGATTTGCTGTTATGGTACTGGCCATAAGGAATGGAATAACTCACTGTGATGAAAACTGTGAAGCAGATAGAATTCTATTTATGTGGTAATGAAGAAAAGTGCCTAGGAGCTGGCGAATAGCAGTATCTCACACTTTAGAAGATGACCTCAGTATTTGAGCTTGATAACCTATTAATTTTGCTTCAGAATCTTACGTTCAGGTAAAATATTTTTTTCAAGTATCATTTTCTGTCCCAGTCCAATTATTTGAAAACATAATTGCACAATTGTAGCTGAGAAACAAAGAATATACTTTGTGTGCCTTTCCACAGAAGAGTAAAATTATGTATAGGAAATAATACATGTCACCAGGAAGCAGTGTTATTGGTCATCCAGTGTGGATATAATTTACAAACCATTTGTCATTATAAATGGATTGTTTCAGTTATATACTAAATTCATAAACTCTCTCCCAATCTATATTCTTCCTATATTTAATATCATTTAAGTATATACCATAAAATATGCATCAAGAGCTGTCTTTCAATGCAATTGTTAGAAGGCTAGTCTGATAAGATGCCTGTCCATAGACTAGTTTAACAGGTAACAATATACAGAGAGAATAATGGCCACCTGACAATCCCTTAGTAATCCAAAACAGTAATCCAATTGGAAGCTTTTGTTGAAGTAATAAATTATAGAGAAATGCTTGAGCTTACAGAAGTCAAATCTGATCCAAAATCAGTTCATTCATTTGTAACCTTTACAGTAACTTCTTTATATTTGATGAGATTGTCTTATTTTACTTCTGTTCTAATTCTACGTTAAGAAAGTCTTAGACTGCAAGTACCTTGGGTCAAGAATGATGAGTTCAGAGAAGGACACGGAAGGCACTGGCATGGAGGGCTATGAACGACATGAAGGAAATCTGGAGGTTGAACCTGACCAGAGGGCTCAAATAGAGGATCTTCATAGCTGTCATAGAGTCCATTCTCACGTACGGATGTGAGACGTGGACACTCACCAGGACCTGCGAAAGTCACTAGATGGTTGCTATACACAAATGCTCCAGATGTCTTAACGTGAGTTGGCAACAGCACACGATGAACGTCGAGCTCTATGACGACCTACTGACGGTCACCACTAAAACTGAGGCAAGAAGACTGCAACGAGCGGGGCACTGTCTACGCCACCCTGAGCTACCTGCCAGCCTAGTTATCACAAGGGAGCCCAAGCATGGGAGGAGGAAACTTGGGCACCCTCCCAAGACTATGGTCTACACACTCCTGGAAGACAGCAGTGTGGGTAATGTAGATGAACTGAACTCACTGATGAGGGAGAGGGAGGAGTGGAGAGTCCATCATCGTGAACCCCCTAGGCCTGAGTTGACGTAGTAGTAGTAATCTAATTCTACCAGCAGCTGTTAGAACTGAAACTGTTTGTCTGGGTAATGTACGCTGTTGATGGGTGATGATGATGTTCATACTATGTACCATTGTTAAAACAAATTGCAGGAGACATAATTTGCTGTTGATTACGAGTAAACCCGTTGTCCTTAGTAAACATCTATTGTAAAAGGCAATCAGTTCCTTTTTATATAATTATATTCATAATTACTCACAGTGGAAGACAGGTCACGTCTCAACAAGCCTTTGTTATAGGAGTGCTTATGAGCAGAGTGGTAGAATATTATATCATTATTGGTCCTGTGTATTTATAATTTTATCTCATTAGTTTTAATGCATTGTTCTTATAAGAAATTCTTCTTAACACCTGTGAAAAACAGATTGAGACCAATTATCTTTGTTTTATTATTTCTACACAAATTTCATTAAGGGTATCATAACCAAAAAGAATATTAAACTGGGGCAGTGAAAGACCACGTTTTGCACAAAGCATTAATGCTAATCATTTTCCAATCCCAATATATTGCACCAGGTTTTCAAAACCACTTTACTGACAGTAATCTCTAGTGGAATATTAAAAGTATGTGGAAAAATTATACCCACCTCATAGATATAATTACATGGAGCTTTCTAACAAGAAACAGATTAATCAGTAGCAAGAACATAACATGTCAATGATGGATCTTATGGGAGAAGATGATGTCTTTTGTCAAAGAAAAGAACCTGCTCTCCTCCTCTCTCATCCTCTTGATGTCTCTGTGAAGTTACATATTTGGCTTGGTATTTGTTTTCAGTTCATAAACCTGCATTTTTGATTTGTTTCATGTGTGTCTTTGTGTTTTCATGAGAAAGGAAAGACAGTACGAGAAAAATGTGGTGATGTTGACAGCTCCAAGAACATTTTCATCACCAGTGACATTCAGATCCAAGTCACAGTCAGGTGTGTGAGATGGTCTTCTGAATGCTGACACATTGTCTCTTTCTGTAAAGAGCTTATATGCTGTGCTTATGAATAAGCTGGTCAACTGCAAAGAAAAGGTCATCGAACAGTACATCAGTTATGTGAGCATGAATCAATAATTCCAAGCAAAATCAAAGCTGTAATAAAACACAACAGTGCTCTAAATCTGTCCGTAGCAGCAATTCACTCACACAAATAGAAACTGATCATAGATAATCCACTTAGTCTTGTTGCATATGTATGCCAAAGTTTGCACAAAGTTCACAAGAAACTTAAAATCAATCTTAAGCTGTGAGGCAATCATTAACAGGATATGTTATATAAGAAGTCCATGAATTAATGATACCAAATGTCAGAGCTGCCAAAGAGTTAATACTAGTATTTGGTTTTGTAGAGCTATTTATATTCTCAAAGGTTCAAAAGTTTTGAAGGTACATTTAATGTCAGAGGAATGCGTACAATATACATCCCAAAATGCTTTTTCTTTGCAACCATCCACAAAAACAGAGGAGTGCCCCCAAAGAATGAATGACAGTTAAATGTTAGAACCCCAAAGCCCCCCCCCCACTCCCCCCACCCACATAAACAGCAGCAAAGCTACAATCCTCTCTCCCCCACCAGCAAAAAAAAAAGCATTGGTCCCCACCATTAAAGCAACAGCAAAGACACAGACCTACAGTACCCCAAAGACTACTCATTCACCCAGTATTCAACATACCACAGGCTCTCTCTCTCAGTAATAAAGGAGAAAGAGGTGTCTCCATTTCACATTGAGAGGGGAGACATAACAAATAACTTGCTGGTTTATGATGTTAAAAGTCCATTGCATTGTCTTTTCTGAGCTCTGTGCCCAAAGATCTCCAGTCCCTGGGCACACAGCCAGTGATCTTCCAACTCCCACGACACACCGACCTTCGATTTGCCCATCTCCAGGACCACGAGATCTCGGACCCCCGAAGGTGAGCGGAGCTGTTAGGCTGCATCCTTGGCATGGCGAATAACAACCGGTAGTGAGACCCCGAGAGTGTGTCCCATTCCCACAAAGAACAGAAGTCAGCGTGTAACTCCAGGTCAGGGTCCTCAAAAGAACCCTGAAATGGAAAAATAGAGATATTAAAGATGGAAATAGAACTGTTTCTGAAGATGCGAGCAGAGGAGTTGCTGTTTGGTGCCATCAGAACTAAGCTCCGCCCTGTTCTACCTGATTCTATCTCCTATTCTGATCATTTGCTTGTGTTCCTTGATGATTATCAAAGCCTCCACACTGAAAAAGTGTCAGTTTTGTATCTGGGAGAGCTAGCTTCTAATGTTTGGCATAACATTCTCTGAACTGAGAAGATGGATAGTTTGCCACATTCAACAACGATGACTTTAGGAAGTTTACAAATGGCTTGATTGTCATACAACACAGAATTACACTTCAGTGGCCCTGGGACAATGATAAAGCACAGAGGTCACCGGGGATGGTAAAGGAAATTGTCCTTGACACTGATTCAAGAAGGTAACTAGAATTTTATTGGGTTTTATGGAACTACAGAGCAACTCCAAATTTTATGGCAGGAATGCAGCCAGATACGTTTAGGGCAGCACAGTGGCCCAGTCAGGTAGAGCAGCTGCTTCAGATCTCTAGTGACCCAGGTCCAAGCCTGACCCTCGTCATAGTGTGGAGTTTGTATGTTCTTTCTGTGATTGATTAGATTTTCTCAAGGTGCTCCATGTTCCTCCCATATCCCTACATGAGAATTGGTATGTAGGAAATTAGCCTGTGTAAATACCCTCTTGGGTGGCAGGGTGGAGATATATCTCTACCAAAGGTGGTGTAGGCATTCCTTCCCTCTGCTATCCTGCAGATCACCCTTGGGCAAGGTGTAGCACCTGCTTAGCCACCCCCTCCCCCCAATCAGGGTCACGTGAAGCCATGGCACCAGGTTATAGATGGTTGTATGAGCAGTTGGTGCAGTCAAAATCCTGGTTGTGTGACCACTGACGCCAGGCAGACAATATCAGAAGAGTATTGATAATGGCTGGAGTCACCAGTCTTGTAAAGATTCTGTCCAGAAGAAGGCAATGCCAAACCACTTCTGTATACAAATATGGCAAGATCAATCATGGAAAGATAATAACTGCCCAAGTCATGCGACATGCCACATAATGAACAAACTTAATACGCCCCATTGTGTAGGTGAGTGGTGCAATTGGGGCTGAGAATGCAGAGTGTATACCAGATATTATTGGAATATATAAGACCATAAGACATAGGAGCAAAATTAGGCCATTTGGCCCATTGAGTCTGCTCTGCCATTCAATCATGGCTGATCCTTTTTTTCCCTCCTCAACCCCACTCCCTGGCTTTCTCCCTGTATCCTTTGATGCCGTGCCCAATCAAGAACCTATCAATCTCTGCCTTAAATAGACCCAACCACCTGGCCTCCACAGCTGTCTCTAGTAACACATTCCACAAATTCACCACCCTCTGACGAAAGAAATTTCTCCGCATCTCTGTTGTAAATGGATACCCCTCTATCCTAAAACTGTATCTCCTTGTCCTAGACTCCCCCATCATCCTTTCCACACCTACTCTGCCCAGGCCTCTTAACATTCAAAAGGTTTCAATGAGATCTTCCCTTATCCTTCTAAATTAAAACAAGTATAGACCCAGAGCCGGCTGGTGGCGTAGTGGCATCAGTGCCAGACTTCGGAGCCAAGCCTCCTGAGTTCGAATCCAGCCGGCTCCGAAAACCAGGAGAGGGATGGGCTCCGCCAGGTTTCAGATTCCAAGACACACCGTATGATGAGCAATCACCAAAAAGCTCGGTGCAAAAAGCTTGACATGACAGCACCCTGACGACTCCACTAGGAGTTAAGGGCACACATACACACACACACACACACACACACACAAACATAGACCCAGAGTCATCAAATGTTCCTCATATGATAACCGCTTCCTTCCCAGAGTTATCCTTGTGAACCTCCTCTGGGCCCTCACCAATACCAGAACATCTTTTCTTAGATTAGGAGCCCAAAACTGTTAGCAATACTCAGGCAGCCTCACCAACACCTTATAAAGCCTCAGCATCTTGTACGCTCTTGTATTCAAGGCCTCTTGAAATGAATATATGGGTATAAATAGGTAGTTGAAGACTTCATGGACCATGGGCGTGTTTCTGTGCTACGTGTCTCTGTGACTCATTTTATTTTGTTCATTATGTGCTACTCACTTTGCAGAGATACTCCAAGTCAGATGATCAATATCTATGTTAGGATAACAAAAGCAGGAACACCATGAAAGCTAATTGAGATAAACATATGCTATTGCAGCCTGAGGGTATAGTTCAGGTGAAACATGTTAACTATAGCAACACAAGCAACTCCATATTAAACATACAACCAGACGAAGGTAATGGAACACAAGCATCATGTTTCATTCATCATTCAGCAAAGCTCTCAGAATACCATCCACTGTCAAGTAACCCCACACTGATAAGTTTGAGGATGGAGAGGCTGGTCTATTCTCATTTTTCACCTCAGCCAATGCCCTTACACTTAGAAATATCCAATGTTACGTTTGTGTGAGCTGCAATCTCCTTCACATCGGAGGAATGTCGTAACTAAGTGACGTGAAGTCTAAGAGTAATAGTATGGTTCTTTTAATTAATCAGGGAGTGAGTAGGCATGGCGCGTATTGTGTGTGTGGAAATAAAGACAATAGATACTGCTTATTTATTTTTTTTGCATTTACTTAGCTAGTACCCCATGGAGTAGACCCTTCTGGCCCTACAAGCTATGCTGCCCCAGCAACCCCCAACACCCTTGATTTAACCCTAAACAAATCATGGGAAATTCACAATGACAATCAATGTATCCAACCACCATCTTTGGACAGTAGGAAGAAACCGGAGCATCCGAGGAAACCCCACACATTCAGTAAGAAATGTGTACAGAGACTGCATACAGAGAACACTGGAAATGAATTCCAACCTCCAACCCCCGATAGCGTTGTGCTAACTGCTATGCTACCATGCACATTGACAGCCACAGTGTCTAATTCATCATGCGTATCAATGGCATACAATGCACATTTTACAAACTTGCCTTTATGAGGCTTTTTCCATAGCAAAATAAACAAAAGATGGTTAAAGGAATGTGATCAAACAGAAGCCCACAAAGGAAAGTTTGGGACAGTAGGATGGATCGAATTGCTTTTGAAGTGCATGTTAAAGCAGAAATGAGAAGTAACTGGGTTAACAGATGGAATTCCAAAGTTTAGGGCTTAAGCATCTGAAAGAAAGGGCCCGGATGATGGATTAATTAACATTTGGAATGCTAAAGAGGCTGCGTTTAGAGAAATCCAGTGATCTTGGAAAGATATGTGGCCAGAGGTAGACATGGAAAAACACAGCTTGTGAATATACAGAAGGCAGTATAGTCGATTTATGGAATTGAGCATAATGCAGGGGTTCCCAACCTTTTTTATCCCACAGACCCCTACCATTAACCAAGGGGTCCATGGACCCCAGGTTGGGAACCCATGGTGTAGTGCAATTTTGTTCAATTGTACCAGTGACTGCTGATAGTTGTCAGCTGACGACGTTCGATGAAGAATGCTCTACTGGTAGCTACTTTGTCCTTATTTGCTTTGTTAAACAGTAGCACCAAAGAGCCTAAGGACTCTAGAGTGGTAACGTATTTTTAATATTACTGTCTATGTCAGAACCAGGATGGTAATTGCATGGGAAGTTAATAGAGAGTGAGCATTACTGAGGTAGCATAGTGATATAGTGTGGTGTGGATGAGGCTAATCCCTCTGTAAGCTCAAGCAACACAAGCATTTGTTCTGGATATGGAATGGGTGGAAATATTCTAGAGGGTGAATGATATTGGTGAGGTCCCAGAGGAACACCTAGAACAGAGCAGAATGACAGCACACAAGAAGAAGGCAATAACATCTAAGATTATCGAAGCATGAAATATAGATGAGGACTTTTACAAGGACTTTGTTAAAACCTCGAAGGGACAGCTTAATCAAGTGCCTTCAGAGATTTTCAAGAGTCACATGTTTGACATGTATAATCAAGAACTTAAATAAACCATTGGGGCAAATGGGGTCAGATATAGATAGTGGATAAAATTGTTATTTCCAGTCTCTCTGAGATCAGGATCTCAGGGATGGTTTGGTATGCTTGTTGAGAGAATTTAGTCAAGTCTATTTGATAGGGTGAACATCATGTTTAAGGAAGTATTATAATTGAACATTGTGAATTGGGAGCAAGAGGAGGTAACCCAATCCCTTGAGCCTGTTCCCCATTTAATGAGAGCATTCTGATCTGAACCTAGCCTCCTTTCTGCAGTCTTCTTTCACCCCTTTGCTTATCAAGAATTGTTCTATCTCTTCCTTAAAAATATTCAAAGATTCTTTGTGTCATCCATTGGGGAACAGAATCCCAAAGACTCTCAACCCTCCTAAGAGAAGATTTCTTTTGTCTAAACTGTGCAACAGTGCCTTAAAGAGATGACACTTCATTGTTAAAGAGTGATCCATCTTTCTAGATTCTTTCTCAACAGAATGATTTGTTTCCACTCATGTTTCATGGTTTTGAGGTAGCTGACGAAGCCAATGTGGAAACTACATGCAGACGATGCCTCACTAGTGAATGGGTGAATAATTGGTGATGCGGTGTATTCTTCCCAGCACTGACACTGAGTTTCTGTGTACTTCTGATGCATAACAGATGACTCTCAGCCCCACCCTGAATGCTCCTCTCCTAGTTTGGATTTGGGAGATAAAGATGCCCACAAGCCAATTAAAATATTACATTTTTCAAGGAGTCTATGAGCATATCCTTAAACCTTTTCTGATGTTGCATGACTGCTCAAAGTAGAGTTGTTTTCTGGAATCTGATGCTGAACACCTGGACTCAATGTAATTAAGTCCTCAGCACCAGTAATAGTGGCCTAGGAGAAGAAATTGGTTTTGCAGAAGTAGTATCTTTCAGTTAACCTGTCCATATCCTTCTTTACATCCTCTCCACAGCCTACCATTGTATTACCCATAGAGTTGAAAGTATGGCAACTTTTTCATCAATGTCTTTTAGACGGTTGTTTAAATCAATAAAATTTGAGGAATGGTCATTATAGCTAGGCACGCAATACATCTTCATGAGCAATGATCTTTATCCCTTAATTCTGATTCCTCCTAACCAGTCAATCATCTGCACGTGCTGATATGTCACATTCTGCATAATCGGGCATTTATTTTCTCACAATATGCTGTTCTCCCGAGAGTCAGGATTTAGCTTTTGTGTTATGTTCTGAGGATGGCCAAATTTGGTAAAGACTTTGAATAGTACTCTAGAATTTTGAGAAAGGAGCAACATTGACGTAGAATGACATTTTAAAAAATCATGTCATAATCAGTCTTAATGAAGGGCCTTGCCCAAAATATTGATTGTTTGTTCCCATCCATAGATGTACTGATGTTATCCAGTATTTTTATCGGTTTCTCAAGGTTTCTAGAATCTGCTGAATCTTTTGTATTTATTCATAAGATCAGTAAGTTATTGATACTTTAGTTAATTGGGTTTCACTTTGCCTATTTGCAACTGAATGTTGGTTCAGGAATGAATAACATACATTAAATTACTGAATGGGTTAAACTGGAGTCAAAGATCCATAATTAAATAAAACCTAATCTATTTGTGCATTCAAGGTCATATTCTCAAAAGCACAGAAACTGCATAGATTTCTTCAAGTTATAATGAACCAAGGAATGTTCGCCACCAAGCTTTGCTCTACATAGTATTTAACCCCTCTACTACTTTTCTCTGGGAGGAAGCCAGGGCTCCCATTTCTGTTATCTTTGTGAAGGTGTCTCAACATGATGACCAAACCTGATATTTTTTTAAAAATTTGAATAATATTGAAGCATTCTGAGAAAAGAACAAAACTCAGTAAAAATAGTGAACTCTCTAACAGCCAAAGCAGTTGCCATCTTTTCCACGGGATGTTTTTGCCCATTCTTTTCTGTTGTCCCAATAAAACACATTTAGGCTGCTAAAATACATGCTTATTCCATTTGAAACATTCATCATGTTTCTCTAACCTACCTTGTACCTCCTCCAGTAGCTTCACTTGTTCCTGTTTGTTCTATGTGTTGGAAAGTAGGATAGTTATAGTCATAAGAAATAATGCCAACCCCAATGATACATGTATCACCGTTCACTTGGCCATCCACTTTCTTTCAATGTGTGGACAGGTCATTTGGTCATCCCTTTAGCTGCTGGATGGATTAAGAGCATTAAGCTGCACAGCATCCCATTGTACCAAAGTGTGTTGTCCTGAGCATTGTCAAAAGCCAGTTTTTTGCAAGACGATATGTTACAAACTGACCTCAGAGCCATTGCTCTTTATTGCTGAGAGTTTAAATGAGAAATAGAAAGGAACTGAGTATGCATTCTTGGAGGATGATTTATCCACAATGACTGGGTAAATGGGAATAGAACCACAAAGGGCATGGATACCAAATGCTGGAACTTGCGCTGCTCAAAAGACAATGCGACATTGGAGCAGAATTAGGCCAGGTAGGAAAGTCACTATGGCAGGATGGTACAGTTAACAAATGTTGGTTCATTCAAGAGCAACTATAATTGGGAAGGTGGGATTTATATATCTTTAACAGTCCTCTAGAAATGAATGCTAACATTACAGTTGCCTTCCTTAGCACCAACCCAACCTGCAATTTAACCTTTAGAAAATCCTGCATGACTCACAAGTCCCTTTGCACCTCTGATTTTAGAATTTTCTCCCTCTTTAGAAAATACACTTTTATTCCTTCTACCAAAGTGCATGAATTTGCACTTCCCTACACTACATTAAATCTGCCACTTCTTTGCCCATTCTCCCAATCTGTCTATGTCCTTCTGTAGACTCCCTGCTTCCTCAACACTACCTGTAATACAATGTGCTCTTATCTTGTTAAGCAGCTTCGTGCACAGCACTTAGTCCAAGGCTTTCTGAAAATCCAAGTAAACAACTTCCCAGATGCCATGTCCTCCAAGCTAGAGGCTTTATCAGTGCTTTGTGAAAGTCCCCTGATAAATACCTAGTAGTCCTGGCCATGGACTGTAACAGCATAGGAAGAAGCTCCTCAATCCAGTGAGTCTGCATCAACCATCAAATGGCCACTTTCACTGATTCTCTTTATTCTTCTCCCCCATTCTCATCGGCTTCCTAGATCCTACTGCTCACCGACGTACTTGGGGCAATTTATGGAGGCTAATTAACCTACCGACATGAACATCATTGGGACGCTGAAGGAAACTGAAACAGTGGAGGTAATCCACACAGGGAAATGTGCAAGCTCCATATGGACAGCAGCAGAGGTCAGCATTGATGCCGGGTCAGTGGAGCTAGGAGGCTCGATTAGCTGCGCCACTGTGCTGATGCTGAAACACAGATGGAGGCCACATGCTGTCTGGCTCTGTAGTGTTTCACTCTGATCTACTTATAAACCTTCTTTCTGCCACATGGGCTCAGCATGAACAGCATAAGCAGCAGAGATAGTTGCCAAGGCACAGCCCGCCGTCCTCACTGAGCTGAGAAATTCCACGCACAATCGGACTGTTGTCCAGACCAAGCCATGAGATTATCGCTTTCAGTGGACATAGGGATCCTACCATCATCAGCAAAGGGATAGGGAAAACCAAAATAAAAACAGCAGATGCTGGAAATCTGAAACAAACTGAGGGTGGCACAGTAGCATAGTGGTGAGCGTAATGCTATTCCAGTGCCAGAGGGCTGGGTTCAATTCTGCTGTTGTCTGTAAGGATACCATGGCCATGTGGGTTTTCTCTCACATTCCAAAGACATTGGGGTTAATTGGTTAATTGGTCACATGGTGTAATAGTGCAGCGTGGGCTCATGGGCCAGAAGGGTCAATTACCTTGCTTGATTTCTTTAAAAGAAGCAGGAAATGGTGGGAACATTGGGACATAATCCTAATGTGCCCAAATGGCCATAGTGTAGATGAGCAAACTGGATGGTATGGACAAAATGGGCCCGTTTGTGTGCTGTACGACTCCGCAAGTCAGGTAGTATCTGTGGTAAAAGAAACAGACAATACCTCAGGTTAAAGAAGCTTTCTCAGAACCAAAGGCTGCTATGTACACGCATTTCACTTGTTCTGCATGAACAGAAGATATTGCATAGGTGCAGATCTTTCCCCAAAAGGGGTAGATAACATCACAAGGGAAAGAGTTTCTTGAATGAAGAAACTAGGTTGTGTCTGCTTACGCCCCCAATTTTAGTTCACTCCCTTCCTTCTTCATTATGAGAGGAATCTTGTCTGGATTTCACAGAGACCTGACTCTGAGGAGTATATTTTGTTCAGAGGTTATTTCAACAAATTGCTTTTCATAAAGAAAATTTGTCTCAAGCCATGATGTTATGTCATTGGGATTCGTTTATTGAAGTAATACATTCAGTAGAACTGGATCGGAATGTTAGGATGAGAGGGCAGCTTAATATATTCTCTGGGCAATTGAGCTTGGTTATGGATGTTGTGTATTTAATATTTCAGTAATATTTGTGTAATATTCTAAATATATTGTTCAATTAAGCATTCCTTGTCTGCATAATTCATTAGGGGTTATATGTAAAAGCACTTGAAAATAAAAGCTCATCATTACACCACTGCATCATAAGAGCATGCCTCACTGAAGTAAAGAACAAACTGTTTGTTCCAGCTCTATGTTTTTCTTTCAATTAGTTTAAAAAACATAACAGTGGTGAAGAGTAAGATATAAAACAAATCCGAGATGACTACCTACCTGATGAGGCACACTGAGATGTTTGAGTTAAAAAAAAGTGCAGCACATGCTTCTTTGTAAAGGGACAGAGACGGTCAAGTTAAATAAAAAGGCAGAAAATAGACAAAATTCATGGGCTCATGAACAGTGAGTACCAGGTGATAATATTCATAAATTTAAAAAAGCAGGAGTGGCCGCCTATATCAGAAAGAGAGACTCGTTCAATTGCACAAGAGATAACTGGATGTTGTATGCTGAGTGAATTAAGCAGTATTTTGAAGCAAATGAAATAGCTAACAACAAGTGAGTGGCAGTTATGCTGATTGCATTGGGTGGAAAGGCATACAGTTTGCTTAGAGGTTTAACTGTTCCAATGAAAAACAGCTGAAATGAGCTTTGCTGATATCGTGAAATACAGGAACATTTAAAACCAAAACTATTGTTGATTGCAGAATACTTTAGGTTTCATAAGTGAAATCAAAAGGAAAGAGAGTCCCTTTCAACTTACATGTCTGAATTGAAGAAGTTATCTGAGTATTGTGAGTTCAATGATGCACTTAATGATGCACTGAGAGTTTGTTAAGATAGTGGAATTTTACAAAAAAGCATTAAAAAATGGCTCCTAACCGAAGAACAACTCAAATTTAAAAGTGCAGCTGAAATTGCTGTATCAATGGAAACAACAGACTGAGGTGCAATTGAGTTGTGATCAGGAATGAAAGTGAGCATGAACAAAATTGTAAAGTGTAAGCAGAAACCAACCTGGCCAAACACATTGTGTTAGTGTTGTGCCAGGGACTCACATACACCAGACCAATGCAGGTTTAAAGGTGAAACTTGCAAAAAATGCAACAAAGTAGGACACATACAAAGAGCATGTCAAGCAGACATAAATGGATTGAACAAGGAAGAGTAAGAGATTAAAAAGTAAAGTTACAGTTTCAAAAAGAGCACTAATTTACATGCTGCTGTTGAAAAATCTGATAAAAATCACAGTCACACAGATCTGAGTAGCCTTGAGATATACAATGTAAAAACTAACAATAGACAAGCTAGTAAACACAAAGTACACTGCAGATGCTGTGGTCAAATCAACACATACAAACAAGTTGGATGAACTCAGCAGGTTGGGCAGCATCCGTTGAAATAAGCAGTCAATGTTTCGGGCTGAGACCCTTCGTCAGGACTGGGTCTCGGCCCGAAACGTTGACTGCTTATTTCAACGGATGCTGCCCGACCTGCTGAGTTCATCCAGCTTGTTTGTATGTGTTGAATTGACAAGCTAGATGGCTTACACCAGAATGACCTCAGCATGATCTTAGAACATGAGCTACACAGCCAAGTGGAAGACAAGCTTAACTCACTTGGAAACTTCCTCTACGAGGTGTGTAGAGACTAGATTTGTTGAACTCATCAAGCGAGTTGCTGCTCTAAGGGCAAAAGAAAGAAGAAGAAGGGAGAAGAAGATAGAGCAGTTAATACAAAGACAGCGCCTGCTGTGGAAGAACTAGAAGAAAGCTGGGGAGAAGGTGGTTGGGAAGCTGAAAGGTCTGAAGATAGATAAGTCACTTAGACCAGATGGACTACACGCCAGAGTACTGAATTTAGTAGCTGAAGAGATTGTGGAGGCTTTAGTAAGGATCTTTCAAGAAGATTCTGGCATGTTTCTTGAGGACTGGAAAACTGCAAATGTTACTCCGCTCCTTAGGAAGGGAGGGAGGCAAAGAAAGGAAGTTATAGGCCAGTTAGCCTAACCTCAGTGGATGGGAAGATAGAACCATAGAACATTACAGCACAGAAGCAGGCCTTTTGGCCCTTCTTGGCTGTGTTGAACCATTTTTCTGCCTAGTCCTACTGACCTGCACCCAGGCCATATCCTTCCATACACCTCTCATCCATGTACCTGTCCAAGTTTTTCTTAAATATTAAAAGTGAACCCACATTTACCATTTCTGGCAGCTCATTCCACACTCCCACCACTCTCTGTGTGAAGAAGACCCCCCTGATGTTCCCTTTAAATTTTTCCCCCTTCACCCTTAACCCATGTCCTCTGGTTTTTTTCTCCCCTAGCCTCAGTGGAAAAAGCCTGCTTGCATTTACTCTATCCATACCCATCATAATTTTATAGACCTCTATCAAATTTTCCCTCATTCTTCTACGTTCCTAACCTATTCAACTTTTTTCTGTAACTCAGTTTCTCAAGTCCCAGCAACATCCTTGTAAACCTTCTCTGCACTCTTTCAATGTTATTAATATCCTTCCTGTAATTCGGTAACCAAAACTTCACACAATACTCTAAATTCGGCCTCACCAATGCCTTAGACAACCTCACCATAACATTCCAACTCTTATACTCAATACTTTGATTTATAAAGGCCAATGTATCAAAAGCTCTCTTTACTACCCTATCTACCTGTGCCACCACTTTTAGGGTATTTTGTATCTGCACTCCTAGATCCCTCTGTTCTACTGCATTCCTCAGTGCCGTACCATTTACCTTGTATGTTCTACCTTGGTTTTGCCTTCCAAAGTACAATACCTTACATTTGTCTGTATTAAACTCCATCTGCCAATTTTCAGCCCATTTTTCCAGCTGGTCCAGATCCCTCTGCAAGCTTTGAAAACTTTCCTCACTGTCCACTACACCTCCAATCTTTGTATCATCAGCAAATTTGCTGACCTAATTTACCACATTATCATCCAGACCATTGATATAGTTGACAAATAACAATGGACCCAGCACTGATCCCTGTGGCACACCACTAGTCACAGGGATGTTGGAGTTGATTTTAAGTACAAGGTTTTGGGGTACTCTGAGGTACATGGTAAAAGGAAAAACCTTGCCTGATAAATCTGCTTGAACTCTTTGAGGAAATAACCAGCAGGATAGACAAAGGAGAATCGGTAGATGTTGAGTACTTGGATTTTCAGAAGGCCTTTGACAAGGTGCTGCACGTGTGACTGCTTAGCAAGATAAGAGCCCATGGTATTATAGGAAATATACTAGCATGAATAGAGCATTGGTTGATTAGCAAGAGGCAAAGAGTGGGAACAAACAGTCTTTTCTGGTTGGCTGCTGGTGACTAATGGTGGTTCACAGGGGTTTGTGTAGGGACCAGCTCTTTTTATGTTGCATGTCAATGATTTGGATGATGAAATTGATGGTTTTGTGGCCAAGTATGAGGATGATATAAAAATAGATTGAGGGGCAGGTAGTGTTGAGAAAGCAAGGAAGCTGCAGAAGGAGTTGGACAGATTAGGAAAATGGATAAAGAAGAAGCAGATGAAATACAGTGTCTGGAAGTGTGTGATCATGCACTTTGGTAGAAAGAATAAAAGTGTAGAGTATTTTCTAAATGGGGAGAAAATTCAAAAATCCTGTATGCAGGATCCCTGCAGGTAGATAAGTCAATGAAAGGTTAACTTACATGGTGAGTCAGTGGCGAGGGAGACAAACACAATGTTAGCATTCATTTTGAGAAGACTAAAATGTAAAAGCAAGGAAGTGATGCTGAGGCTTTAGGAGGTACTGGTGAGGCCTCACTTGGAGTATTGTGAGCAGTTTTTGGCCCCTTATCTAAGAAAGAATGTGCTGACATAGGAGAGGGTTCAAAGGAGGTTCACAGAAATGAGACCAGGAATGAAAGGCTTACCACATTGATGGATCTGGGTCTGTACTCGCTGGAATTTAGAAGAATGAAGGGCAGGATCTCATTGAACCCTATCAGATGCTGAAAAGCTGAGATAGAGTGGATGTGAAGAGCATGTCTCCTAAAGAAGGAGTGTTTAAGACCAGAGGGCACAACCACAGATTAGTGGGACATCCCTTTAGAACAGAGATGAGGAAAGAATTTCTTTAATCTGAGAGTGGTGAATCTGTTGAATTCATTTCCACAGGTGGCTACGAAGGTCAGATCATTGAGTGTATTTAAGTCAGACGTTGATAGATTCTTGATAAGTCAGGGTGTGAAAGGTTACAGGGAGAACGCAGGAGAATGGGGTTGAGAGGGAAATGGATCAGTCTGATCAAATGGTGGAGCAGACTCAATGGGACAAATGACCTAATTCTACTCTTATGGTCTTAAGCATTCTATGCATATTAGATTGGTGTCATGGTCCCTTCTGGCAATCCCCCACCTTGTTATTTATCTCAGGAATTGGGCCTCAATCCCCTCACTTAGTTTCTAATCATTCCCATGCTGCACTAACTAATCACACCTGCTTTCCATTAGCAAATGCAGGATTAAAACACTGTGATCACAACAAGAAAGTGCCAGTTTGTTGGTCGACTCTGGTCTTGTTTCATGGTTCTTAGGACTGCCAGTTCTAAGTCTAGCATCACTCCTGGATACCAATTCCACACTTGCTACATCAAGAATGCCTCCCCACTCTGCCTCTGTGCCTGTGTTCTGCACTTGGGTTTGTCCACCGCCTCGCTTGTGTAACGGTTGGAGTTTATAGCTAAGCAGGGAGGAGCTGTTGTTCTTTTCCATGTCTTGTGGCACAATGGGCAGCAACCTTGCCGTTTCTTTAGCATTTTTGTCATTATACCACCACATCATGAATAAACTAAAAACAGACACATTATTCCAGGCCCTGTGTTTTTATTTCAATTAGTTTTATGTTTTGGAGTTATAATGCATAACTATGAATGTATTGTTTTAACGTTATGAATCATAGTGGATAGGGTCACTGACCTTTCACTAGATAATATGAATCTATATTTTGCTCAGGGACTTACCCGTGAGCTTATTTCTTTCCTCTGCTGATCTGCAAGGAAATGAAGCTACTGGTGTTTTCTGGGACATCCACTTGGAACATAGTTCTGTTCTCCTGCTGTTCTTCAGCTTGTGCCTTATGTTCACCTAAGACCAGCTGCTGTGTTCAGTAGCTCTGATCTACTCTCTGCACCCACTATTGCAGGGTGCCCCAGATTGATACAAGCACTGGAGTCATATGTTCATAAGACAGATTGCACTTCTAAATCTGTCTTTGGATTTGCATGAAGCTCCATGTAGTAATGCTCAGAAACTGCAGTTGGTTTGCAAATTGATTTGTGAAGCCAGAGCAGTGGTGAGCAAGATCTGTATAACTCTACAGCTAATTTCCAGAGGGAAATTAGTCTTAACATTATACAGTATAGGAACAGGCCCTTGCTGGGCCTTGCTGTCTGAGGTAGTCCCATTTTCAGGTATTTGGTCCATAAACTTTTCAGTACATGCTTCTGTTAAAATATCTTTTAAACTTCGTATTTTTATTTGTCTCTACTACTTCCTCTGCAAATTTGTTCAATATAGCCACCACCTTTTAAATCTTTCCCCTCTCACCTCATCCATGTCCTCTAGTTTTAGATTCTCCCATTCCAGGATAAAGTCTGACTATTCACTTTATCTACACTCCTCATAATTCTATATATATCTTAAAGGTCATTCCTCAGTGTCCCACACTTGAGAGAGAAAAGTTCCAATCCATCCAGCCTCTCCTTATTATACAAGCTCTCCAGTCTCAGTAACATTCTCCTGAATCTATTCTGCACCTTTCTGCCTATAGCAGGGTGAACAGTGATGTGAACAACACTCTAAGTGAAGTCATAGAGCACTAGAGAAGACAGACAAGTCATTCATCCCATCTAGTAGATGCCAAAATATTATTCTGCTGAGTCCCATTGATCAGCAAGTGGACCATACCCCTCTCATTCAGAGAATTAAATAAATTTCTCTTAAATGTTGAAATTGAACCTGCATTTACCTCTTTTCTGGCAGCTCTCTCCATCCTCGGAGTGAAGAGGTTGTCCCTCAGGTTCCCGTTAAATATTTAACCTTTCACCCTTAACATATGATCTCTGTTTCTAGATAGATAGATAGATAGATAGATACTTTATTCATCCCCAAGGGGAAATTCAACATTTTTCCAGTGTCCCATACACTTATTGTAGCAAAACTAATTACATACAGTATTTAACTCAGTATAAATATGATATGCATCAAAAATCACCCTCCCAAAAAGCATTAATAAAGAGCTTTTAAAAAATTCTTAAATAGTTTACTAAAGTGCATTGAGTGGTAACTTAAGCTCAGTCCTAACCCTGGCACTTTACCATGTCTTGCCCCTGGTGGTTAAATTGTAGAGCCAAATGGCTTTGGGGAGTAATGATCTCTTCATCCTGTCTGAGGAGCATTGCATTGACAGCAACCTGCCGCTGAAGCTGCTTCTCTGACTCTGGATGGTGCTGTGCAGAGGATGTTCAGGGTTTTCCATGATTGACCGTAGCCTACTCAGCGCCCTGCGCTCTGCCACCGATGTCATACTCTCCAGTTCTGTGCCCACGACAGAGCCCGCCTTCCTTACCAGCTTATTAAGACGTGAGGCATCCCTCTTCTTAATGCTGCCTCCCCAGCACGCCACCACAAAGAAGAGGGCGCTCTCCACAACTGACCGATAGAAAATCTTCAGCATCTCACTACAAACATTGAATGACGGCAGCTTTCTGAGGAAGTACAGTCGACTCTGTGCTTTCCTGCACAGGGCATCTGTGTTGGCAGTCCAGTCTAGTTTCTCGTCTAACTGCACTCCCAGATACTTGTAGGTCTTAACCTGCTCCACACATTCTCCATTAATGATCACTGGCTCCATATGAGGCCTAGGTCTCCTAAAGTCCACCACCGTCTCCTTAGTTAGTCTCACCCAACTTCAGATGAAAAAGCCCACTTAGATTTACCCTGTCCATACCCCTCATATTTTATATACTGCTATCAAATCTCCCTTTGTTCTTCTACATACAGGGAATGAAGCTTACCCTATTCAACCTTTCCCTATAACTCGATCTCATTAATGATTTTGCCGTTGTAACATGATGTACTCACTGTGCTTCTGTACTCGCAGTTGTGAATGATGAAGGCAAAAGTGTCATATGTGTAAATGTCATATTCAATGTACGTAACTGATTTATTTATTATTATTATTTTATTTAATTTTCTCTCTCTGCTATATTATGAATTGCATTGAACTGCTGCTGCTAAGTTAATAAATTTCACAACACATGCCAGTGATAATAAACCTGATTTTGATTCTGATGTGGTCTTGGCCACCATGTCTACCTCTGTTGCTACTTTAAAGGAACTATGTAACTGCTCTGCCGCATATTTCCATTTTACAACTTTCTCCAAAGTCCTTCTATTTACTATGTAAAATCTGTCCTGGTTTAACTTAACAATGTGCCACATCTCAAACTTGCCCATGTTAAATTCTATCTGCATTCCTTGGACCACTACTCCATCTGTTATACATCCTGTTGTAATCCTAGATAACCTTCTTAACTCTCCACCTCACCACCGGTTTTGGTACAATGTTGTCATCCAAATTTTTAGATTACAAACAACATTGGACTCAGCTCCAATCCTGGTGACACTTTGCTGGTGACTGGTCTGCAATGTGAATAACAACCCACCACAACCATGCACTTCCTGCTTCCACAAAGCCAATTTTGATTTCTGGGTCCTGTGTACAGAGGACAGGACCCAGAAATGGGAGCAAGGCTGAAGTTCCCTCTGCGGCATTTGGGCTCCATTAGAATGAAAATTTTAAAAATCATCTGATGATATGTAGCCACCAGTACGTTGTAGAAGTGGAAACTATTTTTTTTCTTCTTCGGCGGTTTGCTCAAAGGAACGACTGCGCAGGCACGTGGACGTCAGAGTTAGATCGGTGGGAAGAGTTTAAAAGGGGATCGTTTCTTCTTCAGTGGTTTGATCAAGGAACGACAGCGCAGGCGCGTGGACATCAGCAATTTAGACCGGCGGGAAGAATTTTAAAAGATGACAGCTTTATAGAGGAGTGGGGACAGAGTAAAAGGGCTTTGGCTCCATGGGGCTTCAGTGATAATGGGTCGAGGTGAGGTAAGTCACCTGTGAAAAATAGGAATAGGAAGTATGTTTGTGAGGCCGGTGTTCTGTATCGGGTGTCAGATGGGAGATGTCTGGGAGACTCCCAGCCTCCCTGCCAGCCACAGCTGTGCCAGGTACATCCAGCTGCAGCTCCTTAAGGTCCGGGTTAGGGAACTGGAGATGCAGGTCAATGGACTTCGACTGGTCAGGGAAAGAGAGGAGTTGATAGAGAGGAGTTATAGGCAAGTAGTCACACCAGGGCCTCAGGAGACAATAAATGGGTAACAAATTAGGAACAGGAAGGGGTCAATAACTCTACTGGGTGCTTAGCATTATCAGCCTTGCCAGCAATAGTAACAGGGACAACAAGGTGCAGATAGGGAGACAGATTCTGGAAAGATGCAATAATAACAGGATTGTCATGGTGGGAGATTTTAATTTCCCCAATATTGATTGGCATCTCCCTAGAATGAGGGGATTAGGTGGGGTGGAGTTCGTTAGCTGTGTTCAGGAAGATTTCCTGACTCAATATGTAGATAAGTCTACAAGAGTCATGGCTGTACTTGATCTGGTATTGGGAAATGAAACTGGTCAGGTGTCAGATCTCTCAGTGGGAGAGCATTTTGGAGATAGTGATCACAATTTTATCTCCTTTACCATTGCATTGAGAGGGATAGAAGCAGACAAGTTAGGAAAACGTTTAATTGGAGTAAGGGGAAATATGAAGATATCAGGCAGGAACTTGGAAGCATAAATTGGGAACAGATGTTCTCAGGGAAATGTACGGCAGGAATGTGCCAAATGATCAGGGGATGTTTGCATGGCATTCTGTATAGGCACTTTCCAATGAGACAGGGAAAGGATGGTAGGGTACAGGAATGATGGTGTACACAGACTGTTAAAAATCTAGTCAAGAAGAAAAGAAAAGCTTATGAAAGGTTCAAAAAACTAGGTAATGATAGAGATCTAGAAGATTATAAGGTGAGCAGGAAGGAGCTTAAGAATGAAATTAGGAGAATCAGAAGGGGCCATGACAAGGCCTTGGTGAGCAGGATTGAGGAAAACCCCAAGGCAATCTATAAATATGTGAAGAGCAAGAGGATAAGATGTGAGAGAATAGGACCAATCATGTGTGACAATGGAAAAGTGTGTATGGAAGAGAGCAGTGGTACTTAATGAATACTTTGCTTCAGTATTCTCTTTGGAAAAGGAGCTTGGCGATTGTAGGGATGACTTACAGTGGACTGAAAAGCTTGAGCATATAGACATGAAGAACGAAGATGTACTGGAACGTTTGGAAAGCATCAAGTTGGATAAGTCACTGGAACAGAACGAGATATACCACAGGCTACTGTGGGAGATGAGGGAGGAGATTTGCTGAGCCTCTGGCAATGATCAATAGGGACAGGAGAAGTTCCAGAGGATTGGAGGGTTGCAGATGTTGTTCCCTTCTTCAAGAAAGGGAGTAGAGATAGCCCAGGAAATTAGCAACCAATGAGTCTTAATTCAGAGGTTGGTATGTTGATGGAGAAGGTTCTGAGAGGCAGGATTTATGAGCATTTGGAGAGGCATAATATGATTAAGAATAGTCAGCATGGATTTGTCAAAGGCAGGTCGTGCCTTACGAACCTGACTGAGTTTTTTGAGGATATGACTAAACACATTGATGATGGTAGAGTAGTAGATGTCGTGTATATGGATTTCAGCAAGGTATTTGATAAGGTACCCCATGCAAGGCTTATTGAGAAAGTAAGGAGGCATGGGATCCAAGGGGACATTACTTTGTGGACCTAGAACTGGCTTGCCCACAGAAGGCAAAGGGTAATTGTCGACAGGTCTTATTCTGCATGGAGATGAGTGACCAATGGTGTGCCTCAGGAATCTGTTCTGGGACCCCTTCTCTTTGTGATTATTATAAATGAACTGGATGTGGAAATGGAGGGATGGGTTAGTAAGTATGCTGGTGACACCAAGATTGGGGGTGTTGTGGATAGTGTGGAGCACTGTCAGGGGTTACAGCGGGACATCAAAAGGATGAAAAACTGGGCTGAGAAGCAGCAGATAGGTTCATAAGTATGAGGTGTTTCATTTTGGTAGGTCAAATATGATGGCAGGATATACTATTAATAGTAAGATTCTTGGCAGTATGGAAAATCAGAGGAAGATCTTGGGGTCCATGTCCACAGGACACTCAAAGCTGCTGCGCAGGGTGACTCTGTGGTTAAGAAGGCATACGGTGTATTGGCTTTCATCGGCTGTGGAAATGAGTTTAAGAGCCAAGTGGTAGTTACAGCTGTTTGGACGCTGGTCAGACCCCACGGAGTACTGTGCTCAGTTCTGGTCACCTCACTACAGGAAGGATGTGAAAACTATAGAAAGAGTGCAGAGGAGATCTACAGGGATGTTGCCTGGATTGGGGAGCATGCCTTATGAGAATTGGTTGAGTGAACTTGGCCTTTTCTCCTTGAAGCGATGGAGGTGAGAGATGACCTGGTAGAGATGTATAAGATGATGAGAGGCATTGACCCGATGGATAGTCAAAGGATTTTTTTTTTACCCAGGGCTGAAATGGCTAACATGAGAGGGCTCAGTTTTAAGGGGCTTGGAAGTAGTTACAGAGGGAATGTCAGGGGTGCAGAGAGTGGTGAGTGCGTGGAATGGGCTGCCGGCGACTGTGGTGGAGGCAGATACAATAGGGTCTTTTAAGACACTCCTGGATTGCTACATGGAGCTTAGAAAAATAGAGGGCTATGGGTAACTCTAGGTAATTTCTAAAGTAAGTATATGTTCGGCACAGCATTGTGAGCCAAAGGGCCTGTATTGTGCTGTAGGCTTTGTATTCTGTTTCTATTTCTGTGGAGGTAAAGCTATAAGTCTTTGGTGGGTTCTCTTATGGACACATGACAGCAGTGAATGGCTCCCCAGTACTTGTATGAAATCTGGTATATCCCTTCCATTAAATCAAAACACAAGTGGACTCGAGAGATAGTAGGTGCAGGAAACATGGAGCAACACACACAAATTGATGGAGGAACTCAGCAGCTCAGGTAGCATTTCTGGTGGGAAATTAACAGTTGATGTTTCGAGCCAAGAGTCTTCATGGGACTGAATGAGATCACCTCCATGTGGATACAATGCCAAAAAAATGACATATGGCAAAAATATGGGGCAACTGCTGTGGAGATTTTTTTGGCAAGGAATTTGAAAGACCCTTAATCTGACAGAGGACAGTGCCCAGGCATGGGAGCAAGGCTGAAGTTCTTCCTGCAGCATTTCATTTTCTCTTTGTGGTAAAGTACCTGGGATGTTCTAAGAATATATTTTTTCATCAGAGAGGTTCAACTAGGATGAGCTCAAAACTTGCCTAGCTAGTAGGCTTTTCACAAATAGGAATGCCTTTGCCCACTGTCCTTTTTGTCCTCAACCAACCCTACATGGTTAGTCATTGCTAAGAGGACACTTCCAGCAACAGAGAGGTCAGCAATGTGGTCACTGAGTGTAAACCATTGCTTAAGTAAAATGCTGAATAAAGCACTTAAGGCGTACAAATGTTGATGTTTGAGTGACTCACAGTGACTTCTAAAGCTGCCCGGTCTAGAGTGTTTGCTGAATGAAAGAAAACAAAACAAGGTAAATGGGAAGTGCTGCTAGTTATGGGCTAGTGATTGGTTACATCAATAAAGCTCATGAAACCATCAACATAAGAGCAGAATGAGGCCATTTGGCCCATCAAGTATGCTCCACCATTCAATCATGACTGATCCTTTTTTCCTTAATCAGCCCCACTCCCAATTCCAAATCCCAAATTATGCCAGAAACATCAGAAATGAATGCTGTGGGAATAGTGTACCCAGGACAAATCAGGCACACTTAACGTATGCCTGCATTCTGCCTATGGCAAGATACAAAATTCCTGACAAACGGAAGGAGGTTACATAACTGTTTTGGGCACAGTAGTTACCAGGAGTTGGGGTTCGTTTCGAAGGAATGAGAGGTTGGTTTAAGGCAACCTCTCTGAAATCATTTGTACAGATGATCAATGTTTTTGCTTCTTACACTATTTTTCATCTTTATGTGTTACTGCTTTTTGCTGTTCAGTTGTTGCAACAGATGCTCTTCCACCTCACAATATTTGGCAATTTGAGGTATATCATCACAAATCTGAAACCAATTTCAGGGATGTATTGCAGACTCTGCAGAGAACAAATAAATTCCTCTGCCAAGATGCCAAGTGAACAAAATTTCAGAACCAAATTCAGAAGCAAGCACAATATGCAAACTTTACATGTTTGCCATAAGTGATTGGGTATAAATTGCTGCTAGTTGTCTTCCAAAATCATTTATTCACATGGAAGCTGTCCATGTTATTTGCCTGTATTACAAAAAAGAATAAACTGTATTTCCATTCTGTACTTTCAGCAGATGATGCTCTCCCCTCGTCAAGACATGATCAGATATCTTCCACAAAATGTCATATCTTACTTGCTGAGTCTCAGTGATATGGGTTAAATTAACTGAATGTCAGAAATGAATCCCAGCATTTTAATTCTAGGAATACTTTTCCATGTGCTGGTAAAGGTAAACTGACTTAATGAACTAAACTTCTTAGCTAGGTGAACATTACAAAAGCATCAGGAAGAATGTGTTAGATTTTCACCAACTTAGACTCCATAAATAACAGTATTTGAAATCACACTCAGAGGCTACTTTATTAGGTACACCCATATACCTGCTCGTTAATACAAATATCTAATTAGTCAATCATGTGGTAGCAACTCAATGCATAAAAGCATGCCTACGTGGTCAAGAGCTGCAGTTGGCGTCCATTCCAAACACAAGAGTGGGGAAGAAATGTGACCTAAATTACTTTGATCGTGGAATGATTGTTGCTGCCACATGGGGTGGTTTAAATACCTCAGAAAGTGCTGATCTCCTGGGGTTTTCACACACAACAGTCATTAAAATTTTCAGAGAATGGCTCAAAAAAACAAAAAAAAACATCCAGTGAACAGCAGTTCTGTAGGCAAAAACAGCATGTTAATGAAAGAGGTTGGAGGACAATGGCCATACCGGTTCAGGCTGACAGGAGGGTGATAGTAGCTCAAATTACCATGAATTACAACAGAGGTGTGCAGAAGAGCATCTCTGAATTCACAACCTGTCAATCCTTGAAGTGGATGGGCTACGGCAGCTGTTGATGTTGGCGTATCTAATAGATGTGCCTAATAAAGTAGCCACTGACTATAATGTTACTGCATTGACACACTAAAACATTGCCTAAATGGTTTAGCATAAAGCTTGGAGACTTTCAAGCTCGTAAACCAAATTAAAACAGACTTTTCTAATTGATAACAGTTGGTGGATCACATTAAGAAGCTGCTTAGCATTATCAGTCTTGCCAGCAAGCTCAAAAGAAAGTCTTAATACTCTTATCTCATGCCAAAGGTTTTTTTTGTGCCAGCATTGTGTTTTTGAATTTGAATTTCATCATTTCTATTCCTTTATAACTTACAATGATGTACCAATGAAAGTTTTGTTGTTGGATACATGAAAATTAGTACTAGCCAAGCAAGAATTCTCAAATGCCTGGAGATGCTAATATACTTTCATGAATGTGAGTAAGGGGAGCAGATGTAATGAAGGAATTCATTACAGCTGAATTTGCTTCAGGTTTGGAAGCCCTCAGTTTCACAAGCGTCTCCACAATCCAATCTAAGCTTGAGGAATTCTCTTGGCAATAATACGGTGATGTCACTGCTTATCGTACAGCATTTTATTGCATTAAAATCATTTCCAGAACCATTCTTAAGCATGGAAAAACTCAATTTATATTGTTTTCTTCTCTCTCCTCACTAATTTTGCTAAATGTCGTTCCTTGGCACCTAAATTGCAGAAATTATCAAAGTCAAGGATTCTGCTCTGAAAATACCAGACATTTGAATAAGCAATGTGGGAGGAAATTCAATTCAATCTGCCTTGAGTCCTATTTCCTCACTCTCCTTAATAAGACTGTGTGTGAATACATCATAAGGAATCGGAATTATGCTTACATAGTTTGCGTGGGTTTTCAAATAGATCAACTCCCGAATTTTCTCTTGTTATCTGAAAAAGAGCTTCCAAAAATGGAAGGAAACATGTTCACAGTGACTGTCTGACTACTCTGCTTGCCTAAGTATACTGAAATTTGCTACAGCTTTTTAGTACCATAATATATAGGAGAAGAATCTGGCCATTCAGCCCATCAAGTCTGCTCTGCAATTCCGTCATGGCTGATTTGTACACCTTTGATTTCTGAACAATGAAGCATTCCTTCATTGATCAAAAAAGTTGCAGGTATCTGTATCCAGGTAAATTATCAATTTAATTGAAATTAACATAGTGGACAGCAGAAAAGAAATTGGACAGAAGTTTAAATACTAGGTAATCAGTTACTGAGTGAAGGTTGGCAGAAAAATCTAAGAACAAGAGGAGGATCTTAATCCAATGCTATTGATTCCCAGGTTACTGGGATGACAGTGAAAATAGAGGGAGTAATGTTAATGTTCTGGGACATTTTGAGACAAAAGAAGAACTGATAGGTCTGAAAAATTTTGAAGTGGCGAAGTCCTCAGGGCCCAGTCTCAGAGGAGATTGCTGGGGCTTTGACAAGGATTTCTGATTCTTCTCTAGAAACAGATGAGGTACTAGAGGACCTGAGAGTAGCAACTGTTGTTGCTTTCTTCACACAGGGAAATATGGATAAACCAGGTAATTTTAGGTCAGTGAGCCTTGCACCAGCATCAGAGAAGTAACGAACGATGTGCTTTTAAGATGGGCAGGGGAACGTTTAAAGGTGACATGAGGGGCAGTATTTTATACAGAGTGTGGTAGGAATACGTTACCAGGGTTATGAGTGGAAGCATGTAGTTTGGGGAAGTTTAAGAGGCTTTTGATTAGATGCATGAATATGAAGGAATATAGATGATACACAGGAGTTCAATGTTCAAAGTAAAATTTATTATCAGAGTACATACATGTCACCACATACAACCTTGAGATTCTTTTTCTGAAGGTTTACCTCACAAATCTATAGAAGAGTAACTGTGAACTGTAAACATCAGGAACTGTTAACTGTAAACAAACTATGCAAATGCAGATATAAATAAACAGCAATAAATAACAAGCATGAAACAACAATAGAATAGAGTCCTTAAATGAGTGTAGCTAACCCCATTTGTTAAAGAGCCTGATGATTGAGGGGTTGTAACTGCTCTTGAACCTGGTGGTGAAAGTTCTAAGGCACCAGTACCTTCTACCTGATGGCAGCAGTGAGAAAAGAGCACGGCCTGGGTGGTGAGGAGCTTTGATGATGGATTCTGCTTTTCTACGACAACGTTCTTGCTGTGTGACCATAATTTGCTCCACATGCCTTATAATGGAGCCCTGGACCACATCCTTGTGATCAGTGAATCTTTGTACAAGTTCCAACAGATTTTGTCCCAATTCACAGAGCTCCTTCCGTTGGCTGCGTATCATAGATAGCAACTCCTCTGGTTGGTTTGTATTGAATTGCTGCTATTGTTCTGGCCTTGGGGATTGCCATTTTTCTTTTTATTTTTCCTCTTCAACTTCAGCAAGGATCCTAAAGATAGAACATAGAAATCTATAGCACATTACAGGCTCTTTGACCCACAATGTTGTGCCAACCATGTAGAATGAGATATTTATGACGTTCCGGTCTTCAACTGGAAATCAGTGAAGGACAGATTTTGAACCAAAACTGCATGAGATGGAAGCAAAACTGGTGACTTCTTCAATCACCAGAAACCGTGTGGTTCTCTTGCATAACCTCTCTGGAGCTCTCAAAGATACTCCTACAAGGTTCTCCAGTTATATCAGGAAAGCATCCAAGCCCAGTCACATCTGTAGAGAGAGACAGCGTTTCAGGCAATAACCTTCCACTAAAACTTCTGATGCATTGGGCTTGATGGAAGAATAAAGGTGGATAAGATCACACCAGACACAGAAGTAAGACATTAGTAACTGGCAGGAAAGAAACTTAATCTAAGTAATGAAACTTAGATTCACAGGTGGAAATAAAAATATTAAAGAAATAGAGGACCTCAGCAACAGCTCACAGGCAAGAGACAATCTGAAATCCATGCAAAAATATACAACAAAAATAATCCTATAGTAGCATATTATTTTGCTATCATAAGTTGAAATATGCTACAGGCATGTCTGTTCCAAAATATAAGAAACCCTAAGCCAAATCAACATCTTATTTTGGAAATGGAGGCCTCAAATCTGCAAATGGAAGATTAAGTTTGCTATAAGCTGCGGTAAAAATTAATTTGAAGATCATTATGACAGTTCATAGTATAACTTAAGAAACACAGTTAATGTTGCTGGAGGAACTACACTTCAGCTTGGAATACACGCTCACTCACTTGGCCAAATGATTTTTTTTTATATTATTGATTGGATACCAGTCAGCGCTTAGCTATCTTGAAAAAGTGAAGCTCATTGCCGTTGACTCCCATTCAAACTGCATCTTTCTGCATCCAGGTAAGGAAGCTGGACTTGAATTGTTATTCCCATTATGGTTTGTTATTGCAACCTAAAGGAGACAAGAGGGAGAATCTTATTTCACTTTCTATCCTTAGTGTTCTTGATATGCAGGGGAGGTACTTAGAATGTACCTATTGAACCTATTGAAATAGTGGGAAGTTTCTGATTTAACATTGTTGGATTACGATTGCTATGTATGGTATTTCTTAATTGTACAGTAGATTACGGTTAATTAGGACACATCAGGGCCAGTCCATTTTGGCCCGATTAAGTGTCTGTCCCAATTAGCCTAAGTTTCATGGAAATTGTTGAAGAGGGAGAAAAAAGACAAAATGAGAAACAAATTATGCATTTAAATGAAATGCAGAACAAATTAGAACACTACCAATACTATAATGGTACTATAAAACTGTGTATTAGTTCCTGATAGTTATCAATGGAGGAATTTATCCAGTGTATGTTGTTGTACTCTTTTGATTGACCGCAAATGAACAAAATCAGAGCAGGCATCAACTGCAGATCATGGACTGTCTCCACACAATGCTTTCCACAATTGCATCCTCCAAATCTTCATTTTCATTGTAACATCCAAATTACCTTCAAATTCTTCATAATTCCTAACTTGCTGAAGTAGTGAAGTTATTTCATTTTCACTCCTGGCTCTATCGGGCATTTCCAAGCCTAAAGGCTTGAAACCACAATGAGCAAAACAGTTCCGAATTGTCTTACTGCTTATCTCTTGGCAATTATCAGTGACAAAAATCACTGCTTTTTGAACACAAGCAAAAAAGCAGTAATGCAATTGCAAAACTGTTCGCTGTAAGCACTGTTTAATCTCTTTGAGCCACACAAGAGCAAGCAACTGATGATAGTTAGAAACTGTTCAGCGACAGTCTCCTGACCCAATTAAGCAGCATAGTGACCCAAATAAGCAAAGGGAATCCTGGCAAATTTTTCAATCAGTTTTTGTTCTTTAAATCAAATCCCAAATCAAAGGCTGCCTTGACTAACTGATGGCCCAATTTACCGGAATGCGTGTACTTTAATGAAGTAGAAGGGGAAAGGGAATTTTTGCCTTTTTTCTAAATTTGACTGACAAGACAATCTAAAATATTTCTAAGGCCAGCTGCAGAAACATTCTGAGAAAATAACTTCAAACCTTTGATTTTACAATGTAAGGCTCTTCCATCGTTATGTTACATTACTTCGGAAATGTCTTGAGGTAAGTCTCCTGATCTGCCCAATTTTTCATTAAATGTTGGTACTGTCGCGGGCACCACTTTAAGAAATAAAGTGGGCACACAGAATGTGATGGGAAGTAATTTCCTCACATCTAATAAATTGTAAACAAAATAACTGAAATTAAAATCTGATTGTACCACTCTTGTGTTGACAGTTCTTAAGCCATGGGCTCAGCAAAGTAGAAATGACCTGCAATAGTTTTGGGGAAAGCAACATGATAAACTCCTGTGTTTAGTATCCTGGTGTACTTGAAAACTTGGAATTGAGCCTGGTTACTTTTCCAGCACAGCTCTACCAGAACAAATGAAGGGTAATCCTGTAATGGTTTGAAATTTGACAAAAAAAAGGCTTCCCAGACTCATTACAATAACAAACATTAAGAACCAGTGAGTCAATATTTAAGTTTAGTGATCCAATTAGGTGAAAGGTCAGAGAGAACGAAAAATGGCCAGTAACTAGATATTTCATTTACTTAGTTGAAGAATTATAACCTTGTCATCTTCAAGGTTTGATCAGTAAATTTAATACTGTTGGTGCATTTTGAATGAAAAATGAGAATAACATAGCCATCTGACCTTAGTCACAATGCACTAATATTTAAATAATCTTTTCTCCTACTACTAATTGTTAAGTACCTTGGGGATGATATTAACACTACCTGCCCGACAGAAGCCATGAAAACAGGCAGTTAAGATTATCAGGTTTTCTATAAGACCATAAGCCCATATGACATTAGGAGCAGAATTAGGCCATTCAGTCCATCGAGTCTGCACTGCTGTTTCATCATGGCTGATATATTTTGCCTCTCAACCTCATTCTCCTGCCTTCTCCCCATAACCTTGGATGTCCAAACTAATCAAGAACCTATCAATGTCTGCTTTAAATTTACCCCATCACTTGGGGTCCACAGCCGTCTGTGGTAATGAATTCCACAGATTCATTACCTTCTGGCTGAAGAAATTACTTCACCTTTCCATCCTGAATGGACGTCCTTCTCTGATCCTAGTGGCCTCACTATAGGAAACCTCTTCCTCACATCCACTCAGTCTAGATCTTTCAATATTTGATAGGTTTTGATGAGATTATGCCTCATTTTTCTAAGCTCCAGTGACTACAGACCCAGAGCCATCAAATGCAACTCATCTGTTAACCCTTTCATTCCTTGGATCATTCTCATAAATATCCTCTAGCCCTCTTCAATACCAACACACCATTTGTTACATCAGGGGTCCAAATCTGCTTACAATCCTTCAAATGCGATATACCAATGGCTTATAAAGCCTCAACATTACATCCTTGCTTTTATATTTTTGTCCTCTTGAAAAGAATGCTAACATTGCATTTGCCTTCCTTCTCACAGAATCAGCCTGCAAGGATCCCACACTTAAGAACCCCAAGTCAACCCTTTTATTTCTTCTACCAAAGTGCTTGACTGTACACTTCCATCTGCCACTTCTTTGCCCATTCTCCTAATCTAAGTCCTTCTGCAGACTTCCTGCTTTCGCAACATCTCCTGCCCCTCCACCTATCTTTGTATCATGTACAAAGTAATCAGTTCTGTCTCCCAAATCACTTACGTTTTGTGTAAAAAGAAGCAATCCCAATATTGACCCCTTTATTCCCAGTCTTTGCCTCCTGCCAGTCAGCAAATCTTCTGCCCACACTAGTATCTTTCCAATAATACCATGGGCTCTTATCTTACTTAGCAGCCTCCTGCGCCTTGTCTAAATCCAAGTCACCACCATCCATTGTCACCTCTTTGTCTTTCCTGCCTGTTATTTCCTCAATGAATTCCAACAGATTAGTCAAGCAAGATTTCTCCTTAAGGAAATCATGCTGGCTTCAGCCTACTTGTGTGACTCCAAGCACCCCAAAACCTCATCTTTAATAATGAACTCTAACATCTACCTGACCTATAATTTCCTGTTTTTTGCCTCCCTCTCTTCTGAAAGACTGGTGTTGCATTTACAATTTTTCAGTCCCATGTTGCTGTTATAGGACAGGTGGCAGCTTATAGCTGTTTCGCAGATCAAAAATTTACTGTTGTTTCTGCCTCCTGGCCAGGCCTAGGCAAATTATGTTACTGTATCTATGATCTTGCCAACTTATCTCCTGGTTCCTGAACTTTACAAACTTTTCTTCCCATGGGTGGTGATGAATACTGTGAGCCTGTAGTCAGCAGGAGGTCTCACACTTTCATATGTGTAACTTGGTTGAGTTGACACCGAATTATTTGACAAGGTTGATACTGTTTGCATTAGCACACGATATGTAGTAGGAAAATCTCATGTGTCAATGTGAAACTCTCCCTACTAACTCAGGCAGTGCACAAGTGCCCTATAAGTTAGAACTTGCTCTTGTTCAGGAAAGTCTGAGGAAGTGATGCTGAAATTGAATATTTGCTGTCAGCAGTAATTTAACTGCTCGTTTCCAACTTTCTGCTGTGAAGTGGGGACTGGTGTACAAGAGGAGAAGTAAATCCAGAGTGAGCTGAGTGAACGGGAGGTAGCAGTGAGTGGAAGCCATATTTCTAAAATACTAAGGACATGGTTGATTGAATCTCACACACACACACACACCTGGAGGAGCACAGCAGGCCAGGCAGCATCTATGGAGGGAAATAAACAGTCTGTGTTTCAGGCTGAGACCCTTCATCAGGAGTGCAAAGGAAGGTGGCAAAAGCCAGAAAAAGATGGGGAAGGGGAAGAAGTACAAGCTGAAACTTGATAGGTGAAGCTGGGTGAGTGGGAAGATAGGTGAATAGGGAAGTGGGAAAATAGGAAAGCTGGGTGAGTGGGAAGATAGGAAAGATAGGTGAGAGGTGAGTGAACCATGAGAGAAAGGGAAAATAGTGGGGCTCAGAGGGAGGTGCTAGGCAGATAAAGAGAAGAAAAAGGGTAAGAGGCATGCCAAAATGGAGAATGGTAGAAGAGAGAAAGGGGAGGGGGAGAAAGTACCAGAAATTAGAGAAATCGATGTTCACCCATCTGTTTGGAGGCTACCCAGATGATATATGAGGAGTTGCTCATCCAACTGGAGAATAGCCTCATCATGGAAGTAGAAGAGGCCATGTACCAACATGCCAGAATGAAAATGGGTACTTAAAAGGACCAGGAAAGAGTTTTATCCTTTAGTTGGTACTATGGGAACTGTATCAAATGTATACAAAATCTGAAATGGCTGAGCAAGTCTGTTTCAATAGTATCATTAACAATGCTTGGATGTTGGATTGTTTAAAGAAAAAATATTGTTGCTTTCAGAAGATTACTAAGATAAATCATCCCTACATAAAGTACACTGCAGATGCTGTGGTCAAATCAACATGTACAAACGAAGGGTCTGACGAAGGGTCCCGGCCCAACGTTGACTGCTCGTTTCCACGGATGCTGCCCGACCTGCTGAGTTCCTCCAGTTCGTTTCTACGTGTTGAAACATCCCTACATGATGTGAAAAGTACAAGCATGTACATCAGATGCACAGAGGACCCCAGACTTGTCCTATGGCAACACAATTATGTCATTTTCAAGCATGCAGATTATGCGCGGACCATCCATAAGCCACAGGAGGAGAAAAAGGATCTCCAACTCACCTCATCCCTGCTCCCATTTTCTGACCATTCACAACTTATCAGCCCCTCCTCCCACTCAGGGGTCCAAGTATTCACCTTAGTTCACCACTCTCTCACCTAAGAGGAGGAATGAGGTGGGTAAGAGATCTTTTAAGATTCTGATCTTGGTGGCAATTAACTAATTAGCACTTGTGTAAACCAGTAAAATTAAAAATGGCTTTGGAACGTTTGTGTTCAGCGTGTTCCTCAGTTATAAGTGACCGCTGAGAAGCCTATCATTGTATGCCCTCACTTTGAGATAGACTATTGGAGGTTGGAAGAACGTGAACAAAGACGTACCAATCACAGTGTTAGCATTAAAAACAGATCCGATGAACTATGATTGCAAACAGAAATAATTAAGTATGATCTGATAGTCATTGCAGAGACATTGCTGCAGAATGACATAGAGTGGTAAAAGAATATTGAAGGCAACATGAAGGATTGGAAGCCAAGAAAAGGTGAAAGCATGGCTCTGTGGTACTGAGTAAGTGCTTGAACCTGCGAACTTTATCCCAGGGTCTTCTAAGAAGTGGCGACAGAGATGATGATGTGTTTGCTTTTGATTTTCTCAAAATTGCCCAGAATTTCAAAAAGTCCACTGCAGGAGAAAAGAGGATGAAAGAGGGAGATGGAAAATGCACTACAGGCCAATAGCTTAACATCTGTCATAACTATTATTAAAGACATTAGAGCAAGTCACGAAGAGACGTTCAAGATAATAAGGATAATTTTGTGAAATGGAAATCATCTTTGACCTATTTATTGGAGTTCTTTGAATATGTAACATGTGCTGTGGATAAATGATACCAGTTGATGCAGTACACTTAGATTTCCAGAATGTATTTGAAAAGATGCTACATTAAAGGTTATTGAGAAAGATGAAAGCTCAAGATGTAGGGGTCAATGCACTGCCATGTACGGAAGACTGACTGGCTAACAGGAAACAGACAGTAAGGGAAATGTTTTTTTTTTGCTTAGCAAAAAATAATGAATAGCGTACCATAAGGATTAGCAAACAATCTTATGCAATTTATATAACGGACATGGATGAGAAAACCAAAGGTACGATGATTAAATTTGCTAATGACCCAAAGACAGATGGGAACGAATCAGAATCAGAATTTAGTTTAATATCATTGTTATATGTTATAATGTTCCTTGTTTTATGGCAGTTGTACAGTGCAATACATAATGGTTAAAAACATACATTACAATAACATAAATATTTTCTCTGTAATTTATACTGATTTAATTTAATTAAGGAGTGCTAAAATAGAGCATAAAATGTAGTGTACATTGATTTATTATACATTCATAAATCTGAATGCAGAAGAATGGTATTTAGTATCAGAGAGGAAGAAGCTGTTCCTCAAACATTGAGTGTGTGCCTTCAGGATTCTGTACTTCCTCCCTGATAATACTAATGAAAAGAAGGCAAGCTGTGGGTGAAGAAGGTCCTTTATGATAAATGCTGCCTTTCAGAGGAATAAATTTTTGAAGATATCCTCGATACTGGGGAGGCTGGTGTGCATGATGGAACTGGCTGAGTTTGCAATTTTCTGCAGCTTTTTCCAATCCTGAGCATCAGAGCCTCCATTCCAGATGGTGATGATCCCAGTGAGAATGCTCTCCACAGTACATCTGTAGACACTTGCATGAGTCTTTGATGGCATACTTGATCTCCTCAAACTCCTAAAATATAGCCGCTGTCGATACTTCTTTGTAATTCCATCAATGTGTTGGACCCTGGATAGATCTTCAGAGATGTTGACATCCAGGTTCTTGAAACTGCTCACTTGTTCCACTGCTGATCCCTCAACGAGGTGTATGTTTCCTCAGTTTCCCTTTCCTAAAATCCACAATCAATTCCTTAGTCTTACTGACGTTGAATACAAGGTTGTTAAAATGACACTGCTCAACCAGCTGATTTATCTCAATCCTGTACATCTCTTCATCACCATCTGAAATTCTGCCAACAATAGCTGTGTCATCAGCAAATTTATAGATGTCCATGACCAACCTCTCAAAGCACTTCACCACTGTGAATGTGTGGGTCACTGGGTTCCTGTGGATAGTCTCTTAGTTTGGCCGATGTAATATTTGCTGCAAACCCTGCCTTGGATTTTGTAGACTGCATTGTTCTTATCCAATAGTTTGGTTCATTCTTTGGGTCTGCTAAGTACTTTCTTCAACATTGCTGTTGGCTTATGCGTGACTGAAATTCTATGTTCTTGGAGCAGTTGGGCACTCATTTCTGAGATATGCCAAATGTATGGAAGGACAACCAGTTTGTGGAGAAAACTGTCCACAAGGATCCATGAACATCAAAGGGCTGTAAAGTGGCATGACCAGGCCCCTATAGTCTCTACCCAAGAACATCGAGAGGGGAACAAATTCAACTAGCTATCAGTGAAAGTCATGATGCAAGCAACGACATAGTATGCAAGACAATTACTAGAAGCGTTGTTTCTCACAAACAATTCTGTAAACAAACATGTAGGCCTCGATCCTATTTATAAGCCAACGCGGGCAAAATTCCAGGCCACAGCGCACAAAGTTCACCACCCAACCAATCAGTGATGAGATTCCCTCCCCAAATCACAACTGAGTTTCTGAAACGATTACCTGTCAGCTGAGTGACAGGTATGCAAAGGCCAAGCATTCAGAGGACATACTACAATTCAAAGTACGCTTATTATCAAGGTACGTATGCATTACACAACCTTGAGGTTCATCTCCTCACGAAAGAAGAAGCCCAAGAGAACCCATTAAAAAGAAAATCCAACAAATACCCAATGTGCAGTGACAGAAAAAAAAATTGTGCACAAAATGAAAGCAGCAACAACATTCAGCGTGAACGTGAGTCTATGGACATGAAACTTGGAGCAGCCGTCGCATGCCCACAGCATCAACCTCAGTGCAGTGAAGAGTGGTGCAAACATCACGAAGCAATTAACAACACACCGACGACGTCTCCTTGTATGGTAATGAATCGCTTGCAAGTAAATTGCCAAGATCAGGGAATAACTCAACCTATCCTTCAACCGCCTGAGCAATACATTCTCCAAATTGTTTCCAGGTTAAGCAGGCTTGCATCCACTGGACTTAAAAGGATGACAGAGCAACTGAAATGTATTCTGACGTTCTTGACTGGTGGTTGTGGAGAAGATATTTTTTGTAGTTCATTGAATTGCACATTGCACATTTAGACAGAGACATAATGTAAAGATTTTTACTCCTCATGAATGTGAAGGATGTAAGAGATAAAGGCAATTCAATTCAATTGAAATCATGGGAGAACCTAGAACCAGAAGGTCGCTCATCTAAGACAGGGATGGAGTGAATCTTGCTTCTCACTGAGGGAAATGAGCTTTTCAAATGCTCTTTGTCAAAAGGCTGTAAAATCAGAATCTTTAAATGTTTTTGTGTTAAGAATAGAGGGATTCATGTTAAGCAAGTTTATTATGGTTGGAGAGAAATGCATGATTCTTTGATACTTTATGCTTCAAATGCTGGAATTAATAAAAGTTTATTCATTTTTTTCTCTTATTTACAAAGCTGAAGTTTTGCATACTTGAATTATCACTCCAAAATCCCATTACCAAGTAACAAACTTGCCAATGGCTCTCAGTTTTATTCATTTTGACATGTTTATTTAAAAAGGTATTCGGCACACACTTATTTTTCCACATCACACAGTGTCAAATGGTGTGAGAGTTGCCAATGGAAAAGATATTGCAGAGGTGTTCAGTTTAATAATAAGTTATCATTGTCATTCTGTGATCTTCTGATGAAGAGTCACCGACCTGGAATTTTGATTGGTAAATATATTTACGACAAAATTGGATAGAATTTTGCATAGTAGGGGAATTAAGGGTTATGGGGACAAGGCAGGTACGTGGAGGTGAGTCCATGGCCAGATCAACCATGATCGTAATGAATGGCAGAGCAGGCTTGATGGATCAGATGGCCTAGTCCTGTGACTATTTCTAAGTTTCTTGTGATTTGGTTTTGCTCTCCACAGAATTGTTCCGTGTTTCTAGAAATGTTTATTTCTATGTCAGATTAGTCAGGTGGTGTTAGATGTAGATAACACAGATGCTTTATCATTTTGGCTGAATTGTTTCTCTCCAGAATGTTTCTGTCTCTGCTGACTCAATTACAACTTCCGCCCAAGACTTGGTTGAGCGAAGTTCCATTGTGGAGTTACAGAGCATGGAAACAGATCCCTTGTTCCCTCGTGGTCCATGCCAAACATCATGTGACAATCTACATTAATTCCACAAAATAATTCGGTTTTATTATCCGCACGCTCCCATCACATCCCTGAGATTCTATCGCTCAGGGTCTAAATACAGTGGCAACCTGACAGCCCTTATGTCTTTGGACCTGGGCCAAACTGAAGCACTGAGGAAACATACATTGTCATGAGCAAAATCTCACTGGAGCTGTGAGAGAGCAGTTCCAGTAACTGCACCAATTGCCACCCTTATGTTCTGTGTCTTCTGTGTGTGAGTGACTCAGCAGGAGTACAACCTGGTATGAAATGTGGTGCTGCTCCATAATTTAGCAAGTATGCTAAAGTGTGCTTGCAACTTTGCCTTCAATAATTTGTAATTTAAACATAAATTAGTCATGTTTGTACTTTCCATTAGATGAAATACTTCAGCATTCCCTGATGCAACCCACATACAAGATTAAGTATGACATTTGAGTGGCTTGCTAGTGTAGCGGTGGGTGTAACACTATCACAGCACCAGTGACCGGGGTTCAAATCTGCTGCTGTCTATAATGGGTTTGTACATTCTCCCCATGACCACAAGAGTTTCTTCCCACATCCATTCGTAAGATAATTGGTTACTTTGGTGTAATTGGGCAGCATGGGCTCGTTGGACTGGAAGGGCTGTATCTCCAAATAAATTGAAAATGAAATATTGCACCTAGAATAACTTTGGCTCAATCCGGTGATCTATTAAACCTGTCATGAAGTGCAGAATGTAGAAGGTGTCAAAGTTGCACAAATTCTTCAATAAGACATTGACAGTCTTCTCTCGTTTATGAGTTTAAACTATAAACCTGTAAATTTTGACAGCTACTGATGGTTAAGGATAATTTCAGTCTTGTAAATTTCATATTGTTTTGTAACATCAGAATGGGGAGGTAATGTGATCCAAGTGACTGTTTGGTGCTGTCCTCTGGTGTTTGCTCAGTGCTGCCCTCCATTGTTCACTCAGTGGAAGAGCAAGCAGGATCAGGACAACCTACACTCATGTCACTGAGGGATGTGAGAGGTACTATTTTTCTTTTCTTTGTGACTGCATGTTTTTCTGAAATCTGTGCTAGGTGCTACGTTCAGTGTCGTGTGTGCTGTTGGTAATGTGTTTTGCACCTTGATCCCAGAGGAAAACTGTTGCATTTGACTGTATTCATGAATGGATAAATGATAATTAAACTTGAATTTGACTGTAGAATGACTGTGGTTGCTGGGGGGAGTGCTGGTTTGAGTTTCTCAGAAACTTCAGATATTCTGGGAATTTCACGCACAACCGTCTATAGAGTTTACTTAAAACGGTGCAAAAAAAAATCCAATGCATGGCAGTTCTGTGGGTGAAAGTGCCTAGTTAATGAAAGAGGCTAGAGGAGAATGGCCAGACTGGTTCAAGCTGACAGGAATGTGACAGTAACTCAAGAAGAGTAGTGTGAGATGTCTCAACAACTATTGTCCAATAGCGTTCTCATCTACGGTGATGAAATGCTTTGGGAGATTGGTCATGACCAGAAGGATCTGGGCCCACTGCAATTTGCCTATCACCACAATAGGTCTACAGCAGATGCAACCTCACTGCCTCTCCACGCAGCCTTGGATCCCCTGGATGATGCAAATGCCCATGTCATGGTGCAGTTTATGGCTCAGAATTTATCACCATCGTTCCTACAGTCCTGGTCATAAAGTTACAGAATCTAGGCCTCTGTACCTCCCTCTGCAACTGGACATTCAAATCCCTAACAGGAAGACCCCAATCTGTGCGGATTGGAAATAAGATCTCCACCTCGGTGACAATCAACACTAGTACACAATGGGGGGGGAGGGGTGTATTAACCCACAAACAACAAGGACATGTTTTTCTTTTGTTTATAAAAAACTTTACTTTCAACATCTCGATTCAATACCTGAATGCCACCACCTTTACTTTCCACATTTCCACCCTGTTCCGCAGACACACACATGACAGTGAGAGTAGCAATGTGTACTAAATGCTAGCTTTGTCCAAAGGAACAGTATTAACAATCTTCCATCCTTTATGTATATATTAAAAATTATTTTCAAGTTTGAAAAAAATTTGACAGAGAGTTCAAATGTCCATTAGGATAAGAGAATTAGTTCTAACCCTTGTTGTTAATATGATTCTTGAAGTACCAAATACCTTCACTAAAGGTGCTGCCAAAGAGTTTTGGACTAAAACATCAACTGTACTTTTTTTTTCCATGAATGCTACCTGGCCTGCTAAGTTCCTCCAGCATTCTGTGTGTGTTGCTCAGATTTCCAGCATCTGCAGATTTTCTCTTGTTTCTGCACTGCTCCCTGTTACTATTGATGGTGAGGATGCAGATGTAGTGAGGACCTACAAGTACCTGGGGGTACACCTGGATGACAGACTTGAGTGGAGTACCAACACAAGAGGCTGTGTTACAAGAAGGGCCAGAGTTGCCTCTTCTTCACGCGTTCTACCAATCTGTTGTTGCCAGTGCAATCTTCTATGCGGTGGTGGCTCTGGGACAACGGTATCAACACAGGAGATGCCAACAGGCTCAATAAACTAATTAGAAAGGCTGGCTCTGTTATGGAAATCAAACTGGACAGTGGTGGACAGTGGTAGGCTGTGATAGAACAAAGGATCCTATGGAAAATCCTGGCAGTTCTGGACAATGTTTCTCACCCTCTGCAAGTCACCTTGGCTGAAAATATGAGCACTTTTAGTAATAGACTAAGACAACTGTGCTGCTTCAAAGAGCTCTATATGAGGTCATTCTTACCCTCAGCCACTAGGCTCTGTAATGAGTCAACCTAAAGCCAGGGAAGTGATGATCCCCTCCTGTTAGACTGTTTGAAGTAACTTATCTTCTTATTCTTTCTAACTTCTCTTCTAATTTTTTTATATTTGTACATCTGTGCAGTTGTAATGCTATTGTGACTGTAATTTCCTTTGGGATCAATATAGTATCTAACTATCTGTCTATCTACCTCCATCAGGAAGATTTCCAAGTGAGGCATCACTGAAGACAAAGAGCTTCAGTGAGCTTTTTTTTCAAGCTGTTGAAAGTGCAAGACCGCTTTTTCGGATTGAATTCTGCACACAATTCAGGTTGCCTGATGTAAAGTTTGTACTGTGGCATTTTTTGTGCTAGAGGCCAAGTTGCAGGCATCAAACATAAGATCATAAGACATAGGAGCAGAATTAGGCCATTCAGCACATTGAGTCTGCTCTGCCATTCCATCGTGGCTGATCCTAGATCCCACTCAACTCCATACACAGGCCTTTTCACCATATCCTTTGGCGCCCTGACCAATCAGGAAATGATCAACTTCCATCTTAAATATACCCACAGACTTGGCCTCCGCCACAGTCTGTGACTGAGTATTCCAAAGATTCACTACTCTCTGGTTTAAAAAAATCCTCCTTACCTCATTCTAAAACATTCTGAGGCTATGCCCTTTATACTGGATACCCCCACCATAGAAAACATCCTCTCCGCTTCCACCCTATCTAGTTCTTTCAACGTTTGAAGTGTTTCAATGAGATCCCCGTGCATTTTTCTAAGCTCCTGTGAGTACAGGTCAAAAGCTGCCAAATGCTCCTCATATGTTAACCCCTTCACTCTTGGAATCATCCTCGTGAACCTCCTCAGGACTCTGTCCAATGACAACATATCTTTTCTGAGATAATAGGCATCCGTTAGTCTCGTGAGACCATGGATTTGTGTCTTGGAAGATTTCCAGGGCGCAGGCCTGGGCAAGGTTGTATTGGAGACCGGCAGTTGCCCAAGCTTCAAGCCTTCCCCTCTCCACGCCAACAATGTTGTCCAAGGGAAGGGAACTAGGACAATTCAAGACATTTACAATTGGTGCCAGTGATTTTCCAGGCAAACAGCACTGAAATTATACCCAGAGACTTGGCCTCCACAGCTACAGGCATCAGAAGGTCAAGTCATGGGGTCTATTTAAAACATAAATTGTTTTTTTTTGTTTCATTAGGAGTTTGAGGAGATTTGGGTTGTCACTGAAAACACTTAAAAACTTCTGCAGATATACCGTGCTGAGCATTCTGACGGGCTGCATCACTGTCTTGTATGGTGGGGGGTGGGGAGTACTACTGTGCAGGACTCAAAGAAGCTACAGAAGGTTGTAGAATTAGTCAGCCCCAACTTGGGTACTAGCCTCCATAGTATCCAAGACATTTTCGAGGAGCCGTGCCTTGGAAGGGCCGCGTCCATCATTAAGGATCTCCATCACCCTGGACGTGCCCTATTCTCATTGTTCCCATCAGGAAGGAGATACAGAAGTCTAAAGGCACACATTCAGTAGCTCAGGAACAGCTTCGTTCCCTCTGCCATCCGATTTCTAAATGGATGCAAACACTACCTCACTTTTTTATTTTTTTGCACTACTTTTAAAGTTAACTATTTAATATACATATATATACTTACCGTAATTCTTTTATTTATTTATCTTTCTTTATTGATCATGTATTGCATTGTACTGCTGCTGTCAAGTTAACAGATTTCATGACTTATTCCGGTGATATTAAACCTGATTCTGATTCTTGATTAGTTAGGCTATCAAAGGTTACAGAAGAAGGCAGGAGAATGGGTTTGGGACAGAAAATAAATCAGTCATGATTGAAAATGGAGCAGACTTGCTGGGTCGAACGCCTTATGTTTGTATGGAAAGTTGCTGCACAGTAACTGCAGTTTTCCTCCTGACACATCTCCTGTTTTTACAGAGCCATCTCTTCAGAAACTCATTCTAAAAACATGGGAGTACTATTCATTGTTGAGATCTAATATAAATGCATTCATTAGGCTCTACCACGTCCCCCCTTTATAGCTACCTCAATCATAGATGATCCGAGAAAAGCAAAGGCCAAGACTTTGAAATGCGTCAGGAGACATTTATTTAGTTTATTTTTGTACAGCTGCATGAAAGAAGGAAATTAAAAATATATTGTGGATTCTGTCAGACAATTCTGAAACACTCTAGCAAGTCAGGGTACAGAGATAGTTGATTGATGAAAACTAGCTCAGATGGTGAACCAGCACATTCACAAAAAGAGAGATCTCTTGGTTTCTTAAGTTCCAGCTGCAACATGACAACTGCAGTGTAAGAACATATATATTTTTAAATATCTTGTTTAATTACTTATCAGTAATGATGATACTCATGTATTTCAATTAAAAGCTATAAAATCAGATAAATGGATTCATAAAACATTTATTGCTTAAATTGGGGCTTCTATTGATTCCACATTAAAGGGAACCAATTCATAATAATCATACTTTATTTTGCTTAATCTAATGTGTTGAAACCATATCTAAATTAAGAATGTTTTATTACACAAAAGGGCTGAATTTTCAAGGCAGCTAATAGCTAAGAGCCTATTGAGGAAGAGCAATGGACTGGTGAATGGAATATGTGGTTCAGGCTGCTAGTTTTATTTCATGTTACATTATGAGAGGAAGAACACTGCTAATCATATGTATAGATAACCATATATATAGTACTGTGCAAAAGTCTTAGGCACGTATACATAGATAGGGTGCCCAAGACTTTTGCACAATACTGTATTTGTCAATGTGGAGCAGAGAGCAAGATTGTAGATCCGGAGGGAGTGAAGGATGTTGGGAATAGTGAGTGTGGAACACTGCAGGAGGAGTGTGGGACAGGTGGCTGAGAAGGAGTTCCTGGGTGGTGCAAGTGCAGATACACCCAGCCCTGAGACATCAGGCAAGATCATCTGATTGCAAACAATTGATTTATTGATCATTGCAGAATGTCTCTCTCTGGTGCTGCCTGCTCTCTCTCCTCTTCTTTCCCCTTTTCCCAACCATGATTCCCCTCTTCCTACCCCCATCCCACTCGCAGTCCACAAAACAGAATCAGCTTTATTATTACTCACATGTGATATGAAATTTGTTTTCATTTTTTGCAGCAGCAGTACAGTGCAATACATGAAATTACTACAGTACTGTGCAAAAGTCTTAGGCACCCTAACTAGATATATAAATGTGGCGAACAACAACACACACAAAATGCTGATGGAACACAGCAGGCCAGGCAGCATCTATAGGGAGAAGCGCTGTGGACGTTTCGGGCTGAGACCCTTCGTCAGGACTCATATAAATGTGGCTAAGACTTTTGCATAACTCTGTACCAGTTTTGTACATATAACCAGTTTTGAAATCCACTGCTTGTTCCATTTAAATGGTAAATAGACTCCATGTTGAACTTAAGTATATCCTATTGGATTCTTAAATTCTTTTAATAAGAATGTTTGACTCCGCAGATCTCCTGATATTGTCCAGTTGATCATCTTCTTGATTTTGTCCACTGCTGTAGAAGAATAACAGAAAATTTAATTGTTTTTATTTCATTAACGTCTATTGAAGAGTAATTTATAGTTGTATTTTACCAAATATATAGATCTTCTCATAATATAAACGGGTTAAATGACACTTCACCATTGAGCACATCAACACGGTGCGCCGTCACAAGAAAGCAGTCAAGGACCACCACTATCCAGATTATGAACTCTTCTCATCGCTGCCATCAGGAAGGAGTTACAGGAGCTTCAGGTTTCACAAACCAGGTTCAGGAACAGTTATTATCCTTCAATTATCTGAGGATAACTTCACTCACCTCAACATTGAACTGATTCCATAACGTATGGACTCACTTTCAAAGTCTCTGCAACTCAGGTCCTCAATATTATATGTTTATTTATTATTATTAGTTGCTTGTTTTTGTATTTGCATAGTCTACTTTTGCTTGTTGGTTCTTGGTCCAAATCTCCAGGAAGCTCAAGGTATTTGAACATTCAGAGGTGTCTCCCACTGTAGATATTCAATTCAAAGGTAGCATTGTCATCCAAAGTATTAAGGTAAACAATATCATTGTAACCATTGAAACTGAATTGAATCTCTTGCTGTGAGCATTGATCCTGTTGGTTTTCTGTCAATTCCAATGAAGTCAATTGAGTTTGTGTAGGTCATATGATGTGTATTTGACGGTGACCGTAGAGGTCAATTCTCGAACGACATTGACATTCACAGTGGGGAGAAAGGAATTGTACTGATTCCATAGGCATAGCTGTTGGAACTGCTTTCCTCTTCTGTCAAGCAGTCTCCAAGTCTGCTTGACAGTCTCCAATCTTCTAAGTTACTGTGAGCAAGTTTAACTAAGTTCTATATGTTCCATATGTTCAAAGTATATTTATTTTGTAGCCTGGGGAAAAGTACACACACAGGACAACAGATACTTTTTCGGGTCTTAAATTCCTTTATCTGTTATTGCAGAAAGAGGGTATCAAAATAAAAATGACAAGATAAAGTAAAAAAACAGCTCCCGCCATTACAATCTCAGTTTAACTTCAGATGACACCCTTGTTACATATGCAGTATGAAAATAACCAAACTAAAACAAAATATATAGAACCAATATAGTAGTGGCAATTCAAAAAAAATATAAACAATATTGGAATCCCACCAACCCTGTACCTTTAACACAACATCGAAAATATGAATAAATACATCTCATCTCAACTAAGAGATACACTCACATTTGGCACACATGTGCATAACTTCCAAACACAGATGGTCTGGACCTTGAAATGAGTTGTTCTTGCTCACACTATGTGAACAGAGATTAACACATTCACATTACTCTGTTACATTCACATTTGGTCATGAAACAATAAAGAAAGACAAATAAACTGTTTTGAAATATATTGCCTTGTAGTTGAATTACTAAAAAGACTAGCCTAGTAGGCTAATTAAGGAACTTGGCAACACACTATCCAGCACTGATCAATTTACTCGTGAAAACCTAAAGCTTCCTTATGTAAATCACGTCAAATTACTGATATTCTAAATTTCCAAACAAGTATAAATGAATTTACATGGATATTATCAAATATTATTCACTTTTCCTCACGAAACCTGGGAAAAGCATTTGAACTTCGTCCTTTCCAGAACATGGCAACTCTTCATTCTACTCCACCCATGCAAAATGACAACTGAAAGGTATAGGCAGCTTCTTAGCATTACCAAGGTGAATACACAAGTTCACTTTAACAATGAAAAGATGTTACTCAACAGTCACCTGGTTACATTTATTATCAAAGTATGTACACATTGTACAACATTGAGATTTGTCTCCTTACAGTCAACCACAAAACAAAAAAACCTAAAGAACCCATTTAAAAAGAGACCATCACTTGATGTGCAGAGAAAAAAAAATGTACGAGCAATAAAACTGAGCAAATGCATTCAGAACTGAGGTTTTATATAAGCGATAAAGCCAGGCATCACTGCAGCCAGAGCAGGTCACACTGTCAGTTCAGTGCAGAGCAGAGTGAACATCGAGAGTCCTCAGATGGACCAGCGAGCAGAACCATGCAGAACTAGGCTGTCCCTCACCTCTGGTCCCAACCACACTGACCTTTTCAATCTAGCCTGGAGCTTAAATTGTCCAAACATCGGGTCATTCCTCTCTCTTGCACCGCTTTGGGGCCTGGAACCCACCTGGGATTCACCCTGTACCCAGCTTTCCAATTCAGCCTGGCACTTAATTCAGTCAGACTTCGGATCTTTTCTCACCCTCGGGGATGCCTCAACTCCATTTCACCTCTACAAGCCTCAACTCTGCCTCACAATGCTTACCTCGAGTCTGCCTCACTCGCCTCTCCGTTGTTTGTGATGATCAATATTAATAAAGTATTTAATTGTTTACTTTACCTTGTTCTTCCACTGATAAGTAGTTGCTGGGCTTCACCAGCGCCATCTTAAACCAGAATGCTGTTCAGTGAGAGTCCGGATGCCAGGCAGCAAGCCCACTATAAGCAATGCTTGCTTTCACCCAGTGTTAATACCTCAGTCTGCTTCCCATGATAATTGGACTTAGAGTAGCTGTTTAAGGATCCTGGGGTCCTCCATGTGTATAACATGTCTGGTCCAATGAAGTTGTGCTTTCAGGATCTTGGCTTCAATACTGGTAGTCTTGGCACTGTTGACAACTTTGAGGTTTCTAAGACGGCCAATGGGCAGTCGTGATGGATCTCATGCTGTGCATATGGGATAGTCGCAGCAGCTTGAGTCACCTTTTGTAAACGGTCCAAGTTTCACAACCGTACAGGAGGATAGTGAAGACAACGGTCTTGTACAAGTTGATCTCAGTAGATATCTGAATATTGTGCTGGCTCAGCACACACGATCACAGGTGGCCCAGGCTCTGACTAGCCTTGCAAAAGCTGGTGTTGATGTCTTTATCCAAGGGAACATCACTGAAGGTGAGACTTCCCAATTATTTCAATCCCTTTTCTACTCTCAGTGTTGTGCCTTTGATGGTGATGGAAGGCGGCACAGAAGCAGACCTTAAGGGTAAAAAAAAGTACTTTAAATTTGAGAGACTATCGAGATTGTCTCCAGAATGATGTCTGCTGCGTGAAGGCGCTACTGAAAGTGAGTGGCAGTTTGTGGGTAGTTCGAAAGGCAGAAATTTGATGGAAAACATTATTGATAACACCTTTTCTGAAGTAAATTGAGGTAAATTGTCACCACAAATGATGAAGAGGTGAGTGAATTCGAGGGTTGAGCCATGCCAGTGTGTTGCAAAGTTGACATAGATGGAGTTGGAGTGAATGATTCGGAGGGGAGGAGTCGAGGCAGAGGAGTTTCAAAGCCCGTCCCACTAGCCAGGGTGCGATGTTGGATCACTCTAAGCGTAGAGCTGATTTGGAGTTTGAGAATGGTTTCAGGTAAGGTAGTGAGATCTGGGCCCAGATTGAATTGCTGGGCGGCGTGGTCTAGGCCCCAAGGGTTTTGCTAAAGTAGGGTCCAGGTCTTAATGCGAAGCATGACCCAATGTTTGGACAATTGAAATGCTGGCCCAGATAGACTGGAAAGGCTAGGTGTTGGGGTCGGAGGCAAGAGCTGGTCCAATTTTGCTTGTTCTCCCTTGATGTTCACTCCTCTCTCTGTGACACTGCGGCTGTGACACTGCACCAGCTGCTGTGTTTCATGTCTGCGAGCTTTGCAGTGATCTGCCCAGCTAATATGATGAACTGAGGCTGAGGCTTGGGCCTAATCTGGGTTTCTCCAGAGATTTGGACATAAAGACTCAATTTGGTTCAGGATGCTGTTGCTCGCTCCTATTGTTTTCATGATCTGTGCTTTTTTCTCTTTCTCTACATATTGGGTGTGGTATTTTTTAAAACTGGGTTAATTTGGGTTTCTTGCTCTGTGGCTGCCTGTAAGTAGACAAATCCTAAAGTTGTATAATTTATATATTCTTAGATAATAAAGGTACTTTGAAACTTGAATCATGTGACAAATCAATAGCTTTGATGTTTCTCTGGTGACTTCAATCACAGTCACAACAGTTTAGGGCTTGTCCAGGATATGTTCTTGTCCTAAGTGTAACCAGTGACTTTAGCAGTCTAAAGAGATTAGTGTTCTTTTTAAGAGGATATGTTCAGAAAAACAACCACAGTATCACAAACTATCAAAATACATGATGGAGAGCTGAACACTACTGGATACAAGTGTGCGTTGTGCGTGTTTGTGTGTTTTTGTAAGGAACCAGCTACTGGAGAGGAAATGTTAAGTACCATACATCACACTTTTTAATACTCTTAAATCAATGGTAACAGTAGATGATTCAAATACAGTTTCAATAGCTACAACGACATTGTTTATCTCAATATTATAGCCTGATAACGATTCCTTTGAATTGCACATCTACAGGGTACAGACACCATTCAATGATCAAATGTTCAAATACCTTAAATACTTGACTGTTCAAAAACCTTGGCTGGAACACTTCCCTGAACATATTTACATTTACAATGGTACAAATTCCTTAAACCCATAGTTGATGGCAGGGCAATTATCACAACCTCATTGATTCCTGCATATGCAAATATATCATGGTCACCATTTTGCAAACCATAGCTCTTCGTCTGTGGACTTTTAAACTCAGTTTTTTGCTTGCAATTTACAATTAAAAACTGAAGACTGATTGTACACATGAGAAAGTCTGCAGGTGCTGGAAATCCAAAACAACACACCCAAAATGCTGGACGAACTCAGCAGGTTAGGTGACATCTATAGAAATGAACGAACAGTCGACATTTCAGACCAAGATCCTTCTTTCCAGTCCTAAAGAAGTGTCTCAGCTCAAAACATCGACTTTTATTCTTTTCCATTCATGCCGCCTGACCTGCTGAGTTCCTCCTGAATTTTGTATGTGCCGCTTAGGAAGGGGAAAGACACCAGGTGGGGTGGTGGTAAGGTGAGGGGAGGGGAAGGAGTCTAGGTGGGTGACAGTTGAAGCCAGGTGGGTGGGGAAATAAAGGGCTAGACAGGAAGGACCCAAGCATCAACCACCCAAGATGCCCATTTTCCGAGTTACTTCCAAGGATGACCCAGGTAGGAGAGGAGAGTGAACGGGTAGGAGAAGGGGACCCAGGAGGAAAGTGGGGAATAGAGGAAGAGGAGGGGAGATTTTTTTAACCAGAAGGGGAATTCAATATTCATGCCATCAGGTCTCAGGCTACCCAGACTGTACATAAGGTGTTGCTCCTTCACCCTGAGGGTAGCCTCATCTTGGCACGGGAGGAAGCAATGGACTGACTTCAACTCTCCTTCACATTCCCATTTGAATATGTCCATACATGGCCTCCTCTACTGCCATGATGAGGCCAAACTTTGGTTGGAGGAACAACATCTCATATACCGTCTGGGTAGTCTCCAGCCCCTTGGTATGAACATCAAATTCTCCAACTTCCAGTAATTCCCTCTCTCTCCCTTCCCCATCCCACCTCTACTCTCTCCTCTTCTAGCTGCCTATCATCTCTCATGACTCTGCCTTCTTCTACTACCCATAGTGCTTTCCCCTCAGATTCCTTCTTCACCTCTCCTGCCTATCCCCTCCCTGCTTCCCCTCCCCCACCCCTTGATCTTTCCACTGATTGGTTTTTCACCTGGCACATTCCACCCTGCCCCCTCCTGCTTTAGTCCAGACGAAGGGTCTCGGCCCAAAAAGTTGACAGCTTATTTCAACGGATGCTGCCTGACCTGCTGAGTTCATCCAGCCTGTTTGTATGTGTTGAATGGACTGACATGTTGGAATGGGAATGTGAGTTGGAAGTAAAATGTTTAGCCACCGGGAAGTTTTCCTTTTGGTGGATGGTTTGATGAAGCAGTCCCCATATTGTTTAAATTAATATCTGCTATATCCACACATTTCCAGAATACTCCCTAACGAGTGTCTCCAACAAACAGTGTTTAATAAGAGAATGCAGAAACTCATCAGTTTTAGAGGGTGTATGATAGAAATCAACAGGAAGTTCCTGCCCATATCTGATGTGAAACCATGATTCAATGTGTCTATGACAGTTTCTCATTTTGGGCATTGGACAGCTCACTCAACTTTAGCACTACACCCAAGATGGTACTAAGGATTTTACATGTTAACTGGGTTGGCGGAGAATTAGTCATATCCGAATTGGATGCACAGATTGTAGCTGAATTGTTTCAGAAAATAGAAGTTTGGATTTGGATATGATGCAAAATCAAGACAGGATGTCAAGTCTTATTTTTTATTAATATATTTCATATGAAAATGCAACATGTAGTTTGAAGTCAACATTGTTAAATTAAATTATAATACTGCAACAAGGTTAAAATTTTAAATATTTCACGTAATGTTTAACTTCATAAGATAAAGAGATCATTGCAACATGAAGGTTGTTTGTAACTGAGCACAAATTGGTACCATACTAATGATTTCATTCAGCCGCAAGAGTGGTACTTGGAAGACTCTTGTCACAATGTGCAGTAAAAAATATTTTTCTGTCAGTTGTATTAGGGTTCAAGTTTACCTCTTGCTGTTAATGACAATGCAATAAAAACTGGAAAGAGGCATCAATGTCCTACCTTTTTGAGAAGTAAACAGATGAGCAAGAGAGAGACAGAGACGGAGAAAGACTTTCCTCTCTAGGGTGCTCATTAGTTCGGTATAAGAAAGCTGAGAAGATGAATGCCCTATCTTCATGACATGGACTGGGCACCTTTCAAAAGGAAGCTGATATCTCAATAGACACTTGAGCTACTATTGAATGATGTGACAACTTGATATCTGAAGGTTGCAGAGACACAAGTTTAACTTACTGGTCAGAGGCCAGCAACCAGCTCATCTTGTCCAGTTGATATTAACAATTAATGTCTAACCTATTGTCTGTCAGACACATTCATCTGCATATCTCAAGGCTTGAGGGAAGAAAGAACGAATCCACGTGAGGGTGAATGAACAGGATAATAGAAAGTAGAGACAGTGATGGGGACATAACTGAGCAGAAGACAAGTTATGCCAATCATATTTGGTGCAACATTACACAAATCATGAGAACTATAGCTCAGAAAAAGTGAGTGAAACAGAGAAGAGGAACACAGGATGAAGGATATCAGAAAGTGATTGGAAAACATCTTTTCTGTGATTGCAGACAGTAATTAAAAGAAGGCTGGAACAAAAAGAAAACAAATGCGGGAGGAACTCAGCAGGTCAGGCAGTATCTGCAGAGGGAAATGTGCAGTTGATATTTGAGGCTGAGACTTTTCATCTGGATGTTAAATTAATGGAAGTTTGGGAGGGTGTAAACTATATTTATATATACATAATATATACAAGAGGGAGAAAAGCAAATGAAATAAAGTTGAAGGCTGTGGGAATAAAGAATGATGAAAGAAACAAGTTGCTACACTGAGATAACTAATGTCAAGGACAATATATGTCAACAAAATGAATAAGATGTAGAACTGTTAACAATTAGTCCAGTCAGTGAGATGTGATTACTGCCATTCACACTGATCTCCACAGCATTTCTGGAAAAGCTTCTCAGCACAGTATTTATTAAGTGAACAAATGGCAATTTATGGAAAGTATACCCTACATCAATCATTCCTGCAGGTTCACTGATAAAAAGATTGCAAGAAATTCAGAACTAATTTAACTTAACAGACACTTGAAAATGGATTTACAGTGCAAATTTGTGATTCTATAAGAGGGGTGTGCTAGCAGGAAATGCAAGGCAGGAACAGAATGACAGTATCATAACCCAATCTTCCACCCATGCTTCCTGAGTACGAGACTCCCTGCTAGGATTGTGAGAACATATAATTAGCTCTTCCACAGAATTTTCATTAAAGAGATAAATGATAATATTACTCAACATATTAAACTGGATGAGGTTTCCTTTGCATTCCTGTTATCCACGTATTTTCTCTTTGTGATATGTACATATAAAGACCTTTCCCCCGCTTTATAACCACTAGTTAATTTCCCTGCCTCTGTGGATGGTGGTTTAGATAGATGTATTATATATTTAACCCCTTTTAAGTGAATTTTCCATTGACAAATCAATAATTAGAATCAGAATCAGAATCAGGTTTAATATCACTGGTATTGGTCATGAAATTAGTTGTTATGCAGCAGCCATACATTGTAATACATAATAATAATACTGTGAAATACAAGAAGAAGCATATATATATATAAACAGTTAAATTAAATATGTAGTGGGAAAAGAGAGGAATAAAAGTAGTGAAGTAGTGTTCATGGGTTGAATGTCCATTCAGGAATCTGAAGGCAGAGGGGAAGAGGTTCTTCCTGAATCGTTGAGTGTGTGCCCTCAGGCTCCTGTACCAACCCTTGCTGGCCCTACCAAAGTGCAACACATCACACTTGTCTGTATTAAATTCCATCTGCCATTTTTCAGCCCATTTTTCCAGCTGATGCAGATCCCACTCCAAGCCATGATAGCCTTCCTCACTGTCCACTACACCCCCAACTGGTGTCACCTGCAAATTTGCTGACCTAGTTAACCACATTATCATCCAGATCATTGATATAGATGACAAACAAGAACAAACCCTGCACTGATCCTTGTGGCACACCACTATTCACAGGCCTCCATGTAGAGAGGCAACCATCTGCCACCACTCTCAGGCCTCTCTCACAAAGCCGATGTCTAATTCAATTCACTACCTTATCTTGAATGCCAAGTAACTGAACCTTCTTGACCAATCTCCCATGCGGGACCTTCTCAAATACCTTGCTAAAGTCCATGTAGACAACATTTATTGCCTTGCCTTCATCAACTTTCCTGGTAACTTTCTCAAAAAACTCTATAGGTTTGGATGGATATGACCTACCATGCAGAAAGCCATGCTGCCTATCCTTAATCACTCCTTGTCTATTCAAATACTTATAGATCCAGTTCCTTAAAAAACCTTCCAATAACTTTCCCACAACTGATGTCAGACTCACTTTAATTTCCTGGTTTATCTTTAGAACCTTCTTTAAACATGTTAAACTTTTTTGTGTTCTATCGCTGAGCAGCAGTGAACCATCTGATTGGCCTATCAGAGTTCTCCTTGGGAACTAGTTGACTTGATCAGCATTTCTGATCTGGCTATTGTTCACGATTGCACTTAATTTAAAAAAAACAGTAGGACAGCATTGGCCAATCACCTGTACCTCTCAAGCTGCTAAGGACAATTTAAATACCTCTGCTAGGGCCCCGACAATTTCTGCACTTGCCTCCCAACTCCAAGGGAACACCTTGTCAGGTCCTGGGGATTTATCAGCCCTGGTTTGCCTCAGGATAGCAAACGCCTCCTCCTCTATAATCTGTACAGGGTCTATTCAGTTGTTGGTGCTTTGCCTCACTTCTATAGACTCTGTGTCCATCTCCTGAGCAGATACCGATGCAAAAAAAATTATTTAAGACCTCCCCCATCTGTTTCGTCGCCATACAAGGATTACCATTCTGATCTTCCACAGGACCAATTTTGTCCCTTGCAATCCCTTACCTTTCAATGTATCTGTAAAATCGCTTAGGATTCTCTTTCATCTTGTCTGCTAGAACAACCTCACACCTTCTTTTAGCCCTCATGATTTCTTTAAGTGTTCTCTTGTATATCTTATACCTCATAAGCAAATCCAAATTTTTATTATTATTTATTCTTATTTTACAAAACAGCACAGCATATCATAGAGCAGATACAGTACAACATATTTACACAGCCATCCCATGACAGAAAAACATATAAAACTGAAAAAAACTTCAGGTTTAAGTTTAAATTAACATATAACCAAAATATTGCTGCATCAATGTGTTGGGACCATGTTAGATCCTCAGAGATCTTAACACCCAGGCACTTGAAATTGCTCACTCTGTCCACTTCTGATCCCTCTATGAGGATTGGTTCATGTTCTCCCATACTACAAGCTTTGTATAGTTGGCCCTCCTTATCAGCGAGGGATTGATACCAAAAAACACGGATGCTCAAGTCCTTTATTTAACCTGTTCCAGTGCAGTGGTTTAGGACCCAGCGGAACCCTGAACCTTATTTAACCTGCCTCAGAGCGGTGGTCTTCAGGACATGGTGGAGCGCTGAATCCACAGTGTTTCTGTTCATGATTGAAAATACAGTGGAAATAATAAAGCAATCGGAAAGAGGTGAAACACCATTAGTCATTGGAAAAGCATTAGGCTACAGTCGGTCAACAATCGGAACAATTTTAAAGGATAAAGTGAGAAAGGCCCTGCCCCAATGAAAGCTATAATTATTATTAGCAATGCAGTGGTTTAATTATTGAAATACATACATTTCTTAAGTGTTTTATATGCATAGAAAGATAAAATATATACTGTTTTCTAAGACAAATGTTTGACTAACTGACGCTAAATAATTCTGATGTAGCTGTTCCGACTTACTTAGTAAGAGAACTTGTGATTTTTTTCAATCTCGATCCACGATAACCTAAGCACATCCTCCCGTATACTTTAAATCATCTCTACATTACTTATAATACCTACTACAATGTAAATGCTATGTAAATAGTTGTTCCACTGCATTGTTTAGGGAATAATGACAAGAAAAAAAGTCTGTACATGCTCGAAGAATGAGTGTTGGAAGAGCACTTCCGGGTTTTCTCGATTTGCGGTTGGTTGAATTTGTGCATGCGGAACTTGTGGATAAGGAAGGCTGACTATAATCTGAAAATTTCACCTTTGAAGGCCTCCCACTTACCAAGTACACCTTTGCCAGAAATCAACCTGCCCCAATCTACACTTGCCAGATTATTTCTGATACCATCAAAATTGGCCTTTCTCCAATCTAGAATCTCAACCAGAGCCATCTCTTTCTGTACTTACTTTGGAACGAATGCATTGTGGCCACTCGATGCAAAGTGTTCACCTATACAGACATCTTCAATTGCGCTCTTTCATTCCCTAATAGCAGATGCAGTATCACACGCTCTCTCATTGGGACTTCTACATAGTGATGAAGGAAACTTTCCTGAACACTTTTGAATAACTCTATCTCATCTAGTCCTTTTACTGAATGGGATTCCAAGTCTGTATGTGGAAAGTTAAAATCACCTTCTATAGCAACCTCTGCAATCTGCAATCTCTACAAATCCCTAGGACTGTTGGGTGGTCTGCGATATCGCCCCATTTACATGGTCTCAGAACCACCCATAACGCCTCACTAGTTGAGTTCTCCAGTCTGGCCTGATGGAGCATTGCCATGACATTTTCCCTGACTGGTAACACCTACCCTCATCCTTTAATCCCTCCTAATCTCTCACATTTAAAACAAGGGAACCCCAGAATTCTGAGCTGGCAGTCCTGCCTCTTCTGCAACCAAGTCTCACTAATATCTACAATGTCTTAATTCCAGGTGTTGATCCATGCTGAGCTCATCTGCCTTTCCTACAATACCTATTGCATTGAAATATACACATCTCAGGACACTAGTCGCACCATGCTCAACCTTTTAATTCCTGACTTTGTCTGAGGTCTTACCTACATCACTCTTCACAGCCTCTCCACAAACACTTCTGGTGCTCTGCTTCCCATCCCCCGGCAACTCTAGCTTAAACACCAATGTGCAGCATTAGCAAACCTTCCCGCTAGGATATTAGTCCACCTTCAGTTCAGGTGCACGCCATCTCTTCTGAACAGGTCCCACCTTTCCTGGAAGGGAGCCCAATGGTCCAAAAATCTTATGCCCTCCCTCCTACACCAAATCCTTATTCATGTGTTAGACTGTATAATCTTCCTAGTTCTGGCCTCATTAGCATGTGGCATGGGTTACAATCCTGGAGGTCCTGCCTTTTAACTTAGCACCTAACTCCCTGAACTCCCCATGTCCCTCATCCTACCCAACTCAGTGGTACCTACATTGACCACGACCTCTGACTGTTCACACTCCCACTTATGAATGTTGAGGATTCCATTCTGATGACCCGTACTCTGGCACCTGGGAGGCAACATACCATTTGAGAACCCTTCCCTTATGAGCCACAGAACCAGACTCAGTGCCAGAGATCTGACCACTGTGACCTTCCTCTGTTAGGTCATTGCCCCCTCCTACAGTATCTAAAGTGATATACCTGCTGTTGCGGGGGATGGCCCCAAGGGAACTCTGCACTGGCTCCTTGACCCCTTTCTCCTTCCTGACTGTCGCTCAGTTTATTGTGCCCTGCACCTTGTGTGTAACTATCTCTCCATAAACATATCTATCACCCCTTCAGCCTCCGAATGATCTGGAGTTCATCCAATTCCAGCTCCAACTCCTTGCTGCAGCTTGTTAGAAGCTGCAGCTGGATGCACTTCTTGCAGCTGTAGTCATCGGGGACACTGGAGGTCTCCCTGCCTTCCCACATCCCACTAGAGGAACATTCCACTATCCTGTCTGGCATCCCTACTGTCCTAACTGACCAAATGTGAAGAAAAGGATGGAAAAACTGCACCTACATCTTTTCTTTTGACCTTCTCTGTCTCAAAGAGCTAAAGCCTCAAAATCCCTGCCCCAACACGATCCACTCTAACTGTGTCCACGCTAACTCTGTCTATGCTAACTCTGTCCTCTCTAACTCTGTCCACTCTAACCATGTCCACGCTAACTCTGTCCACTCTAACCATGTCCACGCTAACTCTGTCCTCTCTAACTCTGTCCACTCTAACTCTGTCCACTCTAACCATGTCCACTCTAACTCTGTCCATGCTAACTCTGTCCACTCTAACTCTGTCCTCTCTAACTCTGTCCACTCTAACCATGTCCACGCTAACTCTGTCCTCTCTAACTCTGTCCACTCTAACTCTGTCCACTCTAACCATGTCCACGCTAACTCTGTCCTCTCTAACTCTGTCCTCTCTAACTCTGTCCACTCTAACCATGTCCACGCTAACTCTGTCCTCTCTAACTCTGTCCACTCTAACTCTGTCCACTCTAACCATGTCCACGCTAACTCTGTCCACGCTAACTCTGTCCACTCTAACTCTGTCCACTCTAACTGTTCATTCTAACTCTGTCCATTCTAACTGTCCACTCTAACTGCCCACTCTAACTGCCCACTCTAACTGCCCACTCTAACTGCCCACTCTAACTGTCCACTCTAACTCCAGCTGTTGCAACAATGGCTGCTCCACTTGCCTCACCTTATATTAATCTGTTCTTGCTAATCAATCCCAAATGCTGAATCATCGCTGGTCAAAGCTCCAAAAAACTGCCACAAGTTACTGCCTTTTATACTCGGTCAGCGAACCTGAGTGAATTCCATCCTCTCAAGCGTTTGATCTCCCGATTTGTTGCGGGTCAAAGCTCCCAACTACATTTGATCGCGAGATGATCCAGACTGGGTGGGCAGGACTGGGACAGAACCACCAATTTGTGCACCACGAGCAGTTAATCATAAAGCACACTACACCTGCTCTGTCTTTGAAAGACTCAGCAGTCCCATCCTGGTGATGAATCATGAAGCCAGCGATCTGGAACGGCAGGGAATATCCAAGTCTCCATAAAACAAAAAACACGAGAGTCACTCACGTTTCTCTGGCACAGCAATCTTGCTCTGAGCTCTTTGATTTTATTTACTAGAGACTGTACACTTGCCAGCAGAATAGTCAGTAGTGGAAGTCAGAACCCTCTCCTCCTTAAGTGGACTTTTAACCCAGAGCAGTGAACCCTTACATACTGTTTGGGTCAAATTTGACCTGCTTTGACATTTGACAGCAGTAAAAACACCTTAAATGCTTTTCCTAACTTTTCCTAAAGTGACCCAAAATGCTCAAAAATGAAAATATTTTAAAATGTTACACTTTTGTACAGGTGCTACAAATTTTTGTACATTGAGGCTGTTCCGGGTCAAATTTGACCCGTAACTATTGAAATGGATTTTAGATCTCTGAAACATTAATTAAGGATTAATCACCCATTTATTAATGTCAGATAGGCTATTTATACACTCTAAATAGATCTGCTGTTCAAAATTTGGTATAGACACTTGTTATGAGGGGATTCTTGGGCCTGGTCAAAATTGACCGGGACCATACTGTGAAGGTATAGAGTATGAACAGTATGTAAGGGTTAAGATTCGAACTACAGAAATAGCATTGAGTGTAATGCACTCATCGGGCTCTGAGGTTTAAGAGCACCTGAATTAGTCAATTATTATTAATGAAAGTTGCTAATTGCTTCCTTGTGCTTTTCTTGAGCGACTCGCTCTTTGTAATGCATTCTCCCGGTGCCTGGCCTTGGAATTTAAACATTATTTAAGCAGATGCCCAATTATTGCTAATCACAGATTTGAGTAAATTACTTCTTGCAGTCTCACTCAGACAAGCCAATTCTTGTCACTGTCTCTGCATTAGAGTATATCTTTGCTCTGCGCTTGGGTTCCAATGTTGACAGAGCACACCGTGACAATTGAGTAAGTCCTGCATTTACATTATTCGTACTATTGTGAAACAAACCACATTTTGTTCCCTTGCAGTGTCATACAAACCTTCACAATTTCTCATGCATTGTTTTCTTATTTTGAAAGGATTGCTCAGTGTTATGCAAAAGTCAGAAGTTTAGAGGTGAAAAGGTAGCATGAACATTATCGGCATTGGTAATTCTTGGGTAAAGCACAAAGAGCTCAGGATGCAACTTCCCGAATGGATGCTGCTATGGATTCATCTTCAATTTCAGCTCCTGATCAGTGGACATTGGATTCAACTTCTAAACTTTGGTTCTGTTCCAAACATAATATTGTGTGCATGTTGTATGAGAACAAAGGACTCATTTCTATCTTTACCACCATCCTTTGAGATGGAGAAATGCAGACTTCATCTGACAAACTGCAAGAGTGTAGCCTAGGAATAGTAATACTTATGAAAGTATAAACTGCTAAGGAAACTGTAAGACTATAAAACATTAGAGCAAAACTACATTACTTGGCCCATCAAGTCTGCTCTACTATTCACTCTTGGCTGATTTTATTGTGCCTCTCAGTCCCATCCTCCTGCCTTCTCTCCACAACCTTTGACACTGTTACTAAGCAAGATCCCATCAACCTCCACTTTAAATATATCCAACGACTTGGGCTCCACAGCTGTCAATGAGTTCCATGGACTCATCACCATCTGGCTGAAGGATTTCCTTCTCCTCTCTGATTTAAAGGGACGTCCTTCTATGCTGAGACTGTGCCCTGTGGTCCTCGACTCTCATTTCAGGAAACACTCTCTCCATGTGCACATCTGTCTAAGTCTACAGTCTCCAATCCTGTTAATTTGAGATGACAGGGAATTGATTTTCATACACATAGTCAATGCATACTTTCACTCATGTTAAGAATGCAATTCCTGGGCTCTGAACTCAGATAAAAGCACAATCTTTTAAAACAAAGATGAGGAGATAATTTTTACTCAAACTGCTGAGAATTTCTGGAATGCCCTCCACCAGAGGACTCTGAATTCTCTATAGTCTTACACAATAGATAAACATTTTCGGCAAGTTGGACAAGAAGGAATCAAGAGGCACAAGGATCAAATAGGAATATGTTCAAGGCAGGGGAAGAGTCATGACTTTTTCTAAAAGATGAGCAGATTCTGGGACCAGGTGCCCTCGACATAGTTTTAATATTTATGTCCTTCTACAAATAATTATTAATGTGTAATGTGACCCTCAGATCCGGCCGGTGGCATTAGTCAAGGGAAGACCGTCTCTGGCCTTGCCAAACGAGTGAAATCTGAGGTGCCAAATTGTGTGAATGCTGTGTGATCTGCTCCCCCGTTACAAATCAGAACCACAGAATAACGAACAGTACACCATATGCAATTAAACGATTTAGCTTTACAATTCTTCATTTGACTGGAGGGAAAGTAAAGAAAACGAAATGAAAAGGGCCCATTTTAATGAAACAGTCTAATGCGCACAAGTTGGAGCTCAAGGTTTCCCATCCGTTAGTCCTCCGTCGATTTCCCCTGGTCGGCGTCGACTCCTGGCCCCATTCCAAGTCCATTTCATCCTGCAGTCTACGACCTCTCCGCTTTGGCATCTTCTCTTTCCATCTTCCGCCAAACAGAAGACCGCGAATACCTCACTCTCGGGCACACAAGAAATAAAAAAACTCTCCCCTCATTGGAGGGCACACATTCCAAAGCCCCTGTTACCTCCAGTCATAACCCAAACACTGCTGCTACAGAGAAACCATTACATTAGCAGAGAAACCTTTTCCAGGGCGTTACAGTAATGAAGAATGAATCTGTACCAATGGCTAATCTCCGAACCCTGCAAGCAGGAAACAAGGTTGGCAAAGATAAAACTTAGCGATCTCAAAATATGCACTGACATATAGTTTCATCTGGTAAAATTACTGATATTTAACAATATTGATGGGATTTAAACTACTTATCCTGCGACGTAGACTCACTTTCAAGGACTCTTACAATTTATGTTCTCAGTATTCTTTACTTGCACAGTCTGCTTTCTTTTCCATATTGGTTGTTTGTCATCTTTATGTAGGCCTTCCATAAATTCTGTTGTTTTTCTTTATTTTTCCTGGAAATGCCTGCAAGAAAATGAAACTCAGGATAGTATATGGCTACTTACATATACTTTGATAGTAAATTTATTTTGACTGACTTCACCTCCTGAGTTTCTCCAGCATTCAGAGTGTGTTGCTCAAGATTTCAAGGACCTGCAAAATCTCTTGTTTCTTTTTCCAGTTGTAGTTCTAGAACATGTTGGATTACATAATTTTCTCTGCCAGGGGCCTCTAAACAACACCCAACCACAATCAAGACCAATGACTGCTGGACTTCACCATCTTATCTGGCCGCAAAACTTGTTTCCATGATGTAACACAAATCAATAATCCACAGTTAGAAAAAAAGTGTGCATCTTCAGAATGAGCTTGTGTCAACAAACAATCAAGATAAAAAAAACACACACAAAATGCTGAACGAACTTGGCAGGCCAGATAGCATCCAGGAAAAGGGTACAGTCGATATTTCGGACCGAAACCCTTCGAAATGGCGACTGTACTCTTTTCCCAGACGCTGAGTTCCTCCAGTATTTATGTGTGTTGCTCGGATTTCCAGCACTAGCAGATTCTCTCTTGTTTGTAATGAAAATAAACATGTCCCTTGGTGATGCTATGCAATTGAGTACTGAAATAGAAAATAACAGAACATCAGTGTTCAGGACTTGATACCAGCCAATAAGTGGCTCGGATGTAAGGGTAAAACAATAAGAAACCTGTCTTCAATGAACTATTATTGGAAGTAGAATTGTAGTTTATACAATATAGATATTGAGAAATTGGCAGGAAGCACACTAATGAAAGGGCAAGAAATTATTTCTATATTGAACTGTATTGATCTTATCACAGCAGTTCTTTAAAATCTTCAGATATTTTTACACCTACTAATTGTAATCCACTGAGAAAATAATTTAGATTTCAAAATTGTTTTTGGTACAGTTCCATTAATAAAATTTCCTTTTGTCCCTGCCTACAGCAAGCTGCCGCCTAATTATTCATTCACAGAGAGCCATAGCATTTTACTATAAATGTGGGGCTGTTATGAATAATGATATTGAAATGCTGATGTATCTTCTCTCTATTTCAGCCAACCTTCAGGCCACTCCTCTGAATTCAAATTCAAGAGAATACCAAAGGGAGTAGAGGGCTTTGTAGTGACTTTGCAAAGGTTCTGGCTAAATTTCTCTTTAGATTAACCAGAAGCATTGTTTTAACAATTTTCTGAAATGTTAAATTTAAAATCTCCTTGCTAAAAGTCATAGAACATTAGTTCTCCAGCATTTTGAATACCTGTGACACATAGTAAAATGAAAACACAAGAAAAGCAGAACAGAACAGATATGTCTCACCATCCAGTGTGATCATGGACTAACCTGTCCCTGGCCTCATTTCCTTTTCAGTGCCAATTCCCCGCAGTCCTCAAATCCCTGATATTCCAAACATTTATCTACTTCCTCACTAACGACGACTCCTCTGCTCGCATCTTCAGAAACAGCTCTATTTCTATCTTTAATATCTCTATTTTTCCCTTTCAGGGTTCTTTTGCAGACCCTGACCTGGAGTTATCACTAAGCCACTTTTGAATCAATTGCCTATAGAACTCTGGTTAGGCCACACTTTGAGTACTGTGTCCAGTTCTGGTCGCCTCACTATAGGAAGGATGTGGAAGCATTGGAAAGGGTACAGAACAGATTTACCAGGATGCCAGGTTAGTTCTGACGAAGGGTCTCGGCCCAAAACGTAGACACTGCTTCTCCCTACAGATGCTGCCTGGCCTGCTGCGTTCCACCAGCATTTTGTGTGTGGTGCTTGAATTTCCAGCATCTGCAGATTTCTTCATGTTTACCAGGATGCTGCCTGGTTTAGAGAGTATGCATTATGATCAAGAGATTAAGGGAGCTGGGGCTTTACTCTTTGGAGAGAAGGAGGATGAGAGGAGATATGATAGAGGTATGCAAGATATTAAGAGGAATAGATAGAGTGGACAGCCAGCACCTCTTCCTGAGGGCACCACCACTCAGTACAAGAGGACATGGCTTTAAGGTAAGGGGAGGGAAGTTCAAGGGGGATATTAGAGGAAGGCTTTTTACTCAGAGAGTGGTTGGTGCATGGAATGCATTGCCTGAGTCAGTGGTGGAGGCAGATACACTAGTGAAATTTAAGAGACTACTAGACAGGTATATGGAGGAATTTAAGGTGGGGTTTATATGGGAGGCAGGGTTTAAGGGTCAGCACAACATTGTGGATCGAAGGGTCTGTACTGTGCTGTACTATGTTCTATGTTATGTTCTATATCTCTGATCTCATGTTCCTTAACATTCTGGACCAAGTAGGGCAGTATCAAAAGCTTTGCTGAGGGCTATATCCACCATATCAACTGCTGTGCCTTCATTAATTTTCTTAGATTTTCACTCAAAAGACTTAGGTTTGTGAGATGGGATTTCCCCAGCATAAAAAAACATTGATCTATCCAAATCAATGATTGTCTTTGCAGCTGAACATAAATCCCATCCCTCAAAATGTTTTCCAGTAATTTCCATACTATGGTGTAAGGTATGTTTTTAGATTTACATCTAAAAAATGAAATACATCAAACTGTGCAAATTTTGAAAACCGGATATTGAGCAACATATGAGCACAGATGTGCTCACAGAACAATTTAAGGTGCCCCAGCAGTATGAAAGAAAGCACCATTGGTTATTTGTCAGTCTTTATTTATGTATAGATTTTCATAAATTCTATTGTATTTTTTAATTTTTTCTGTAAATGTCTGTAAGGAAGTGCATCTCAGGGATGTGTATCGTGATGTACAGTATATACACTTTGGTAATAAATTTATTTCAACTTTGAAAGAATGGAAGGCAGGGACCACTCTAGCCATGACATACGTTTCACATTTTATTGAAGAAAAGTGCAAAGAAATGAGTAAACTGGATTTACTTGGATATCAAGGGAGATGGCATATTTAGTCAACAAGAAAAAGGAAATATATGTAATGTTTAGGAAGATAAAAAGTAATAAAAGGATATGAAAAAGCTAAAAAAAAACTCAAGAAGGGAATTGTGAGAAGCAGGAGGGAGCATGGAAATTCTTTGGTAAGTAGGATTAGAGAGAATTCCAAAGGATTTTATACATATAGTATATTAAGATCATAGGATAATGCAGGAGTGGGTAGGACCACTCAGGGGTAAAGGAAAGAACATGTGCTTGGATGCAGAGGATGTGGGTGAGGGGGTGAGGTCCTAAATGAGTATTTTGCAACCATATTCACCAAGGTAAAGGAGGTGGAGGATAAAGAGATAAATTTGGAGTGTGTTAATTTGCTAGGGCATTTCGAGATAAAGAAAGGTAGTGTTGGGTCTCTTAAAAAGCATTAAGGTGGATAAATCCCTAAGGCTCAATGGGATATACACCACATTAATGAAGGAGGCAAGTGATGAGATTGTTGGAGCCCTGACTAATAACTTTGTGTCCTCTCTAGCCACAGGTAGAATCCTGAAGGGATTAATGAGTAGCCAATGTTGTTCCATTATTTAAGGAGGAAAATGGGGATAATCCTGAAAACTACAACCTGTTGAGTCACTTATCAGTGGTAGGAATGTTACAGGAGAAGGTTCTCAGGGATAGGAGTTACAAGAATTTGGAAAACCATGGCCTAATTAGGGACAGTCAACATGGCTTGTGCAGGGCAAGACATGCCTTACTAACTTGTTTGAGTTGTTCAAGGATGGTGACAAAGGCTAGAGCTCTGGATATTACCTACATGAATTTTAGAAATGCATTTATCATGATGCTTCACAGGATGATCCTTCACAAGTTTAAAATGCATGGGATCTCAGGTGAATAGACCATTTGGTTTCAGAAGACAGAGAGTAGTGGTCAATGGGATTTATTCTGGCTGGAGGTCAGTGACTAGTGTTGTTTCACTTGGCTCCATACTGGGACGACTGCTGTTTGTGATGTATATAAATGTCTTGGCTGAAAATGTAGATAGGTTGGTTAGGAAGTTTATAGATGATATGACGATTGGTAGTGTTGTGAATAGTGCAGAAGACTAGTAAAGGACACATTGGAATACACAGTAGATCAGTTGCAGATATGGGTAGAGAAATGGAAGATGGAGCTTAACCCAACCAAAGGTGAAATATTGTTCTTTAGGAGATCAAATGTAAAGGGACAGTACATGGTTAATGGCAAGGCCGTTAATAGTGTTGATGTACAGAGGCATCTTGAAGTCCAAGTCCATAGCTCCCTGAACATGGCTACACGGGTTGACAGAATGGTGAAGAAGACATGGTATGTTTGACTTTATTAGTTGAGGAACTGAGTTCAAGAATCAGGAGGTTATGTTGCAGCTTTATAAAATTAATTCAACCACATCTGCAGTATTGTATTCAATCTGCTCACCCCTTTCTAGTAAGGCTGCTGAAGTTCGGAGAAGATAGTGAAGTAGTTTGCCAGGCTACGATCTGGGTTAAAGAGCATATGCTGTCAAGAGAGGCTGGAAAAATTGGGCTGATTTCTCTGGAGTAGCAGAGGCTAAGGCAGGGGTCGGCAACGTTTACCACTGAAAGAGCCAATATGGACCCATTTCCCACAGAAAAGAAAACACTGGGAGCCACAAAATGAAATAACACTGCATACAACTGGTTTTTTTTTTTTTGCCTTTATGCTATGTATAAACAAACTATAATGTGTTGCATTTATGAAATTGATGAACTTCTGCAGAGAAAACGAAATTACATTTCTGCATGCAACAAAAACATTTTGAACTCCGAAAAAAAAGACGTTGGGTTGAAGGTTACTCCATAGTTAGCCTACCTTGGATCGAAGAATTAAAAGAAAGCGCGCACTGGCGGGTGTCAGGCATTGGCAGTTGTGATGTATATTAATAGCGATAAAAAAACACATTGTAGCGGTGTGCTACACGCAGCGCTAAAATAAAGACTGCAGTCAAAGGTAACTTTATACGAACTAAACAGCCTTGCTTTAAAGCCTCCCTCAACCCACCCCCCGTGGGCGCGGATGCTCCAAAAGACAAGTACTCACAAACCCCCGTAGGCTATCTCCCTTAGCCTGAACGGTGGCTAATTGTGAGCCGGTTCGGATGTGCCAGGAAACGGTGTCTCCGCAAAGTTTTCAGATTGTACAAGATCACCATAATCTTCAAATTTCGAATTACATTTCAAAAGCTAACAAACCACGGGGAGCCGCATCACAGAGATCAAAGAGCCGCATGTGGCTCTGGAGCCGCCGGTTGCCGACCTCTGGGCTAAGGGTTATACATGGTTATTTATTGAGATAGAGCATGGAATAGGCCCTTCCAGCTTTTCGAGTTGAGCTGCTCAGTAATCCCCTGATTTAACCCTAGCCCAATCATGGGACACTGTACAATGACCAATTAACCTACCAACCGGTATGCCTTTGGACTGTAGGAGGAAACCGGAGACCCAGAGGAAGCCCATGTAGTCATGGGGAGAGCGTAGAAGCCTGATAGATGTTTATAAGACTATGAATAGCAAAGACAGACAGCCAGTATCTGTTTGTCAGAGCAAAAATAACTAATGGCAGAGAGTGTGCATTTAAGCTGAGAAAGGAATAAAGTTCAAAGTAGATACGTACAGCAAAAAAATGTAGATAAAGAATGGAGGATATCTGGAATGAACTGATTGGGATGGTGTTGAAAGCAAATATGGTGGAGACATTTAAAAGGCTCCCTGTTAGGTACACAGATGTGCGATGTATCAAACGATATAGGCATTCTGTAGGTAGAAGGAATCATTTAGTTAAGCATTTGGTTATTAATTTAATTACTTCAGCACAACATTGTAGGCCAAAAGGCTTTTTCCAATGCTGTACTTTTCCATATTCCACATTCTACATAAACTTGTCTCTATAATACCTAAAGAATGTAAGAATTTCATACAAGTTATTGTGTCTGTACAACAACATATCAATTAAATAAAAGCACGCACGTGGGGGATGGCTTTAACTGCTGTATTCACATTGCAGCGAGAGAAAGAGAGACAGCACAGTATGCATGTGTAGACAACAGCGCATGGGATAACAGATCAATGCGTAGTGCTAAGGTGGGGTCATTGCTCTAAAAGAAATTCATCTACACATTACACTTCCTCCCCCTTTAGATTAGATAGATAGATAGATAGATAGATACTTTATTCATCCCCAAGGGGAAATTCAACATTTTTCCAGTATCCCATACACTTATTGTAGCAAAACTAATTACATACAGTATTTAACTCAGTATAAATATGATATGTATCTAAAATCACCCTCCCAAAAAGCATTAATAAATAGCTTTTAAAAAGTTCTTAAATAGTTTACTAAAGTGCATTGAGTGGTAACTTAAGCTCAGTCCTAACCCCGGCACTTTAACATGTCTTGCCCCTGGTGGTTGAATTGTAGAGCCGAATGGCGTTGGGGAGTAATGATCTCTTCATCCTGTCTGAGGAGCATTGCATTGACAGCAACCTGCCGCTGAAGCTGCTTCTCTGACTCTGGATGGTGCTGTGCAGAGGATGTTCAGGGTTTTCCATGATTGACCGTAGCCTACTCAGCGCCCTGCGCTCTGCCATCGATGTCATACTCTCCAGTTCTGTGCCCACGACAGAGCCCGCCTTCCTTACCAGCTTATTAAGACGTGAGGCATCCCTCTTCTTAATGCTGCCTCCCCAGCACGCCACCACAAAGAAGAGGGTGCTCTCCACAACTGACCGATAGAACATCTTCAGCATCTCACTACAAACATTGAATGACGCCAGCCTTCTGAGGAAGTACAGTTGACTCTGTTCTTTCCTGCACAGGGCATCTGTGTTGGCAGTCCAGTCTAGCTTCTCATCTAACTTCACTCCCAGATACTAGCACCATTTGCACCAGATTAATGCACCATAAAACTATATGTACAAAATATTCAATTTCCCTTTCATAAACCGATATTCCAAATAAACTTGCTTTCGCAATAAGTTCATGACAACTTCATAGTTCTAAAGGTTCAGACTATTGGGTGGCGCTCACATCCTTTCGGGACAGCACCTCTGGACCTATGGAGTGGCATCAGGTTTGGTAGGTGTCTTGTCTAAGATAACGTTCTTGGTTTCTGGTGTCACATTGCTGTCAATGACATGATTATCACTGAGAGGTAAGTCCAGTGACTGTAATGTGTCCTGCTTGTCAGATGCAATTGACTCAGAAAAACTCCTTGCTGCTTCACTTGGCTTGAACTGTTAATTCTGCACTTCACTCCACAGATCTGGTTTCAGGAGGTCTATGCGCAATCTCAGATTCCTGTTCATGAACAGCATTGCAAGTGTTTGATTGATTTGTCTTCGAACAAACAGTTCCGATACACAAAAAGGAAGTTGTCCACTTTGTGCTGTAGAGAAATGTCCTCCTTGTCCATAGCTGTAATGGATTCTTGAATGTTTGGATAAATCTTTCAGTTAACCCATTCGTTGAGGAGTGGTGAGGAGCTGATTTGAAATGTGATGTGTATGGCAGTGTTGTCACTCACAATTTGTTCTGGTAAGCCATTTCTGGCGAAGGTAGTCGTTGGAGTGGAGACAGTCTTTTCTGAGGTGGTTGATTTCATTGATATAACCTCTGGCCACTTCGAATGAGCATCCACAGCAATCAGAAACATGGAGTCCATTCAGCCCAGCAAAGTCGATATGCACTCTTTGCCATGGTGATGACAGCCACTGCCACGGGTATAATGGTGCCTGTGGATGTGCATTTTGAACTGCTCGGCATTTCAAACAGCTTTTGGCTAAGTTTTCTATCTGTTTATCGATTCCCGGCCACCACATGTAGCTCCGGGAAAGACTTATCATGTTGATTGTACCCAGTGTCCTTCCTGCAGATTTTCTAACACTCTGGTGCACAGCAGAGAGGGAACCACAACACTAGATGCACACATCAGGGTTCCTTGACATACTGACAGTTGATCTTGTCTCATTGAGAACTCTGGACACATAGGGTCACCGTGAGCTGGCCATCCTTGCATGGTGATTTCATAGCCTTTTGACAATTTCAGGTCATTGCTTGTTTCCCTTTGTATTTCGGAATTTGTTACCAGCAACTGGCCCACCAAAGCAGTGAGGAACACTTCTGCTGGGTCACAGTATGAAGTCTTTTCTTCCTCAGTTGCCAACAGCGGAAGACATGACAAGCCATCAGCATTGCTGTGTTGTTTGGTATCCTCGAATGTTATATCTTAAGAGTGGGTTCCCAGGAACTGTGCCCAACATTGTAACTGGGGTAGCAGTCATCACTGGAATTCCCTTCTTGGGATTAAAAATGGACACAAGGGGCTGGTGATCTGTCACTTAGCGTAAACCTTTGTCCATAGAGGCAGTGGTTGAATTTCTTTATTCCCCATACTAGACTGGGGGCCTCTCGATTGATCTGTGCATAGTTGTGCTCCATGCTTGTCAGTGATCTTGAAGCAAATGCAATCAGTCTGATGGGTCATAATGGGTGAGCAGTTCATTGGATGCTATTAGTCTCTTTGTTTCCTTGAATGCTTTTTCACATCTTCTGACCATCTTACTTTGCTTCTGTCTCAATGTTTTCAATGGATGCAGCACCGTGGCAATGTTTGGGAGAAACCCCATAGTAGTAGTTTACAGGCCCATGTATGACCTGAGCTGTGACACTTTTTCCGATATGGGTGCCTGTAGCACTGATTCAATCTTCTCTTGTGACTTATGTAAGCCATGCTTGTCAATAATTTGTCTATAGTATGAGATTTCAATCGTGAAAAACCCACAATTCTCTCTCATTGCATGCAGACCATAGTCACGCAGCCTGTTAAGCACTTTACCGAGGTTCTCCAGATGTTCTTCATCATTTTTGCCAGTCATGATGATGTCAACATTGTGTTCTGGGATATCTCAAAACACTTAGTCCATTGCTCTTTGCCAAACTGCTGGAGCTGATGTGATGCCAAAGACGAGGCGATTATATTGGCACAGTCCCTTGTGAGTGTTGATTGTGAGGAACTTCCTGCTTGACTCCTCAATCTCCATTTGCGGGGAGGCTTGTGACAAGTCAATCTTTGGAAACCTCTCCCCGCCTGTCAAAGATGCAAAAATGTCTTCTATTGCCGGCAAGAGGTACTGCACAGTACACAGCACTGGGTTCACGCTCACCTTGAAATCCCCACGTATACGAACGGCTCCAGCCTTCCCTTTCTTGATCACCGGGATAATGGCATGGCCCTATTGCTCCACACAATCTTGGAGAGAATTCTAGACGCCTCCACGTTCAGTAGTTCCGCATAGTGTGTAAGGCAGAAGACACGCTTGAACGTAACTTGTACAGGTGTAATTTCACATGGATGGTTTGGGATGTGCAATAGGGTAGTATGAAAGTCTGAAGAAAGTTAAGTGCACAGTGATATTCAAAAAGGGTGGTTTTCTCGGCCTGGCTTTTATACTGGCAAACCAGATGAGAGGTAACACACTTCATGCTGTTCAAGTATCTTAGCTCAAGATGCTATTACAACAGAACAAAGGCCCATTAGATGCCAGGGCCAAATTGATGAATGTGTAGTCTTAGCAGTTATGCTCTCCCACAGGAGCTAAAACTAAAGTGTTTTGTCCAGAGATATTTGGTGCAAGTGTGCGTTTATGGATCTTGCCCGTCTGGCTCGGTGAGCAAGCACACCTGTGTCACCCTACCTTGCAAGCTCTGACCTAGAATCAGCCTCTGGAGACATTAGCAAACCAATGCCCTCTGTGAGACTTGCATTCTATTCTACTGCATTAATTATAATGACCTTTAAGCTTAAAGTATGTCAACAGAAAAAAGTCATTTTGAAACAAAGTCTCTTGAGCAACTTAGATACAGTATATAAAATATAATGGAATGAATAACAGGGATAGAGTGTTTTGCAGGAAGCTTAGGGTTGGGTAAGAAATCTGAATTTGTAAAATCTCCATTTCAATTTAGTCTGCCTGCTCTAGGTTTAATGGTGGCAGGGGCAGGGTGGGCAACCCATCAACTTACAGAAGGTGGTTTGTTTGTAAAAACTCACATAACGTAGGATGCTACTATCATGGATGCACAGCTTCCTGCGGCTTGGGAATCTCGGCAGTAAAATGAGAATGGAAAGGTTTGAAAAGAAAAACACTTACAAGAACTGTTTGCAAGCCAGCAGGGACAGCAGTGTTCCTGTAGGCCCAAAAAACATTGCACAACCATTCCCATCTGACTCCTCAATCTGCCCTCAGCAAATTCCAAACACCATCTCTCTTGACCTCCTTCCCGGTAAGCATTTTTGCCTCAGATCTTAACCTCAGTCTCGGTGAAGAAGAATCAAAGATGATCCTTTCTCACTGAGATTGAGACAAAGATCACCCCCACCCCCCGCCACCGTTGTGATCTCTCCCCATTCACCCTGTGAACCTCAGAGGCAGCAATACACTTCAGGCTTTCCTGCTGTGAACAAGAAGCAGTTAGAAGTTTAGAAGTTAATATGCCCACCCAAATCTATTAAAGTCCCATCCTCTCATCTTTACTGTTCTCTATTTCATTGCCCTGAAGTCTGAAAATGAAGATCAACCTTGCAAAAGCTTTTTGAAGGAATTCCTGAAATGGTGTTTCTCTTCTCCAGGGATAATAGTTCCCTTTCGTTTGTGGGAATAGTCTATGCTCAGAATCTGAGACAACCATTTTGCCTTAGAAATCTGCCATGAAGTGGATCAAAATCATGTAGGATTAAATCTGAATCAAAATCAATTAGGAGTCACTGGACACCATGGATGAACAGGGAGATCCACTCCCTACTGAGCAGTGGTGTTCAAACTAGGTGACCCTGACCTCTACAAGAAATCAAGATATGCCTCCATAAAGCCATCAGGGATACCAAGAGACAACTCTAATCCAAAAATGTGTCCCAGACCAGCCATCAGCTCTGGCAGGCCTTACAGACTACAAAACAAAGTCAGGCAGCATCAGTAACAACAGTGTAACCCTTCCAAATGAGTGTGACACACTCCACGTACATTTTGAACAGAAGAGGCCTGGAATATCACCACAACCCAGGCAGCTTTATGTGCACCTGAATCCATAGTCAACGTTTTGGATTTAAAATCCGACAGTGAACCCGCAGATAGCATCTGTCCTGGATGATGCCCTGGGCTGTGTCCTTAGATTCTGTATAGCTCAGCTGGTGGGGATATTTGCAGGCATTTTTCATCTCTTCGTGTTTCAGTCGAAGATTTCCAGCTGTTTTAAGAAGACCACTAGCATCCCAGTACTTAAGAAAAACAAGGTAATGTGACTTAATTATTATCAAGTGGTGACTCTGACAAACATCTTTATGAAGTGCTTCAAAAAGGTGGTCATCGCACATATTAATTCTAGCCACTCAGGTAACCATGACTACTGCAATTTGCCAGCTGTTGAACCAGGTCTATGGCAGATGCCATCTTCCTGTTCTTACACTCATCTCTAGGGCATATGGGCAGTAAAGACACCTATGTTAAACTATTGTTTATTGACTACAGCTCTGATTTAGACCATAAGACCAATAAGACATAAGCCTTGAATACTATAGTTCCAAGCAAAGTCTTACTGACATGGGATTCATCACCGCTCATTGCAACTGGTTCCTTGACTTCCTGACAATCAATATCATCAAGCAGCAACACCTCTGCCACAATTGTTATCAATACTAGTGCTGAGCACAGCTTCCTCAGACCCCTACTCCATATACAGTCAAAACTACACAGTCAGATTCCGCTCTAACTCCATCTCCAGATTTACAGCTGGGACCACCACAGTGGGTTGCATCTCAAAAAGTGATGAGTTGGAGTAGAGGAAAGAGGCAGAGAGACTAGGGACAATGTAGTATGACAACAATCCTTCCCTCAGTGTCAGCAAAACAAAAGAGCTAGTCATCGAATTCAGGAAAGGGAGGCAATACAAATGCTACTGTTTACATCAATGGTGCTGAAGTCAAGACGTTTGAGGGATTCAAGTCCCGAAGAGTGAACATTGTCAATAGGCTGTCCTGGTCCAACACTGTTAATGCCATAGTCAAGAAGGCTCACCAGCACCTGTACTTCCTCAGGAGGTAAAAGAAATCTGGCATGTCCCCTTCGACCTTCACCAATTTTTATCGAGGCACCAAAGAGACCATTTTATCCAGATGCATCACATTTTGGTATGGCAACTGCTGTGCTTAGTCCTGATTATTGTATAGTGGCTGTATTCTTAAGAAAAAAAATTGCAGAGCCTATGACCACAAGAAACTGGAGCTCAGCACATCAGCCTCCTCTCCATGTACCCTGTCAACAATTTTCGCTGCATCAGTAAAGCAGCTCCCGTAAACAAAAACTCAACCCACGCCAAATATTCTCTCTGCTTCCCACTCCCATCGTGCAGAAGATGCAAAAGCCTGTAAGGCTCAAGACAGCTTCTATTCTGCTGTTGTAATGCTATTGAACAGTACTCTAGTACAACAAGATGAACACTTGACATCAATCTACCTTGTTATGATCATGCATGTTACCGTCTATCTGCAGTGCAAGTTCTCCATAACTGTACACTTTATTTTGTACCCTGTTATTGCTTTACCTTGTACTACCTCAATGCACCATTGTAAGAATTGATCTATACGAACGGTGTACAAGTTTTACATGTATTCTTCACTGCATGTGACAATAAGGAAACATTTTACCAATTTACCAAATTTAATTTTAAAGGCACTCACTTATTTTACCTTTACATTGTTGCTCATTCAAAAAGGAATTACGGTAAAGTCAAGGCATAGGGTTGTCTATCTCTTTTGATTTTTTAAAATATTTGATTGTGGGAGAGAATAGGATTTAACATGTTGTCTCTACTGATCTCAATATAATTTCCTCATCAGTTCTTTAACCTTTGTGCAAGTATTCTATATTTGCATATTTTCAGTTTGGAAATAGAAGTCTAAAAAGGCCCCTTTTAAATCCTAGCAGGCTTGATGGCCATCCTACATTGATATTCAAGTTGAAAACCTGGCAGTGGTCCAACTGAGAAGAATGTAGGCTGTGCAGTAAGAGTAGGGCTCACTGAAGTCAGATGGCAGATGTTGGTCCAAGGCCTGGTGCAGCTAAGGTTGTCCTGGCTAGTAGTATTTCCTAGAGAAACCAAAAAAAGAGAAAGTTTGTTTTAATTTTACCTTTAATTCACAGGTCAGCTTTTGATATCTTCATTCAATAAGTTAGCTAGGATAAGATCGCTGCTCAGGAGCAAATTAAACTTCAATTGGAATTTCATATATCTTAACACAACTCCGACTCTATTTTGATTTAGGAAATTGCAATGTGATGGCTTGCATGAATCTTAGGCTTTTGTCATCCTCCTTCTCATGACGTCATTCGACAGATAATCACGTGCCTGGAACAGAACTTGCCCATCACAGGAAAGGCCCTCCCCACTATTAAGCACATCTATAAGCAGTGTGTCGCCGGAAAGCAGCATCCATCATCAAGGACCATAACATCAAGGCCTCTCTTCTCACTGCTGCCACCAGGAAGGAGCTACAGGATCCTTAGGTCTCACACCACCAATGTCAGGAACAATTATTACCCTACAACCATTAGGCTCCTAAACTGACTTGGATAACTTCACTCGCATCAACACTAAGCTGATTCCACAACTTACAGACTCAGTTTCAAGGACACTACAACTCATATTCTCAATGTTTATTATTTATTTAGTTATTATGATTATTTTGCTTCTCCTATTTCATATTGGTGCAACTTGTTGTCTTTTCCACCTGGTTGTTTGTCTGTCTTTGTGTGCAGTTTTTCATTGATTTTATTGCATTTCTTTGTATTTACCATGAATGCCCACGGGAAAATGAATCTCAGGGTAGTATGTGTTGACATGTGTGCACTTTGATAATAAATTTATTTTGAACTTTGAAACAGTATCTATCTGTCTTTAATAGGGCCAGGAAAGAAATAAGGAACTAATTTTAGTTGACTGCAATAATTAATCACAGAGGAGCAAGGATTTACTGAAATATTCTTGTTTCACTATGGGATGAACATCCAGGAAGATCCATTATTATTGATACTTATTGTCTCAGTGGCCACAGGAGTGGGAATAGGGTGAATGCCTTGTTCTGTCTTGTTGCATTCCTAATAACAGAGGAAAATTCATAGATTCTTGCTGCCATTATTTTTGTCCTAACACTGGACATTCCTGATACAAGGCAAAGTGAATGTTTAAATATAGTACAATATTTACAAAAGAACATCTGACTCCATTCCAATCATGCTAAATAATAAGATAATGCATATCAATACATATCACAAGCAGAGCCAATGATGCAAAAATAATGGGCCTTGCTGTTGGAATCATTAGCAAAGATGGAAAAATAAAATGAACTTGGAATGATCATTGATCATTCATTGAAACTATTCAGTCAGTATGCAGCTGTTATCAAGAAAGTTAATCATATACCTGAATAAATCACAAAGATATTGGATTTTGAACCAGAACAAGTTATTTGATCCCTGCATAGTTTATTGGTGTGACTGAAGAATAAAGCATGATAAAAAGGTATGGCAGAATTGAACAAACTTTCATTGTGAAGTAAGTGATTTAGAACCTGATTCGTAAGAACATAAATAAATACAAGCAAGAGCTGGCCATTCTGCCCTGTTGCAACATGAACAAAGTCACCAGACAGGTGCAGCTGGTAGAAATAAAAGTAGACTTTTATTCAACTAACTGAGACACTTTCTGGAGGAAGAGGCCTCTTTGACCCAATATTAAATGATATTTTATATGCTAAAGATCAAAGGACAATTCTATAGTTACATTGTATCTACAATGCTTCCTTTGAATTACATATAATTCACACCTCCTTCTTCACACCCACACTCCAGACATCCAAAAGGAATGTTAATCAGCATGGTCTGGCTTTCAGTTAACTGATGTCTACAGCTCCAAGAAACCATCGTCCAGGACTGCATTTTAAATTTAATCTACAATCCACGTTCGGGTCTAAAGATTGTTTGCTGATGTTAGTTGCTGAAGTTATCATAACTTAGACCCTAATTCCAGAATATGCCCTAACAAGACCTTCCTGGCTAATCTTTTACCTTAGCATTAACTTCCTACGTTAACTCCAATCTATCAATTCTCTAAAAATCAAGTAATTGTTGAATATTTGAATATACTTGAAATTCTTTAACACATTCAATGTCTGAGCTTCTGTGGTCCTGTAGGTAGAAAATTCTAAATTTCACAATTCTCCACATTTACTCTAATTTCTATCCAGAAAGGCCAACCTCTTAACTCAAGTCTGATTCCTAGTTCTAGACTCTACAATGAGGGGAAACATCAACTTTACTTTACCCTCTGAAACCCTTAAGAAATTTGTAGACTTAAATAGAGTAAACTCTTGCAAGAACATAAGTAATTTTGAACAGGATCAGGCCACCCAGTCCCTCATACTTTCCCTGCCATTCAGTATTTATTGATTTGGAGATACTGTGTGGATAAGGCCCTTCTGGCCCAACGAGCCTTGCTGCCCAGCAACCCACCTATTTAACTGTGGCCTAACCACAGTCATGGGGAGAACATGCAAACTTCTTACAGGCGGTGCCATAATTGAACTCTGAACTCCAGAATGCCCCAAGGCATAGTAGCATCATGCTAAACCTGTACACTACATTGACACCCTAGGATCATGAATATGATGATGGCTTCCTTTGCAAATATGGTGACATTTTGCAGGCCACTTACAAAACTACTAGATATAATCTACTTCTTCTAGACTACAATCACTGCAATCTGCAGCTGTAGTTTCCCTTTATGAAATGTACTTTTGAACCATCTAAATGAAATACAGTCGGCCCTCCTTATCTGCGGATTCTGCATGCGTGGATTCAACCAACCGTGGATCGGGAAAACTTGGATTTTCTCTCTCCAGCCCTCATTATTTGAGCATGAACAAACTATTTTTTCTTGTCATTATTCCCTAAACAATACAGTATAACAACTATTTACATGGCATTTATGTTGTATTAAGTATTATAAGTAATCTAGAAATGACTTAAAAGTACAGGCAGTCCCCGGGTTATGAACGAGTTCCGTTCCTGAGTCCGTCTTTAAGTCGGATTTGAAGCCAGAACAGGTAAATAAAGTATTGTTTAGTGTCAGTTAGTCAAATGTTTTTATTAGTATATAGTACATATTTTACCTTTCTATGCATATAAGACACTTAAGAAACATACGTATTTCAATAATTAAACCACTGCTTTGCTTAGTAATAATTGTAGCTTTCATCGGGCCAGGGCCTTTCACATGCTCCATTAAAATTGTTCCGATTGTTGACCAACTGTATCCTAATGGTTTTCCAATGACTGATGGCATTTCAACTCTTTCCGATTGCTTTATTACTTCCACTTTATTTTCAATTGTGGTCGTGATTATTTTCGTGAACAGAAACACCACAGATTCATAGCTGCACTGCCAGGTCCTAGTGTCCACCACACTGAGAATGTTAAATAAAGTCTGGGGTTCCGCTGGGTCCTAAAGACCACTGCACTGAGCCATGCTAAATAAGGGACTTGAGCATCTGTGACTTTTAGTATCCACAGGGGGTCTCGGAACCAATCTCCCATGGATAAGGAGGGCCAACTATAATGAAACAATCTCCCGAAGGATTAAGTGAACTTAACTCTCAGGATTGCAGCTATGACATCTTGAAGACAAAGTTTGACCATTGGCAGGGTGGCCACTGCCCTGGGATGGACTTCTGGCCAGATTGAAGTGTTGAGGCCCAAGAGTGGAAAATGAGCTACTACTCTATGCCAGACAAGCACCCCTCCTGATCCCATCCCTTCTGCCTGTGTTTGATCCACCTTCCTCCCTTCCTGCTGCTACCATCATATGGAATGCGTGGATAAGGCCCCACACCGAGTCTCACACTGCCAGATTCAGGGGCAGTTGCTGTCCTGCCGTCATCGGGCTCCTCGACCGTCATCACTCGCCTCAGTGATAAACGATCTGTGGCCTGAGGACTCACTTTCAGGAATGCTGCAGTTCATGCTCCATACATATTTTGTTTACTATTTTTATTATTTGTACGGTTTGTCCTCATTTGCACAAGGGATATTTGTCAGTCTTTGTTGTGTGTGGCTTCTCATAGATTTTATTGTGTTTCTTTGTTTTGAGGGTGCCCGTGAGAAGATAAACCTCAAGGTTGTATGTGGTATACTGTAATACCTTGATAATAAATTTACTCTGGTCTTTAAACTTGAACTTTGGATGGTCTACTCCAGGCCTTAAGTCCTTTTCATTTCTCTAAACTCTGATTCTAGACTGCTTTGCTTCACTTCAGATTATAAATCTACCATACCAGGAGTTAATGTGGTGAACCTTTGCTGCAATCCTACATAGGACATAGAAATCTGTAGCACAATACAAGCCCTTTGGCACACAGTGGTGTTCTGACCTTTTAACCTACTCTATTACCAATCTAACCTTTCCCTCCACTTAGCTCTCCATTTGTTTGTCATCCATGTGCCTAAGAGTCTCTTAGAAGTTTCTAATCTTTCTGCCTCCAGCACCATCCCTGGCAGCATATTCCACACACCTACCACTCTCTCTGTACACCTGCCACCAATACTTTCCTCCAATAACCGTAAAATTATACCCCACATCCCATCCAAGTATTAGCAATATTATTAACAATTTTGGTCCCATTTCTCAGAAAGAATGTATTATCCTTTGGAGAATGTCCAGAGGTGATTCATGAGGATGATTCCAGGAATGAAGAGGCTAACATATGAGGAGCATTTGTCAGCTTTGGGTCTATACTCACTAGAATTTAGAAGAATGTGGGGGGTTCTCATTGAAACCTACCAAATCTTGAAAGAACTAGATAGAGCGGATGTGGAGAGGATGTTTCCTATGGTGGGAATATCGAAAACTAGAGAGCACAGCCTCAAAATTGAGGGGTAACCTTTTAGAACACAGGTAAAGAGGAATTCACTGTTCTCATTTTAGCCAAAGAGTAGTGAATTTAGACAATAGACAATAGGTGCAGAAGTAGACCATTCGGCCCCTCGAGTCTGCACCGCCATTCTGAGATCATGGCTGATCATTCACTATCAATACCCAGTCCCTGCCTTGTCCCCATATCCCTTGATTCCCCTATCCATCAGATATCTATCTAGCTCCTTGTGGAATTTATGGAATGCTCTGCCACATTGAGGTGGAGGCCAAGACCACGGGTACATTTAAGGTAGAAGTTGATCATTTCCTGATCGGAGAGGGCTGATGCACCATCAATAACTCACTCTGAGACGTAAGGCGAGATATCAGCTTTTATTGACTGAAGAAGGAACCAGCAGTGAGTGACCATCATATTACATCCTGGAGAATGAGGCAGAGGATCAGACCTCAATCGCCTTTATACAGGGGCCTGTGGGAGGAGCCACAGGAGCAGTCAGAAGGGGGCGTGTCCAGACAGGCACATAGTTCACCACATTCACCCCCCCTTTGTTTGAAAGAGTCCCCATGTGGCAAAGTTTCGTACAGGTCAAGTCTATCAGGTGGTCGAATCTGTCGCTGCGATCTACGTAGCACTGGCTGTGATTGCACCGATGCCGGCAACATTGGTGATTGCACAGGAGACGGAGGTTGTGCTGGTTCCAGCTCATGCATGTACGAGGCACCTGGTAAAGAAATGTCATGAGGAGTCCATGTAGGGCCTGGTGAGCGCGGTGTCACCTCGGGTACAGGGTTCATAGCTACTGGAGAGTGTTCAGGGTAGTGGTCTGCTGCACCTGCGGGCACCAGGTCGCGGATGGAGACCGTGTCCTCCCGCCCATCAGGTAAGACCACGTAAGCATACTGGGGGTTCGCATGCAGAAGGTGAACCTTCTCGACCAGCGGGGAGTATTTATTGCTCCTCACATGTTTGTGGAGCAGCACTGGCCCTGGGGACGTTAGCCAAGCTGGTAGAGTGACAGACTTCCTGGGAAAAGAGAATAGTTCGTGGGGGGGGTGTGGGGCCACCATCCGACCACCTGGGCCCTCCAAGGGCTTGTGCTTGGCTCAATGATCCCCTCCCTGAGCAGCCACTGCACCGATTTACAGTCGGGGTCAGGTTGGCGAACAGCGGCGGGGGAGGGACCTCGAGAGTGGAGAGACTGCAAGTGGTGTCGGTAGCGCAGCTGTCGTGTTGGATGGGATGTGTGTGTCGCTGTGTGTGTGTGGTCAGTGGTGATGAAGTCCCACAGAACTGAGGATTCTGGACAGTGAGTGGTGGGAGGGGCCCGTCATATACCATAGTCACACTTTCGAGATGGCTCTGGAAGTCCAGCCCCAATAGCACAGGTGCGCACAGTTGAGGCATGACCAGTAGCGCAAAGTTCCGATATTCTGTGCCTTGCACCACCAATGTCGCTACACAACCCCCCCAGATGTCTGTGGAATGCGACCCAGAAACCAAATGGATCTTCTGACTTACTGGCCGTGTTGCGAGTCCGCAGCGTTGCACCATGTCCAGGTGAATAAAACTCATAGTGCTGCTCGTGTCAAACAGGCATCTAGTCCTGTGCCCCTCCACCCGGATGTCCATCATGGACCTTGCAAGCGGGTGTGGGGCGCTTTGGTCGAGGGTTACAGTGGCCAGAACTGAATCGCTGTCGGGGTACCCGGTAAGCATCGGAGGGTCGGGGGCGGGGCATGCTGACGTCGACAAAGATGGCTGCCCACATCCGGGGTACCCGGTAAGCATCGGAGGGTCGGGGGCGGGGCGTGCTGACGCCGACAAAGATGGCCGCCCACATCCGGGCATGCAAGATGGCAGCCCCCACGTTTCACCCGCAGCGCTGCATGCCGCTCGCAGTTTAGACTTACAGACCTTGGCGAAATGGCCCCGCTTTCCGCAGCTAGAGCAGGTCGTTTCTCGCGCTGGACAGCGTTTACGAGGGTGCTTTTTGTGGCCACAGAAATAACAAAGCACAGGTTTCTGACGGGCCACCGTCGGGTTCGGGGAGCTCGTGGAATCTCGACTGGCAGCGGAGATTTCGCTCGCGGGAGCCGGCGGTGGCAGGGTCTGAGGCGTCCACAGAACTGGTGGGGAATCGCGCGACTGGACAGCGTCGGCGTAGTGCAGCGCAGCTTCCAGAGCATTGGCCGTCTCGATCGCCGAGCATAAGGTAAGATCGGAGTGTTTCAGCAGTCGCTGGCACATGTACACTGACCTCAGTCCCGTCACAAAGGCGTCTCGCACCAGCAGCTCCGCATGTTGTTCTGCCGTGAGCGTCTTGCAGTCACAAGCTCGGACGAGTGTCTGTAGTGCTCGGAGAAACTCGGCGCTCGATTCTCCAGGCCGCTGTCGCCGGGTAGCTAAACGATGTCTTGCGTAGACGGTGTTCACCGGCCACAGGTACTGTCTTTTGAGGGCGTCCAGTGCCCGTTCGTAGGTCGGCAGGTCCCGGATAATGGAATAAACTTTTGGGGTGACCCTCGAGAGGAGAATTCTGTACATAACGGCAGGGTCAGTCGCACGAAGCTCCGCCAAGTATGATTGGAAGCATGCAAGCCAGTGTTCAAAAGCAAGAGCTGCTTCAGGGTCTTGAGGGTCCAAATCCAACCTTTCCGGACCTAAAACGGTTTCCATGTTTTAAAACTTTCAGTCAATAAAATTGATGCACCATCAATAACTCACTCTGAGACGTAAGGCGAGATATCGGCTTTTATTGACTGAAGAAGGAACCAGCAGTGAGTGACCATCATATTACATCCTGGAGAATGAGGCAGAGGATCAGACCTCAATCGCCTTTATACAGGGGCCTGTGGGAGGAGCCACAGGAGCAGTCAGAAGGGGGCGTGTCCAAACAGGCACATAGTTCACCACAAGGGCATCAAAGGCTATGGCGAGAAGGAAGGTGTATGGAGTTGAGTGGGATCTGGGATCAGCTCTGATGGAATGGCATAGCAGACTCGATGGGCTGAATGGCCTAAGTCTGCTCCTCTGATTTACGGTCTTATGGTCAATTTCCACTGTGGGAAAAAGTCCCTGGCTGATCAATTGATCTATACCTTTATTATTTGTATATCTCTTTCAGGCCACCTTTCATACTCCTCGGTTCCAAAGGGAAAAGCCCGAGCTCCCTCAACCTACTCTCGTAGGGCCAGCTGTCAAATCCAGGCAGCATTCTGGTTAAACTCATTTGCACCTTCTGTAAAGTTTCCATATTCTTTCTATAATGATGTGACCAGAACTCAATACTCCAGGTGTGGTGTGACCAGGGTTTTATAGAGCTTCAACATTACCTCACAGCTCTTGATCTCAGTCCCCTGACTAATGAAGACCAACACACCATATGCCTTCTTAACCACCTATGATGTATGGCAACTTTGAGGGATCAATGAATGAGAACCCCTGGTACCTCTGTTCCTCCACTAAGAATCCTGCCATTAACCCTGTACTCTGCTTCAAATTTGACCTTTGACTTCCTTCAGTACAGAGACCAGATTTGTGCACAATATCCTAGATGCAGTACTGCCAGGGCTCTTTATCACTGGATTAAGAATTCTCCATTATTATATTCAAACTCTCTTTCAGTGAACACCAACGTTGCCCAATTTGATAAGAAAAATGAAAAAGGCTTACTCTGGTGAGAGATTGAAGAGCTCTGAAATGGAGTGGGATCAGTTTGCTTTAGTGTGTGATTTACAAGAGGCTAACAGGCTAGTATGCAGGAAAACTATTTCATCAGGAAAACTCACAGAGGGTTATTATCCATTTGAATATAACAGTAGAGATATTTTGTTTCAGTCATGTGGAGCACTGGAGAGACCACATCTTGAGTACTTCACTGTATTGATCTCCTAATTTAAGTAAGGATATTAATGCATCTGAAGCAGTTAAAGGAAGATGTATTAGTCTAATAAAAAAAAAGAAGCTGCTGCAAAAATTCTGCAGATCAGATAGTGCCTTTAGGAGAAAGGGACAGCTGACATTTTGGGCTGAGTACCTTCACCTGAAAGAGCAGAGGGGAGATAGCGTGAGGGGGAAGAGGTGATGCAAGGGCTGACAAGTGATAAATGAATCCAGTTGGTATTGGTATTGATATTGGTTTCTTATTGTGTCATGCACCAAGATACAGAGTCTTGCATACTGTTCACTCAGATCTAATCATTACACAATGCATTGAGGTAAAACAACAGGAATGCAGATCAAAATGGAAAAGCTTCCAAGAAAGGACAGTGCAGGCAAACACTAATATGCCAGACAATAATGAGGAAGATTGTGGTCAAGTCCATCTTATTGTACAAGCGTTGAGGAGGAGTTGATTGACAGATGGAGTTCTGTGGGGGGAGGAAGGGTGGAGCTAGCAATAGAAGAAGGGATGTAGTACGTAGAGGAAACAAAGGGCGACAGGCTTGCTCCAGGTTCAGCATTTGCAGTCTCTGTCTTCTAAAGGAGATGTTATTTGTTTTTTTAGGCTTGTAGGGATAATTTTGGGGACAGAGTGGGGAGTTAGGGCTCAGATTAGGGACTTAGGGACAATGATATGGGGGAGTTAGTGGTCAGGCTGGAGACTAGGCCTCTGCCCCGCGCTCGGATTTGAAGCGTAATGAAGGACACTTAATGGATGTCAGGCCAGCAAGCGTTACGAATGAGGGTGAGGGCTGGTGGTCCCCAGATCAGCGAGTTCCTCCCACCTGCTCCCAGGGCTTTAAATGACCCTATCTGGGGGTTTGCAGGTGCTGCACCTTGCTGAAGGGAGAGTGACCTGCAGTCTAGTGGAGGTAAGGAGCACCTTACACCTCCTTTAGTAGAGAAGGATTTCCATCCCACCACCCAAATTTTAAAGGAAGATGCAAGTAATTATTTGAATAAAAAGGAGTTAAGGTTACTGTGAATAGACTGGAGTGTGGAGTTGAGGCTACAGTAAGATTACTCTTGATATAACAAAGTGGCAGATCAGTGCCAAGCGGTTGAGTGGCCTAACTTCTGCTCCTAATTCCTATGTTCATGAGTGCATAGGGTCAAAAATATGAATCTTGTGTTTATAGTAATATGATATCAGTGGGTGAAGAGAAATGTTAGATTATTATGTCTATTTTCCACTAACTTTTATTATTATAGTGTAAAAAGACTCTGATTTACGGATTAAACAAATCTGAGTCCAAGAATGGTGCATTCAAAGTACACCCCAGGATGAAGCATTTTTCTAATGTATTTGAAATACAAGGAACTCAGGATAAACAGTATTCGTCTGGCCAGCAGAGGTTAATCTTTGCTGCAGAGACTTCTGCAGAATCAGACTCCAGCTTGAGCTGACATTTATTTGAAATTCTCACTTGTCTACTTTTCCTCTTTCACAGATTCCTTAGCTCTGAGGTACGACAGAGAAAAATAAAACAGCTGTCATCACGTAGAGCTACCTTGAAAGAATCTGAGAGGTCTTTGATGCCTTTCTCATCCATTTTTCATATAAAGTCACTTTGGGGTCGCTGGTGGGCACACAGGGGAGGAATAATGCTCAAATACTTCAGTGGAAACAGTTCTCTCTCTGCACAGCATTGTCATTGTCTATCACTGTGCTCAGAGAATAAGAAATGTAGTCATGAAGTATAAAGTTTTAGTGAATGGAAGGAGAAGTGGGGGAGGGGAGTGGGACTGGGACTGGTGAACAGTAAACAAGACAAGCTTTTCACTGTATCTCTCTGCAAGTGACAATAATAAACCAATTCCAATTCTCCTGTTGTCTTTTATTCACAAGGGCAGAAAATAATGTGCTACAACTTATAAAAATATCTATCATGGGATATATATACTTTCAGTTTCCGACAAGCAAATTGATGTGATATAACTGAATAGAGAACCATAGTGTCAGGTTAGAAATTTACTTTAACACAAATTATTTCTGATACTTTTGAAATCACATTGAACTGAACAAAGTTGATGAATGTGAAAAGGAAATTCCTTCAGTAAAAACATGCAAATTGTCTGACATTGGTTTGATCTTGCATCTGACAGGGAGTAAACGGTATAATTTTTATACCATTCTCTAATAGGCTACACAAATGGCAGTAGACTGAATAATACTAAATGACACAGATCTGCTGGCAGAGAATCAGTTGACATATATTTCACTTCATGCCACATTTAACTGTTGTGTTCAAATAAATACCCCACAGTAGATTTAAACAAAAACATCCCATATGCATTTGAAATAGAGCCCATGTAACCAACAAAAATGGCTTCTTTCCCTTTGAAAGATGTAGCAATGGATTGAAGACTCCCTGTTTTTCACAGGGATGGTGTTGTATAGAGCAAATATCACTTCTTTACCCCAGCCAATCCGTTTACAGCACTCAGCAGTCTTACTGGGTCAGGCCAGAAGAGTTCAGCAGCTCAATGAGCTAAAGGAATGCTACTCTCATACTAATTGGGTCCAATCAAAACCAGCCTCTAAACAGATTCTAAATCATGAATGCTCTTTAAAATGTCAATGGTGGGTTCTTTATTTCAATTTGAAGTCCTATTATATGCTGAGGAGAGTGTGCTTTATGCAAAGTGGGGAGTGAAGTACAGAACCTTTCCTACGGGAATTAATTATAACAAATCTAAGCCAGCACAAATTTTGGTTTGAATTATTATAAACTACGTGTAATCCCCATCGTATGAGCTCTAGAGTCCACACTTTTTTTCCCATCTTTTTCAAAATGGATGCAGCAAAAAATGCTGTAAAGAACTAGCTACCTAACCGCCAGACCAGGCTCAAATCGTACTGGAGAAGAGCAAAGTCTGAAAGAAAACACATGCATTCATATTTCACATCTGTTGCCATTTCCCATACGTAGAGACCATTGATCATTTGTACTTCAGCTTAGATAAATCCCCGTAGCTTTGAGGAGTTGAAAGGAAATATGTCCCTATGAACTCACCAGAAGCTCTTGACGGTCTGTAATTAATGCCAATGAGAGTATTCCTCCTATTTATAGCCTGAACATGTGTTTCGGCCTTTTTGTTCATGTGAACCCAGCTGTTTGAAACGCAGTGCCGTACGTTATTTCCAAAGAGGGCAAGGCATTCCCTTTATGCTCCAATTGAAAAATGCTTCCTACCCTGTAGTTATTGGCAGCTATCCTTCAGCGAAGTTGCAAGTTTGATATTTGCAATGTGCAGGGTTATTGCTTTCAGATAAAGATGGGGTTAGTAGCTTTAGATCAATGAGTTACTGGAAGTTTGATTGTCTGAAATTTGACCCAATGACGAATGATAACATGATCTCTGCAACCTAACAATGGTCAGATTCCCCATTGTCAAATATTTTTGCTCATGACTTCTGTGAATCGTTCCAAGAGCTAAATAGTCACTGTTGTGTATTTAATATTTCAGTAATATTTGTGTAATATGTAAACAAATTGTTTGATTAATGTTTCTTGCTTGTTTAAATAATTCATTAAGGTTTATATGTAAAAGTACGTGAATGGCATACATCATCACATCACCACATCATATGCGCACAATTTGCTAAAGTAACAAATGAAAAGTGACATTTATTCTCGGCTCCATGTTTCCTTTCAATTAGATTTTTATGTTTTGGAGTTACAAAACTTAACAATGGTGATGAGGAAGTTTTAAATGAACTTGAGACAAATACCTACTTATTGAAATGCAGTCAGACATTTGAGTTAAAAAAAAATTCAGTGAGACGCTTTATTTCAAAAAAATACTGCGAGAAATGGTTGAGTGAAAAACAGCACAGTACGTGCTTCTTTGGGAAGGGACAGTCAAATTTTTAAAAAGGCAGAAAATGCACAAATTAATGTGTTCATAAGTAGTGAGTAATGGTGATAATAATCATAAATTAAAAAACTAGAAATGACTGACTACATTGGAAAGATAGATGATTTGATTGCACAAAAGATAACAAGCTGCTGTATATGGAACAGATTGAGCAGTATTTTGAAGCAAATGAAATTGCCAATGAAAAGCCAGTGCTAGTTTTGCTGAATGCATTGGGTTTAAAAGCATGTGGTTTACTTAGAAGTTTACTTCAAACAAACCAGCTAAAACGAGCTTTGATGATATCATGAATGTAATTCAGGAATATCTAGAACCAAAACAATTGATACTTACACAAGCTTTAAGTTTCATAAGCATAATCAAAAGGATTGGAAGTCCACTTCAATGTATGTGGCTGAATTGCCACATCCAACTTGGATGGAGGTCCATCCGCCATTTGTCAGCTTGGTAATGGGTTTAATGATGAACTGAGGTATCATTTTGTTTGTGGAATCTTACAGGAAAACATTAAAAAGTGGCCCCTGAAGAGTAGTTGAAATAGCTGCATCAATGGAAACAGCAGACAGAGATGTAATTGAGTTGCAGTCAGCAATGAAAGTGAGAGTGAACTAAATTGCAACAACTACAAGGAGATGAACAAGTTGTCTTACCGTTATGGCTGGGGCTCACATTCACCAAACCAATGCAGTTATAAACATGAAACTTTCAGAAAATGCGACAAAGTAGGACACATGCCTAGCAGACAAAAATTAATGGACTGCACAGGGAAGAGAAAAAGATGCAAAGTCAAGATGCAGTTTCAAAACAAGCACTAATCTACATACTGCTGATGAAAAATCTGATAACGATGAGAGTGACACAGGACTACATACCCTTGATATTTACAATGCAAAAACTAACAATAGACAAGCAATATGACTTAGACGAGAAATGAACGGCAAATTAATTAAAATGGAGTTGGTCACTTGCTGTGCTGTTTCAGCCATTCCACAAAATGAGTTTGAATGGCAAAGATACTGACCTGAAGCCTGCAGGTATCCAACAAAGAACTAATACTGGAGAAAAGATAAGTTCTGTGGGAATGGCATTTGTAACCGTGAAATTCAGCAACTGACAAACCCCATCGGGCTTGTTTGTGGTAAAAACAGGAGGGCAGTTGTTGTGCAATGTGATTGGCTAAGACAACTACAACTTGAATGGAGGTCCATCTGCCATTTGCATGCCAAATCCCTTGCAATAGAATCCACTGAAGGAAAATTAAGAAAGGTACTGGATGATGCCACAGTAATGTTCAGGGATGGCATTGGAAAACTCAAACATATCAAGAGTGAAATAGCATTAAATGAAAATGCTACACACAAACTTTTCAAAGCCTGTCTGGTTCCTTATATCATCATGATGAAGTAGCAAGTGAACATGATCACTTAGAGGCTGAAGATATTCTTTCCAAGGTTGAGTAGAGCCCATGGACAACACCAGTGGTTCCAATAGCCAAGAAGAATGTGTCAGTCATTTTCTGTGGTGATTTTAAGGTTTCCATCAATCTAATACTGAAAGTTACGCTCTGTCCAGGATAGAGGATATATTTGCAAACATTCCTGGAAAGTGTACTTAGCTGAGGCCTTCCTACAAGAGAAGGTGGAAGAAGAGTCCAAAGTGTTCTTACCATAAACACTCACAAAGAGATTTATCAGTGAAATTGGCTTATTTTTGGAGTAGCATCTGTATTTGCTCTCTAGCAGAAAGGCATGGATCAGGTGATGGAAGGCTGCCCAGGTATGCAGTGTTACCTGGATGACATCATTTTTACTGCCAAGGATAATGAGGAAAACATCCAAAATCTCAAGACAGTATTAAAATATGAAATGATCATTGACTCAGAGCACGACGCAACAGGTGTGATTTCTTTTTAAAACCAAGCATCCCTTATTGTGATTACACCATTGACACACAAGCATTACACAAACGTGCTGAGAAAATTAAAGCAGTGATGGATGCCCAAGTCCAAAAGATGTGTCAGAGTTGCGATCTTTTTCAAGATTTGTCAATTACTATAACAGGTTCCTGCTAAACCTGGCTACTGTGCTCCATCCTCTGAACTCATTGCTGCAGAATGGGAGGAAATGGCAATGGAGAAAGCTGTGTGAGGTGGATGTCCGGAAGGTAAAGGGAATGGTGCTGTCAGACACATTATGGTCCACATTGTCCAGTGAAGCTTGCCATGCATTGTTCAGGATGTCAACATGTAAAAGGGGTCCAGAGCTGTCAGAACCACTTACTCTGTGGTGGTTGTAGGAGTTGACTCTGACTTCTGCCAAGCAGTGACCTTCCTCCCCCACCTTGACAGGAAAGACATTTTCCCCCAAGAATAAGAAATCCTCGACAGCAATTAAATCTTCAGGCCTGAATGGGACAATTTAAAATTTATTCTGCTAGAATTTTTAGAAAATCTTGTTTTAGATCTTTACTTTTTTGTCTTCTGTATTAGTGAGTCAGTAGAAAAAATTTTTAAAATTTCCAAACATTTAAATGTTACAAAGACAGTCTGGTTCCTTTTATTATCAAGATAAAGTAGCAAGTGAACCTGATCACATAGAGGCTGAAGATATTCTTTCCAAGTTTGAGTGGAGACCATGGACAATGTCACAGGTATGTAGCCCAGTGTATAATTTAACAAAGATAACTAACAGGTGCTAATGATCAATGACATAATGAGTTGAATGAACTAAAATGTTTAAGTGAAACAGAAACAGATGTAGAAGGAATCAAGCTGGGGGAATAAGATTCAAAGTTCATGTATAATTGCCATTCAACCATATATGACTACCCATGAATACAGCCAAATGAAACAGCATTACTCCAGAGCCAAGGAGCAAAACATAATATCAACAGTCACACACAACACAAATCACTTACAGAATACATAATATGGTAAGCACATATAAGGTATCACATACAACACAAATCACTTATAGCACATACAAAGATAGCAAGCTCATATCAGTAAAATACAGTTACAGAAGAACGTATAGTTCAAGACCCTGAGTCCATGAATGCTGCAGAAATCTGCAGTTGAACATAATATAGCTTGCCTTCTGCTGTGTGAACAGTGGGGGCAGCGCCAACTCCAGTTTGGATGCCACGCCACACCAGCCCTGGAGTGGAAAATAAGAGTTCTGTGACACAATGGTATGACCTCCACAGAGTGCCCTAATATCAAAGTCTTTGAGGCTGTAGTGTTCTCGCTCGGGTGTAACGGAACGACGAGCTAAACACCGAGATAAACCTTTGTCAATAACGACAGGATCACAGTAAGATTAGCCGTTTATACTGTTCACTCTTCCATATTGACGTATGGTGAAAACTGTTGATAAAACAATAGAAGATTTGTACAGCGTTTGTTTCCTTCTTGGTATTACAATTACATCGTAAATACTTGCAAAAGTAAAACTACAACAACTACATTACATTAAAGTGCAGCATACAGTCAGAATCTACCTACACCATTGACTGCTTTAAATACATTTCAACGCAAACTATCCACAACTCTTTAACTAACGAAAACATAAACATTATCGACCATCGTTACTTTTAATAGGATCGGCGTTAACATTTTAATTCAACATATCGATTATCTCATAACTCACAGCGTTGCTTTCGCAATGTTCCTTTGCTGCTGCTTGCTCGCACATGTTGGCCCCCACCTTTCCGTTTTTCCAAACCGGTATTTTCCCACAGGACGCGGCGAAACCAGATGTGGCGTCATCGCATGCCGCCACCTCTCACAGACAGCCCCAAACAATCCTAACTTTAACTAGAATGCTAACAAATGAATTACTAAGCGAAAATATTGTAAACTAAATAACTGCCATAAAGGCAGCACAGAGGCTGTCTGGGATTATTTGGAGAGACAAGCAAGCAAGGCAGCCAAAGTATGCAGAAGAACTGTGGCAAGTTCTCCAAGATGTTTGGAACAACCTACCAGCTGATTTTCTTATAATTTTTCACAGCAGTGTACCTAAGTGAATTGATGTGGTTTTAATGGACTTCTGGTCACACCAAATATTGATTTGATTTAGTTTTTTATTACTGTTTACTGTTATTTATAGCATTTTTCTGATAGAAACTTTTCATTCCATTATTTTGGAAAGCATCTTCACTTTACAGATGTTCATTTTACATCTGCCTAAGACTTTTACACACTACTATATATATGGATATAAGTTGAACTGCGTTCTGTATGGAGTTGGAGTTCATAGCTAAGCAGGGAGGAGTGTTGGATGTTTCAGTAATATTTGAGTAATACTGTAAATATATAGTTTTATTTAGCATTCTTGTTCACTTAAATAACTCATTACAGGTTGCATGTAGAAGTATGTGAATGGCATACAGCATCACGCCACCACATCATATGTACACATCTTGCTGAAGTAAAAAAATGGAACATATGCAGTATATTTATTCCCAGCTCTGTGTTTCATTTCAATCAGTTTCTATGTTTTGGAGTTACAAAACCACAACATTCACCTCCAAGCAACTGGAAAAAGAAAAAAGAGGGAAGGCAAAGTAAGGAAGGGTTGTCACATAACTGAATCACCTGCGTTAATTGTTTAATATCTCCTTACATCTTCAAAGGCTGGTGTGTGAGCAGGAGAACTGTAAATGAAACTTGAGCTGAGACTCCTCTATGTATTTATACTTAACATTTCTATTTTTAAATAAATGTATTTTCATTGGACAATCAATATATAGTTTACAGAGAAATAGATTGTGTGATCCTGATTGAACATGGAATCACCTGACTCTAAAGATAACTTCTCAGATGAGCTAAAGAAATCAAGCCATTTAAGAGTGTGGCAACAGTGGTATCCTATGACTACCATTCATCTGAAGGATACTTTGCAATAGCCTTAACATCTCTGAAGTAATGCTTTTATTTGAAAAATGTAATATGGTCCCAAATAAATGCAAATATGCTATTTTCACATTGATTTGGGGCATAACATTGACATTTATTTTATTTTTATTTAAAGATTCAGCATGGTAACAGCCCCAGTGAGCCCAAGCTGCTGAACTGCACCCATGCTTTTTAGCTTTTGAGTCAATTTTCATTGGTGCATGGATGTTGGGCTTATGTCAACTTCTCGTTTCCCTGACTCAGACCAAGTAATGGTTAAATGTGACCATTCTTTTTGTTTTAGGAGTTCTCGTCTATGATCTGATCAATTAGAAGCAAGCACTTGTAAAACTGCACAATGCTGTCTGTAGACAAGAAACAGCCCATCCCGATGCATTTCATATTATGGTTGGTGACTTTAACCTGGCCTATTTGAAGAAAACCCTGCCCAATTATCACCAGCATGTAACCTGTTGCACCAGTGGTCCCAACACACTTGACTACTGTTACACTATGATAACAAATGCCTATCGTTCCATCACAAGACCACATTTTGACAAGTCAGAGTATGTCTCTGTACTCCTGCTGCCTGCATACAGACAGAACCTAAAGAGCAAGGTTCCAGAGATCAAGACAACTAAGAGGTGGTTGTAGGAGGCTGAGGAATGGTTACAGGATTGCCTTGAATCAGTGGATGGGCCGTGTTCAAGAACTCATCTGTGGACCTGAATGACTACACCAGGGTCATTATAGACTTTATTGAATGAATGTGTCCCCACAAAATCATTCAGGATTTTCCCCAATGAGAAGCCCTGGATGAACAAAGAAATCCAGAACCTGCTGAGAGCCAGAGTAGATGCATTCAAGTCTGGGGATCAAGAGTGCAACAAGAGGTGCAGGTATAATCTCTGGAAAGCCATCTCTTAGGTGAAGTGGAGATTCTGGACTGGAATCAGCGGGAGATGCTCGACAGCTGTGGCAGGGTTTGAATGCCATAACCCCCTACACAGCTACATCTTGTAACACAGGGGACAGCAGAGCTTCGCTTCCAGATGAGCTCAATGCCTTCTATGCTCGCTTTGATCACCAGAACAAGGAGGAAACATCTGGCACCCCCATGTCTCCCAATGATCCTTCAATCCTGGTACCTGAAGATGACATGTCGGCTGCCTTCCAGAGAGTGAATCTAGCGAAAGCATCAGGTCTGGATGGAGTAGTTGGCCAAATACTAAATCAGAATCAGAATTGGAATCAGATTTATTATCACTGGCATGTAACGTGAAATTTGTTAACATGCCGATCAACTGGTTGGTGTGTTTACGGTTATCTGCAATCTCTCGCTCTGGTAGAGTGTGGTACCCACCTACTTTAAGCAGGCTTCAATTAGGTCCAAGAAGAGTATGGTAACCTGTCTAAATGATTTTCACACAGTGGCACTTATATCCACAGTGACGAAGAATTTTGAGAGAGTGGTGTTGAAGCATATAAACTCCTGTCTGAATGGTGACTTACATCTGCTCCAATTTGCCTACCACGGCAACAGGTCTATGCTATCTCATTGGCTCTTCACACAACCCTGGAATATCTGGACAGCAAAGATGCATACATCAGGATGCTCCTTATCGACTACAGCTTGGCATTTAACACAATCATCCCCTCAAAATTAATCAGTAAACTCCAAGACCTGGGCCTCAACTCGCCCGTGTGCAATTGGATTGACAAAAACATCTTCTCCACAATCTCCATCAGCTCAGGAGCACCGTAGGGATATGTACTTAATCCCCTGCTCTACTCGCTCTACTAAATAAAGCTCCAACACCATTTACAAATATACCGATGACACCACTATTGTAGGCTGTATCAAATGGGGTAATGATTCAGCATACAGGAGGGAGAATGAAAACTTGGCTGAGCAGTGTAATAACAAGAACCTCTCATTTAACGTCAATAAGACCAAGGTACTGATTGTAGACTTCAGGAGAGGGAAACCAGAGGCTCAAGAGTCAGTACTCATCAGAGGATGAGAAGTGGAGAGGGTCACTAACTTTAAATTCCTGGGTGTCACTATCTCAGAAGACCTGTCCTGGACCCATCATATAAATCAAATCAAATCAAGTTTAATTGTCGTTTCTCTGGGACCAGAAACATACACGCGCATTCAAAATAACGAGAAAAGTAAAAAAGAAAATAGAGATGAAAGAAAACTAATTTTTAGTCCAAGTTCTAGAGTGACAAGTCCTGCAAATTGATGGTTCCTTGCGGACTGTAATTCCATCGATCCACCATTGGAGGGCAGCAGCGATGGAAGAGGCCATGCTACAACGTGTGCCCAAGGACTGAGGCCTAGACCTAGCTACAACCAAGGTGACAGGGCTGCCTCGCCACCTGGCTTTCTCCACCGACTAAGGGAAATAGGCTTGCGGCAATCAACGTCTAACAGAGTGTTGCAATTGTAAAGGAAACATCCAAGACAGTCACTCACGGTTTTACTGCACAGCGCCTTCCCACCAACTCGAAGGCTCCAATTATGGTGCCTCTGAGTAGCACGCAGAAGCATGGTTTCCACCCAGGTCTGCTCTTCGGAACCCAATCCAGCTTCTCCTGTGGTCTCATGGCCCGACTCGAATCCCCAGATCTGACAGCCTGGCTCAAAATGACATACCCAGTCTGATGGGCTGTCTCACCTTCTCCGAACGGCTGGTCGGATCCTCCAAATAATGAGCAACTCACTGATGTGATAGGTCTGCTGTACAGCTAGTTACTGGAGTAAAGAATAGTTTTACTGTGTATAGTAACACATTTAATAAGGGACAAAGCACCTTTGGTTGGCTCCCTAGAGGCCGCAGCTTGTATATGCACCGCCATCTTACTGAAATATTATTGCAGAGAAAGCACAATAGTGACTCTACTTCTTTGCGAGTCTGAAGAGGTTTGGCATGTCACTAAAAACAATGGCAAATATTTATAGATGCATGGTGGAAACTGTGCTGACTGGCTCCAGTATGGCCTGGTACGGAAACACCAATGACTTTGAGCAGCAAATCCTATAAAAGGTTATGGATTTGACCCAGTATATCACAGGTAAAGCCTTCCCAACCATTGAGCACATCTTTCTTTTTCTTTTTCAATCTTTTTATTGAATTTCATATATAAAAAAAACATATCATAATATTGAATAGGTTATAAGTGCACTAGACTTGAAGTTGAATTAGTAATAAGGTAACAATATCTTATTAAAATATCAGCAAAAAAATAGTACATTAATCAATCAAACCTATATTAATTATACATGAAAAAGAATAAGAATAATCATCAAAAGAAAAAAATTATAAAATACAAGAAAAAAATATTGAAAAAAAATTAAACCTAAACTAAACTAACATGGGCAGTAATAACAGTTTATATGTATATGATAGTGTCAAAAACTCCGGAACTCCATACCAGAACAAGAATAAAAAGAGAAAAAGTCTGGAAGAGGCCAAATTAATTCATATGAAAGTGTTGAATGAACGGTCCCCAAGTTTCTTCAAATTTAATTGATGAGTCAAAAATAGTGCTTCTAATTTTTTCGAAGCTCAAATAAGAAATAGTTTGAGAGAACCACTGAAACGTGGTAGGAGGATTTACTTCTTTCCAATTTTGTAATATAGACCTTCTGGCCATTAATGTTACAAAGGCAATCATTCGTCTAATTGAAGGGGAAAACTGATTACCATCCTCATTTGGTATACCAAAAATTGCAGTAATAAAATGAGGTTGTAAATCAGTATTCCAAATTGAGGAAACGGTAGCAAATATGTCCTTCCAATAGTTATGTAAAGTGGGACATGACCAAAACATGTGGGTCAATGAGGCCACATCTAAATGACATCTGTCACATTGAGGGTTAATATGAGAATAGAATCGAGCAAGCTTATCTTTAGACATATGGGCTCTATGTACGACCTTAAATTGTATTAAAGCATGTTTAGCACATATAGAAGAAGAATTAACCATTTGTAAAATTGTGTCCCATTTTTCTGTTGATATATTATATTGAAGTTCTTTTTCCCATTCTTGTTTAATTCTACCTGATATTTCTGGTTGTATCTTCATAATCATATTATAAATAAGAGCCACTAATCCCTTCTGACAAGGATTCAAGGTAAAAATCATATCTGAAAAATCTATCAAAGTTGAATTGGGGAAGGATGGTAGAACTTTATGTAAAAAATTCCTGATTTGTAGATAACTAAAAAAATTAGATTTAGGTAACATAAATTTGTTGGAAATTTGGTCGAAAGACATCAAACTACCTTCAAAAAAAAGATCACGAAAACATTTTATACCTTTCCTTTTCCATATGCTAAAAGCTTGATCTGTCAAAGAAGGTTTAAAAAAGAAGTTAAGTAAGATAGGGCTATCAAGAACAAAGTTTTTCAGAGTAAAAAACTTACGAAATTGAAACCAAATTCGTAATGTGTGTTTGACAATAGGGTTGGATATCTGTTTATTGAATTTAACTAAATCAGCAGGAAGAGAAGAACCAAGAACGGAGAATAGAGAATATCCCTGTGCATCATTGCATTCTAAATTTACCCATTGTGGGCACAATGGTGAATCCAAATCTAATTTCCAATATATTAAGTTTCGAATATTATTCGCCCAATAGTAAAATCTAAAGTTAGGTAAAGCTAAACCACCATCTTTTTTAGATTTTTGTAACTGCCTTTTACTTAACCTGGGGTTTTTATTTGCCACACAAATGAGGAAATTTTTGAATCAATGTTATCAAAAAAAGATTTAGGAATAAAAATTGGTAAGGCTTGAAATAAATATAAAAATTTTGGTAAAATCATCATTTTAATAGCATTAATCTGACCAACTAATGATAAGGATAAAGGAGACCATCTTGTAGTAAGTTGTTGAATTTGATGAAGCATAGGTAAAAAATTTAATCTGAATAAATCTTTATATTTCTTGGTAAGTTTTATACCTAAATAAATAAAGTTATCAGTAACAACTTTAAATGGTATCCTGTCATTCAATAAAGTTTGCGCATTTAAAGGGAATAATTCACTCTTATCCAAGTTTAGTTTATAACCAGAAAAACTACCAAATTGAAACAACAAGGATAAAATAGCGGGAATAGACCTGTCAGGATCAGAAATATATAACAACAAGTCATCAGCATAAAGTGATAACTTGTATAACTTCTCATTACGGGTAATACCAAAAATATTAGGGGATTCACGAATAGCAATGGCTAGAGGTTCTAATGCGATATTAAATAATAAAGGACTTAAGGGACAACCTTGTCTTGTACCACGAGATAATTGAAAAAAAGAGGATCTGTAATTATTTGTAAGAACAGAAGCAACAGGTTTATAATATATTAATTTAATCCATGATATAAAATTAGGACTAAAATTAAAATTTCTCAAGGCATTAAATAAGTATGTCCATTCAACTCTATCAAAAGCTTTTTCAGCATCTAATGAAATAACACATTCTGAGGTTGTGGGTGAAGAAGTATAAATTATATTAATCAATTTTCTAACATTAAAAAAGTAATACCGGTTCTTAATAAAACCAGTTTGGTTTTCTGAAATAATCTGTGATAGTAACTTTTCTAATCTAATAGCTAAAATTTTTGTAAGAATCTTAGAGTCTACATTTAATAGCGATATAGGGCGATAAGATGTACATAAAGTAGGATCCTTATCTTTTTTAAGAATTAGAGAGATAGTAGCTTCTTAAAAAGACTGGGGTAATCTCTTTTTAGTAAATGCATCATTAAAGATTTCACATAACCAAGGGGAAAGCAAAGAAGAAAAAGTTTTTAAAAATTCTATAATATAACCATCAGGACCAGGAGCTTTCCCTGAATTCATTGATGAGATAGCCTCTTCTATTTCGGCCATAGAGATAGGAGCATCAAACAAGCTGCGATCTTCATCTGTCAGTTTAGGAATATTCAAATTGTTAAAAAAATTATCCATCATGGACAGATCGCCATCAAATTCTGATTGATATAAAGATTTATAAAAATCTTGGAAAGTATTATTAATTTCTTTATGATCAGTAGTCAGATTACCGTCTTGTTTACGAATTTTAATAATTTGTCACTTAGTCGAAATAGCTTTTAATTGGTTAGCTAATAATTTACCAGTTTGATCACTATGGATATAAAATTGAGCCCTGGTCTTAATTAATTGATTCTCAATTGAAGAAGATAATAATAAGCTATGTTCCATTTGAAGCTCAACTCTCTTCTTATAGAGTTCTTTGGTAGGAGTCACGGAATAAATCTTAACAATTTCTTTAATTTTATCCACTAATAAAGCAATATCTAAATATCTTTGTTTTCTTTTACCGACGGAATATGAGATAATTTGTCCACGGATAAAAGCCTTAAAAGAGTCCCAAAGTATTCCTCTATCAATCTCTTCGGTATAGTTTGTTGAAAAAAACAAGTCAATTTGCTGTTTTATGAAGGTGATAAATTCTGGATCTTGAAGCAAAGTAGCGTTAAGTCTCCAAGATCTAGTATTATTGAAAGAGTCTGAAATCTTGATAGATAACTTCAAAGGTGCATGATCCGAAATGGCAATAGAATCATATTTACAATCAGTAACATCTGTTAATAAACGATGATCAATAAGGAAATAATCAATTCTAGAATAACTGTGATATACATGTGAAAAAAACGAAAATTCTTTATCTTTAGGGTTCAAAAACCGCCATATTTCAGTAATTCCCGAATCAACCATAAAGGAATTCATAAGTAAGGCTGATCTATTCGGAAGAATTCGAATAGGTTTAGATCTATCCATCAAAGGATTCAGACAACAATTGAAATCTCCACCCATTATCAACATATATTCATTTAGATTAGGAAGGGAAGTAAATAAACGTTTAAAAAATTCAGGGCAGTCAAAGTTTGGAGCATAAATATTAACTAGAGCCACTCTTCGATTAAAAAGTGAACCATTTATCAACAAAAATCTGCCCTGTGGATCAGAAATAATTTCATGATGTGTGAATGAAATTGAGGGGTCTATAAAAATAGACACACCCCTAATTTTGGCGGTACCATTCGAGTGAAATTGTTGACCCTACCAGAACCTAAAAAAAAGCGTTGATTATCCTCCCTCCTAATATGGGTCTCCTGTGCAAAGATAATATTAGCATTTAGTCTATGGAATACTTTAAATATTTTTTTACATTTAATCGGATGATTTAAACCATTAGTATTCCAAGAGATAAAGTTAATAGACTTATCCATCATGCCAATATTAATTGTACATATCATAAAAGGTTAAAAAGACACATAACCCATAATTCAGGAAGAAGGAAAAATAATTCAGGAGCAACCAGAGAACATGAAATTTCAACAATATTAGTAATTTAAAGTCGGCCCATAAACTAAAAGCAAAAAAAAATAAAAAGCAAAAGCGTGAAAAAAGATCCCTACCCCCTCCCCCAACCCCACGAAAAAAAGCCAAGCGGCAGGCGCACAAACTAATACTAATATTACCCCCATTTTCAAGATGGCAACTCCATGAAAAGAAAGAAAAGAGAAACTATATAACACCCAGATATAAATACAGGGTTGTAAAAAGAAAGAATATATATCAATCAAAATGAAAAAATAATATAATAAAGCAAAAGATCATTAATAAAAAAGGATAAACATTAAAGTTTAAAATAGTGTAATATGCCCTTTAAAAAAAAGATTCCATATTCAAATACAAGAAAATGACGTTTTAAAAACAGAGACTTATGGGAAGAAGAAACGACATTTTGAAAAAACCATATTACAGAATATAAATGTAAATTCACCAATCTATAAAGTCATCAAAATATCAAAATAGGATTAAAAAAGGATTCAATAATCACTACAATATATAAAAAAAGGTCCAAAAATCCAAAACATTCGTCCCATTTTCAAGTACAAGCAAATAAATGCTTACGGAAAGCAAACTCTTATGGGAAGAAGAAACGACATCTTAAAAAATAAATCATTATTACAAAGTATTAACGTTTATATCCAATTCAGAGGAAAACAATTAAGAAAAAAGACATTATAGTAAAATTAGAAGAGCATCTATAAACCATGATAATAAAAAAAAACCAGGTCTACAGACCAAAGTAAAAAGCTATACTGCAGCTTCATAAGTTAAAGCCCAAAACGAAATGGCATCTTCTTTCCAAAAATTCTTCAACATAACACATTGTTCAACTTGTACTAGAAGACCGATATTCTTTGACGAATTTCTTCGCTTTTTCCGGAGTATTAAAGAAGCGCTGACTGTCGTCACTCAACGTATTTCTAAGATTCGCTGGGTATCTTAAAGCTTGTTTAAGTCCAATCAAATGAATCTCTGCCATCACTGGTTTAAAGGCGATTCTCGCCTTCATCACTTCAAATGAATAATCTTCAACAATACGAAACTTGTTGTTTCTGTGAGAAATCATACCTTTCTGACGAGCTAATCGGATTAAAAGCTCTTTCTCCCGAGGATAATGGAGGCGAACAATCACAGCTCGTGGCTTGTCTCTCGAGATCGAAAATCTCGAAACTCTGTGGGCACGATCAATAGTAGGTTTAGCCCGCAAAGCGTCCTCGCCAAAAATTTCCCACAATAAGTTAGAGAAATATTCAGTTAAGTCACCAGACTCAACATTTTCGGGAAATCCGATAATTCGCAAGTTCTGTCTGCGAGATCGGTTTTCAAGATCGGTGATTTTAAACTTATTCTGCTCCACTATTTTAGCAGTCGACAGTACCTTCTTCTCCAATGTTTCAATTGTACGTATTTTTTCACAAATTAACTTGTCAAGAGCCGCAAACTTTTCTTCATGCCGTTCAATATCTGCTGCCTGTGATTGAAGCTTGGTATCAAATGATCTAACGACTTCTTCAAGCTCAGACTTTTTCACAGTAAGCTTATTTTCCAGACTTGCAAGTTTAGTATCCAGAAGACTGGAAATTGCCTCAAGAGATGGAGGGTCTTTAGACGATTTCTTAGATACAGACATTTTAAGTTTGAAAAGATTAAATCAAATATTATTTTAGAAAAGAAGTAAATCGTAAATATCAACCCATGTAATTAAGTACGAAAAGATTTGATTAAAGGGTGATTATAGTTTAAAAAATGAAGAGCGCCTAAGAGGCAGGTGTCTACGTCGCCATCTTGAAACTCCGCCCCCCCATTGAGCGCATCTACATAAAACATCACTACAGAAAAGCAGCATCCAATATCAAAGATCCTCACTTCCCAGGTTATGCTCTTCTCTCGCTGCTGCCTTCAGGTAGAAGGTACAGGTGCCTCAGGACTCACATCACCATGTTCAATAACAGTTACTACCCCTCAACCATCAGGCTCTTGAACAAAAAGGGATAGTTACACTCCCTTAAGGACTCTATTATATTGTTATTTCATGCTCGTTACTTATTGCTTTTTATTTATATCCGCATTTGCACAGTTTATTTACAGTTAACAGTTCCTAATGTTTACAGTTTACAGTTTAATAGATCTGCTAAGTGTGCCTACAGGTAAAGAATCTCAGGGTTGTATGTGGCGACATGTATGCACTCTGATATTGAATTTTACTTTGAACCTGACCAATGAACCTACGAACCCTTAAGTCTTTAGCACATGGAAGGAAGCCGGAGCATCCTGAGGAAATCTACATGCTTGCAGGGAGAACATCCAAACTCCGTACAGACAGTGAAACCAAGTCCCTGTTGATGTAACAGCATCACAATAATCTCTATGTTACCATCTAAGGCAGGCGTTTCCAACCTGGTGTCCCTGGACCCATCAGTTAAAGATAGAGGTCCACGGTATAACAAAGGTCGGGAAGTCGTGTTCTAAGGACCATTAAATATGATCAACCTTGGGCAGATATTCAGAACAATTACAGTACTTCTCTCCCCCCATCCCCCACAGAAGAGGAAATGCAAATTTATGGGCAAATTTAAGTACACCTTTTAGTCCATCTTTCAGCCCAATTTTTCTCTAGAAATGAATGAGAACTCAGAGAGGAATTCAGGCTAGAAATTCATCAAATGGATTCACTGAGCTATACCTATTTTACCTGCCTGTGGATAACTATTTTTTTCTGCACTTTAGGATTATGAATAATGAGTTCATTCTCTGCTGAAAGATTGACATTGCCTCAATACTTCTGTAATGAATCACTAGAAAGGCAAATTGACTACACAAGCCATTTCACTTTCCTATTTCTGTGATTTACCATTTAACGTGAGAAGAATGAGAACTGCCTTCACCAGGCACCACATATTAATGGAATGACAGCTCCCTTTTTTGCATACTTGTCCAAAAGGATTATTTGTATATTCTAGATGTTCAGAATCATAGAAACATTCCTTGTCATCAGTAAGAATCACCTGGCATCTATTGAAGCCTTGTGCCCAGTGAAATTTTATTCTCTGTAAAAAGATCGTGGATTTTCTCTAATTTTCCAAGCAATTAAGGCTACTGGATGTGAAACCTTTCTTTCTGCGCTCATACAATCACTTGGGGAAATATATCAAAATCAGACTTCAACTTTGTTCTTGTGAAATAATTTCTCTTCAGGACAGAATTGCAGTGATCTTCAGTTGTCATAAATCTAGAAATGGGCTTTCTACTAAATGTGTAAAAAGAGTCTCCCGTTTAAACCAGAGCGGAGGTGAAAATTATTCTCTCAGAGGGTCATGAATTTTTGTAATTACCTTCCTTAAAGCATGATGGTAGTAGGACCTTTGAATATGGTTTTCAAATCAGAGGTAGATTCTTGATAAACAAGGAAATGAAAGATTAGCTTAGCTTTAAGATTAGTTTATCTTTAGTTTTATTTGTTACATGAACATCAAAATATCAAAACATACAGTGAAATGCAAAGTTTGCATCAAATCAAATCAGCGAGGATTGGCAGCCCTCAAAAGTTGTCACATTTCCCTTGTCAACGTGCAACTCAGTAACTCTAACTCGTATGTCTTTGGAATGTGGGAAGACACCAGAACTCCTGAAGGAAAGACACATCATCAAGGACAGAACATTTGGCATAAAACATTTGTGCACTGCTGTATTTGTTAACGTGGAGCAGAGTACAAATTTGTAAAACTGGCAGGGGCACAGGAGGTTGGGATGGTGAGGGTGGAGCACTGCATCAAGGACAGGGGTAACATGGGCGCAGACGCACCCAACTCTGAAATACCAGGCAAGGTCATTTGATTCCAAACAATTGGTTTACTGATCATTACAGAATATCTCTGGTGCTTCCCACTCCTTCCCATCTCCCCTGCACTTTTCCCAATGATGATTCCCCTCTCTCTGCCCCCTTCCCACTCTGTCCACAATAGAGACCCATATCAGAATCAGGTTTATCATCACTCACATGTGACATAATTCTTTTGTGTGGCAGCAGTATAATGCAATACATAAAATTACTGCAGTACTGTGCAGGAATCTTAGGTACCCTAGTTGTATATAGGTGCCTATTCTGTAAAATTAAACAAGTAAATAAGTAGTGAAAACTACAGAAAGCCAGTGAAGTGGTAAATAGTAAAATAGTGAACATGGGTTCATTGATTGTTTAGAAATCTGATGACAGAGGGGTAGAAGCTGTTTCTAAAATGTTGAGTGTGTGTCCTCAGACTCCTGTACCTCCTCCTTGTTGATACTAATGAGAAGAGTGCATGTCCTGGGTGATGAGAGTCCTTCCACCTTTTTGAGGCATTGCCATTTGCAGACGTTCTCGATCCTGGGAGGCTAGTGCCCCTGATGGAGCTGGCTGACTATAAAACTTTCTGCAGCTTTTTCCATCATGTGCAGAGGCCCCTCCACACCTGATGAGGGTGACTGACCCTGCTTTCGACGTCCATCTGCAGAAATTTGCTAGGGTCTTTGGTTACATACCAAATCTCCTCAAATTCTTAATGAAATATAGCCACTGTCATGCTTTCTTTGTAATTGTATCAATATGTTAGGCCCAGGATAGATCTTTGGAGATGTTGACACCCAGGAACTTGAAACGGCTCACCCTTTTCGATTATGATCTCTCTTTGAGGACTAGTGTGTGTTCCCTCGTTTTACCTTTTGTGAAGTCCACAATCAGTTCTTAGCTCTTACTGACGATGAGTGCCAGGTCATTGCTGCAACACCACTCAACCAGCTGATCTACCTCACTCTGGTACGCTTCCTCATCACCATCTGAAATTCTGCCAACAGTAGTTGTGTCATCAGGAAATTTATAGATGGCTTTTGAGATGTGCCAAGCCACACAGTCATGGGCGCAGAGAGAGTAAAGCAGTGGGCTAAACAAGCATCCTTGAGGATGGCTGGTGTTGGTTGTCAGCAAGGAGGAGATTTATTTCCAATCCACAGTGACTGTGGTTTTCTGATGAGGAAGCCAAGGATCCAGTTGCAGAGGCAGGTATGGAGTCCGAGGTTTGGAGCTTGTTAACTAGCACTGAGGGTATGATGGTGTTGAATGTTGAGCTGTAATCAATAAACAGAAGCCTGACATAGGTAGTGCTATAGTCCAGGTGGACCAAACCAAAGGGAGAGCTAGTGAGATTGTATCTGCTGGAGACCTATTGTGGCAATAGGCAAATTACAGTGGGTCCACGTCCTTGTTTTGGCTGGAACTGATTCAGACCATTACCAAGATCTCAATGTCCTTTATCACAGTAGATGTAGGCACAACTCGATGATAGTCAATGAGGCAGCTCACCCAGTTCTTCTTGGGCACTAGTATGGTTGTCACCCTTTTGGAGCAGGTGGGAAACTTTGACTGCAGTGGTGAGAGATTAAAGATGTCCTTGAACACTCACGGCCATTGGTTGGCACAGTTTTTCAGTGCCCTACCAGGTACAGCATCAGAGACGGACAACATGCAAGGGTTCACTCTCTTGAAAGATGTTCCGACTCACAGGGTCACCGGATATTGCAGGGACTTGCACAGGTATAGTGTTATTCTCCCTTTCAAAGCATGCATAACAGCTGTTGAACCCATCTGGAAGTGAATATCACAACCATTTGAGACGTTAGGTTCTGCATTGTAGGAAGTAATGGCTTGCAAACCCTTCCAGAGTTGACATACACCTGATTCCCTCTCTCATGTCAATCAGAATAGCTTTCACGCTCTTAAAATAAACTTTTGTTGGTTGTACCTTGAATGCTTGTATAGTTCTGGATCACCGGTCTTGAACAGCACAGATCTAGCCCTAGGCAGTCTGTGAATCTCCTGGTCAACCTGCAACTTCTGGTTTGGTATGTCTGGAATGTTCATGAAGGCACACATTCAGCTAGACAAGTCTTGATAAAGTCAGTGACAACTGTGGCATATGCATTCTGATTGGAAGATGAATCCCAGTCCAATGATTCAAAGCATTCCTCTATGTGCTCCTCCACCTACCTTGACTATATGTTCATGGTCTTCACCACTGGTGCTACAGTCTTCAGTCTTTGCCTGTACACCAAAAAGTAGTACTTTGAAGTGAATTGAATCCTGATTAATGAAAACTGGTGCCAGAAAGCAATGGACTAACCACTACGCTACCATTACTGAGGAAAGTAGAGAAATGTGTATTATGAGATTAGCATTGATCGTGGTCAATGCTGGCTTAGACTCAAAGGGATGAAAGGCCTAAACTTACTCCTAATTCATATGTTCATATGTAGTTCTAACCAAGATAAAAATGGTTTCCCTATAAATGTGCTGACTTAGTTTCCATAGCATGAAGAACTGCTCCAGCCATAATTTACTTCCAGTATTCATATACATTTATTATCAAAGAATCTATAAATTATACAATCTCAAGATTTGCTTGTTCACAGATAGTCACAAAGCAATAAACTTGAAAGAACCCAGTTATAGAAAAAAAGACCGACACTCGATGTGCAAGAGGAAGAAAAAATAATCCAAGTCATGCTAACAATTGAAGGGAACAACAGCATTCTGAACTAAAATTGAGCACTCAGATCTGAGCCCAAAGTAGACCAAAAGCCTCGCTTTATCAAATCATCTCATTGGCGGGGCAGTCTCAGTGCATGGAGATGACCATCACACAGAATGAGTGAAATCGGCTTTTGGCCCAATTGACACCCTGTCTTTTCAGTCTATCTGGGCTAGCATTTAAGCTGACCCAATGAAAGAACAGCTAAAGGTTCCAGTGCCCTGGAGAGAGGAGTGAACATTGTGGAAAGTGAGCAAAATCGGCTCTGGCCTCTGATATGGGATGATGTTTAAATTGTCTAAACAGCGCATTGTACCTCATACCAGGACTCGGGCACTGCTGCCCTGGACCTAGGCCAGGCTGCCCAATGGCTCATTCTGGGCCCAGATTTCAATGCCCAGCCCAAAGCCGCTCTCGAGCTCTTCAAATCAACTTGGCACACAAAGCAATCCAACCTTGCTCCTGGACCAGCTGTATGGGCAATGGAACCCCATCGGCAACGATTCATCCCCCAAACTCACCTCACCATTGCTTGCCCCTTCACTGTTTGCGGTGATAATTTCACATAATTTACCTCAGAAAATGTATTTTTAGTGATATTTTTAGTCAGATTTCTTAGCTTTTTGACAACCAGGAATCTATTGCACATGTTCAGTAGTGTCAACTTAACTGGTTCCTAGTTAGCAATTGAAAAGTCCAAATTATGCACATTAAAAATGATATATTGCTCTATGTATCATTTTGTAACATGCAGACATATTTTTAAATTGTTACAATGATGTTGAATATTGATGCAAAATTAGTGTTGAATGTTCATTCACAGTTGAAATTCACAAATGGTGGAGCATGTCATCTCTGATAAGTTGCAGTGGGAAATGTAAATTGGCTTTTTATCTGAATTTCACGATTTAGAGCGTCTTTTCAAAATGATTAGAAAGATAGCATCTATACACTATGGTTGGCGGTTAACATGACAGCTTTAATACATTTTACACAAATAACTGTCTAAGATTTCCACAATATCATCAGATTTCTTCAGGAACATTTAGCTCTCACTAAAGAGAAACTACTTATCAACATCTGATTTTTAAGTTAACAATTTAACAGCTTGGTTTTGATAATGGTTTCATTTCCAAAATAGTTGTTTGCTTTTAATATATAAATGACCAAAGGCAAAAATAGAAACAATCAAAATTTAACTTTTAACCACAATAAATTATCAAGGAAGAGAATAGAGAGCTTGATAAAGGAGGTATATTTTTTGAAAATAGCCACAACCTGTGCAAAGAAGGAGCTCCTACAATGTTGGTCAGTGTGGTCTTCCAATTTTTGACCCAGTATTTTGATTCAGCTTCATTCCTTTGACACAGGCACATCAAAACAAACAGTGAATTACGTCTGTTGGTTAACGACCAACACAATCTGAGGACGTACTGGGCAGGTGGAAGTGTTGCCGTAGATTCCATTGAAACACAGCATACCCACAATGCTCAACAGAAATAAGCAGAACAAAACTAAACCAAACACAATAATCACTAAAGCAACACCAGCGAAACAAGCCCCTTTCCTTCCTCCTGCTCACTCATGCATACAGATATTCCTACAACTCCTGGAGAGGCCGTGTGCCTCCAGTCCCCAGGTTTTGTCCATCAGTCTTCAACTACTAGGCATCCAATCGACCTTCAGGCTTCAGTCTTCGGTATTGACTCCCAGACTAGCCAATAACAGGACCACAAACTCCAGATCTTGAATTCCAAGCTCACCAACTCACCAGCACTGATGCCTCCTGTTTGCTCTGAAATCTAATCCCTGGACCCACCAACCCAAGACAGCCTGATAGCCATGGATGTCCTTCGTCACATATCAATGATGTTGACCTTTGAGTGTGAAGCAGAGGCCTAGTATTGATACATGCTTAAGTAAGGAAGTCTTGGAAGAGAACCTTGTGTCAGTAAAGGAGGTTCTGTAAAAAGGCCTTCATAAACTTCTATAGTGCATCTTGTAGACCCTACATTGTAGAGGATGCATTCTGCAAACACAATGTGCAGTTGAAGCCGGTGAAAAATAGAAGAGGATGACGGAGATCCAGGCAAGCAAACAGGTGCTGATGATTCTGGATGGTGCAGATGTTGCATTCATCAAAACAAGTAGAAACTGTACCATTATATACATGATGTGGCTTGCAGATTATACAACAGTATTGATGCATTGGCAGTCTGTGCGATTGTATATTCAGCCTCTAATCCTGTGGTCACAGTATTTATGTACTGGGTTGACAATATTTCTAGACAGTTGGGAACTCTGAGGATATTGGTGTTGGAGTATCATTGATGGCATTGCCATTGAATGACGACAAAAGGAAGTTAGGCTCTTCTGTTATCATCTGAGGTTTGTGAATGGAACAAAACATTGCAATTATCACCAGCAGCTTCTGATACAATGACGATCATTAATGAATCACCTGCAAATGTTTGGTGCTCAAAGTTTCTATCAAGCCTGGAGGATTGTAGCATAGATACAGACCCTTCAGCCCAACCAGCCCATGGCAACCACACTGTCTACCTATTGTCTTCCAATTTTCTACATTCGGCCTATAGTCCTTCAGCTCCTCTCCTTCATACACATATCCAAATGCTTCTTAAATGACACAATTGTATCTACCTCAATGTCTTTTTCTGGCAGCTCATCCCATACACTCACCACCCTCTGAGTGAAAGAGTTGCCCCTCGGGTCCCTTTGGAATCTCTTCTCATTAAAGCCAAAGTTCACCCCGACTGCTTGCTCAGTTACTTGTCCTGCCTTGTTCCCTGAGAGGAAATCTAGTATTCCACCCTCCCGAGTAGATCCCTCAATATTCTGTCACAATGCTCTCCTGTTGACATTACTGATCGCCAAAAATCACATCTACCTTTCATTATGGAGGGTAATCGTCAATTAAAAATACTTGCAGATTGTCCCATCAACTTATGCTCAAAAAACAGCAAATGTGTAGCATAATATTAACTACATGCTACATGCTTTGAGGAAATTTACGGGTATGGAATATAAAATTCCCTTAATCTTCTATATTAGTTCTTGGAAATCTTTGACAAGATCTTTTGCTCATTAGTAAAGTCTCATTCTTTCCCCAAGCAAGCAAAGAATTTCAGCAAGCTTAGAATTGATGCAAATTTATTTGTCTTATTCAGAGATACAGTGCGGAAGATATTCTTCTGGATCAACGAGCTGCACTGCCCAGCAACCCAATTATTTAACATTAGCCTAACCACAGGCTAATTTACAATAACCAATTAGCCTACTACTCAGTACATCTTCTGTCTGGGAGGAAACCTGATCACCTGGACGAAACCCATACATTCAAGGAGAGAATATACAAACTTACAGATGGTGCCGGAATTGAACTCTAAACTCCGGAATGCCCCAGGCTTTAATAGTGTTGCATTAACCACCATGCTACTGTGGTGCCCAAGAATAGAGGGTATAGCTACATTATAAGCTTACAGCCTATCTTGGGATTTATTCAGTGTTTAGAAAATGGCAAAAGTGATTGAATTCATTTTGTTTCCCTATTCTAGTTCCCTGAAAACCTTTGAAAGCATGCTATCATAGCTCTTCTGAGTAAATATTGGATAGATTCTAAAATTATTTTTTTTGTGTGTGTGTGTGTTGACCCTATTAATTTTCTGTGCCGTTAGCAGGTATAATGTGACCCAAATCCCGCTATATTTTGTCAGAGTCCACAAGCTTAGAGCTAGGGGTAAAGGGGAGGCCGGCAGGGTACAGAAATAGTTGAATCTACAAGATAGTGACCGAGGTTTCCACAACAAATGAGATGTTAAGTGATATTAAGGGAAGGGTTAAGTGATATTACAGTCATTGACAATGTACTAATTGTACAGGGGACTAAGGACAGTAGTCTTGGTGTTCCCAACATTTAATCAGAATCAATCAGGTTTATTATCGTTGACCTATTTGTGAAATTTGTTGTTTTGTTGTAGCAGTATAGTGTAAAATATACTATAATACTATACTATCAAAATATTCCTATTTTATAGTATTTATAATATTGTGGCGACCCATTTCCTGGCACATCCGAACCGGCTCACAATTAGATAGCCTACGGGGGTTTGCGAGCACAGAGCTTTGGAGCCTCTGCGCCACGGGGGGCAGGTTGAGGGAAGCTTAAAAGTGAGGCTGAGGATTTCGAATAAAGTTTTTTCCTTCGACTGCAGTTACCGACTCCGTGTTGTAATTTTAGCGCTGCGTGTAGCACACCGCTACAATATAATCATATAATACTTTGATATTAATAGTATTTAACAGTATTACAGAAGTATTTATATGCTATAAAATATACATAACAATTGGAATGAATTTCTTCTGCTGTGGTACTGGATGCCTGATAGGAGGCATAAACAGTTAGAGTGACTGAAAAGTTGTCCGGAGGTAATGAGGGTCCATATATAGAAGAGAAATAAAGGACTAAGGATTTGTCCTTAACGAATGTGCAATCATGAGGAAGTATTGCACAGATATGAATCAAACAAGAATGTGTTACCCAACCAGCGGAAGATAGAGAAGCATCTGAGGAGGATAATATAATCACTTTACATGTTGATAAGGAAGAGGAGAAAAGAAACATACAATGTCATACAATGTCATTTGCAATTTGTGTATCACTTTTCAGAACCTCAGCACTTTCAAAATGTAATCAATGTGGTAAAGTAGGAAACTGTTGGAATATTTATTTCAATGTTCCAGTAGCCATGGAGACCTCATTGAAGACTTGTCAGAAACGTTGGCACAAATGTAGGTGGTGACAATGTAAGGACGTAAAGAAGTAAGTGAAGTTAGACACTTAGTGCAACTTGTTGAAGCGATCAAACGTGGTGGATGCTGGTAGTATTTATAAAAAAAACCCACAAGCTGCATCATTGGAGAGAAATTAGTTTAACTGATTTTTTTGTGAACATTGTAACTGTTAGAATCTCTGGCCTTTTGAAAGAATCCTGTGCCTCCACCCTCAATAAGTACTGTTGATACACATGGTTATCTGTACCACAGGCTATTGTAAATTTAATCACAGTAGTTCTGCACTGCCTACTTATACTCTCAGCTGATCCCACAGCACTCATAGCAATAACTGAAATTATACTTTAAGGCCATATATCCTCCACAATTGGAAAGTGGGCATTACTGCAAAAAAATAATATTTTTCTCAGTCCAGGATTTTTCATATTCCAAATTTATATCAAGTCAATGAATTACCTTTGTAGCATGACACAACAAACAGAGTAGGCAATATGTGTCCAGAATGGTCCTAACAAAAGAATAATTGGCAGACAGCCTGTTTTAGTAGTGTTGATTGAGTCTAAAATATTTTGTACTTGCAATAATTTTTCAGAAATTCCTTCGTGGCAACTATTTTGTTCTCCTTAACACTTCTGCACAGGAAATGCCACTAAACAATCTTAAATCTTGAATGATCATTTTCACAAAAAAAGAAAACAGAGACTTAAATGTATTTTATACCTTTCATCTTACTCTCAGCATATCCCAAAAGCGTATCCGGGCAATGTCAGTAATTTTTGAAGTGTGCTTACAGCTGGTTCAGATGTCGGGTTAAATTCAACGTTGATGCAGTGACCCTCTCATCTTAGACAATGCATCCTGTCTCGCCTGGAAAATGGGGACTCATGAGCCAGAATGGTGTCTATTGACTGCGTTTCAGAACTTAACACCATCACATCCCAAAAACTGGTGGGGAAGCTGTCCTCACTGGATCTCAACAGGATATTGAACTTCTTAGCAAGGAGGCCACATCAGTCCATGTGGGCAGCTGCGTCACTAGTCTCACTACACTGAGCACTGGAGCTTCCCAAGATTGCGTGCTCAGCCCACTGAGTTGCAGGATTGAGCTCAAGTTTGCAGATGACACAACAGTGGTTGGCTTCACCAACAACAATGATGAGATAGAGTAGAGAAGGGAAGTGGAGCAGCTGGTGTATTGGTGTGAGAAGAATAACGTAGACCTGAACTGCAGAAGACCAAGGAAATCATTGTGAACTTCAGAGAAGTGCAAATGGACCATCCCCTGTGCAAATACATGGCTCCTCAGTAGAGAGAGTTAAAAATGCACCAAGTTCCTGGGAGTTCACATCACAAACGACCTTACCTCATCCCTTAATTTCACCTCCCTGAACAAGAAGGCACCTCCACTTCCAAGGAGTTAAAGGCAAGGAAGGCTCCCCCTTCCCATTTTAATTGCATTTTACAGGAGCACCATTGAGAGTATCCTGACAAGATGCGTCTCCATCTGGTATGGGAGCAGCTGAGCATTGGACTGGAATACCTTACAAAGACTATGAGAAGAGCTGACGAGATTATAGGGGTATGAACATTGAATTCTCCAACTTCTGGTAATTCCCTCCCTCTCCCTTCCCCCATCCCAGTTTCACTCTGCCTCCTCCTCCAGCTGCCTATCACCTCTTTCATGATTCTGCCTTCTTCTACTACACATAGTGTTTTCCCTTTACATTCCTTCTTCACCTTTCCTGCCTATGCCCTTCCCTGCTTCCCCTCTCCCACCCCTTGATCTTTCCCCTTATTGTCTCTCAACTGGCATCTACCAGCCTTCTCCTTCCCACCCTCTCCCCACCTTCTTTATAGGGCCCTTGCCCCCTCCCTCTTCAGTCCTGAAACGTTGACTGCTCGTTTCCATGGATGCTGCCCGACCTGCTGAGTTCCTCCAGCTTGTTGTACGTGTTGCCAAGATTATAGGGGTCTCCCTACCATCCATCGGGGAAATTTATCGGCAGTGCTGTGTACACAGAGCCTTTAGTATTATTAAGGATCCACTCATCCATTCAGCATCTTCTTTAACTTTCTACCATCAGGCAGGAGACTCCAATGCATAAAAGCAAGAACGGTCAGAATGGGAAACAGTTTCTTCCCTCAGACCATTAGGATTCTGAACTCCCTGCTGTGTTGCCTTTGAAGTGTCCCTGGTCAATCTGTTCCATACATTACAATATTTAATTTATGCACTTTAGGTTATTACTCATGCATGATTCATCTGTAGATTTTATGCTAAGCTTCATTATTTATCGCATGTTATGTGTGTTATGTGTACTATTGTGTTTTACACCCTGGTTCGAAGAAATGTTGTCTTATTTCTACATACATTAGATGGTTATGTACATGACAATAAACTTGACTTGAACTTGAACTTGAAGTCCTGGATTTGAATTTACAGAGTAACTCCAGAGTAGGACCTGCAGCTGAGTCAAGTCCCACAGGTTCAAGTGCCAATGGAGGATCTCAGGAAAGCCCCAATGGAGAGCTGATTGGTGACCACTACTGTGACGATTCTTCTCTCTGACATGACAAGAATTGATGTCATTTCAGAGGTGTAAATAGGGCTTGTGTTTTGGAAGTTTCATTGATCGCTAATCTTGGCAAAATGTGTACATATGTTTCAGCTCCAATTGGGAAGTCATCATCAGCACACAGTGGAGGGTGTGGTCTCCTCAGGCGACAGGTTTACTTACTCCTCCGGGGTCTGATTGGATATTGGTTTGATGCCGTGATCTGGTTGGCTGGTTCAAAACACTGAACGGTTTAGCAGGAGAGGATTCTAATTGGCTAGCTTCGGGGGAGGTCTGATGGAATTATTTGCTTCACGGTCCAGATCCCGAGCAAACAGACCTCCATTGAAGCTAGCCAATTGGAACCTTCTAATACTAAACTAGTCACAGTGTTTAGAACTAGCCAACCAGATCACGCCATCTAATCAATATCCATTCAGACCTTGAAGGAGTATATAAACCAGCATTCTGAGATGACAGCATCCTCACTTGTGCACTGATAATGGCTTCTCGATGGGAGCTGAAATGTCTGCAAATATTTTGCCAAGCTTGGCAATTAACCAGACTTCCAAACAATGGAAGTATTTTGTAGCCCCTTCAATTAGATCAGTGACAAACAACCTCACATAAGTTTTAGTATTTATACTTTTGGCTAACAGATTCCAGTCAGAATGAGAAAGAGAACGGTGTGATCTTGAGTGTTCTTGATCCAATGAGGTACTGGAAGCAACATGCACAAAATGCTGGAGGAATTTATCAGAGCAGAGAGCATCTATAAACAGTTGACATTTTGGGGTGAGACCCTTCTTCAGGACTGGAAAGGAAGGGGGAAAATGTCAGAATAAAAGTGTGGGTGAGGGCAGTAGGCTAGCTAGAAGGTGAGAGGTGAAGCCAGGTGGGTAGGAAAAGTAAAGGGTTAGAGAGGAAGGAATCTGATAGGAGAGAAGAGTGGACCATAGGAGAAGGGGACCCAGAGGGAGGTAATAGGCAGGTAAGAAGAGGTAAAAGGCCAGAGTGGGGAATAGAAAAAGAGGGGAGGAGGAGGAAATATTTTTACCCGAAGAAGAAATCAATGTTCATGCCATAATGATACAAGAGAGTGCTCGTCCACCCTGAGGGTGGCCTCATCATAGCACAGGAGGAGGCAATGGACTGACATATCAGAACAGGAATGGAAATTGGAATTAAAGTGTTTGTCCGCTAGGAAGTTCTGCTCCTGGAAGTGAGTTTTTTACTGATACCTTTTTCACATTGCCCCTGGCGTGAATAATGGGAGTTGTGAATAACTTGACTTATCAATATCATTATACTTTATTGTCACCAGACAATTGATATTAGAGCATACAATCATCACAGTGATATTTGTTCTGTGCTTTACGCTCCCTGAAGTACAAATTGATGTAAATATAACAAAAATTTAAATTATAGATCATAATTAGAAAAATAGAAAAGGGAAAGCAAGGTAGTGCAAGTCAGGTCCAGGTATTTGGAAGGTACGGCCCAGATCCAGGTCAGGATCCATTCAGCAGTCTTATCACAGTTGGAAAGAAGCTGTTCTCAAATCTGGCCGTACGAATCTTCAAGCTCCTGAACCTTCTCCCAGAGGGAAGTTGGACAAAAAGTGTGTTGGCTGGGTGGGTTGTGTCCTTGATTATCCTGGCAGTACTGCTCCAACAGCGTGTAGTGTAAAGTGAGTCCAAAGATGGAAAATTGGTTTGTGCGATGTGCTGGGCTATGTTCACGATCTTCTGCAGCTTCTTCCGGTCTTAGACAGGACAACTTCCATACCAGGTTGTGATGCACGCTAGAAGAATGCTTTCTATTGTGCACCTATAAAAACTAGTGAGGGTTTTAGGGGACAGGCCAAATTTCTTCAGCTTTCTCAGGAAGTAAGGGCGCTGGTGGACCTTTTTGGCAGTGGACTCAGCTTGGTTAGACCAAGTCAGGTCATTTGTGATATTCACCCCGAGGAACTTAAAGCTTTTGACCTGTTCCACCTGCGCACACTTGTGCTTTTTGCTTTGTCAGACTGTTGCAGAAGTTGGTACCTTGAAGTATTTTGCTTCAGTAAATCTAATTAAGTGTTTGAACTTCAGTATCACAGCTCAAACCAACTGTTGCTGTTGAACCTTGATTACTCTTTTGAGCATGTGCAGTGAACTTGTATGTTGTCCCGGTTAATCAATCAAACAAATTCATTGTGTGATTAGTCCTTTGAGAATTGAATTCAGTTTTGCTATGTGGCAGCAGAGAAAAAAATGTCCAGGGTCATTCGTACATGAGAAACATCAATTGTAAAATTGTAAATGTTGATACAGTGCTCAGAATAGTGTAAGTCAAATATCCATTTCATAATTGTGTTATTGGTGTGAGATACGGTGTGGTAATGCTAGAACTGAGCATGAATTATATATTCAAGGAATTTCCTGGTGAATTCTATTTGCATAATTCCTTTTCCTTTATTTTAATCACAGTAACTCCTGATTTAAAAGTACTGAAGAAAAAAATTCTAGATTTGCTTTGAAAAGAAGGGATGCCATAGTTATGCCGAGGCCTCCATCAAATATTTGCAAAAGAATTTCTCTATGATTTCTTATGTTGTAAATTGACATTCTATGAATCTGAATAGGGCAGTTAGTAAATCTTAATGTTGCTAATTCTTTTGAACAAAGGACTTTTTGGCACTGGAGTGTAAGGCTCGTTTGTTTGCCCTTAGGCAATTTGGGAAATAATGGATTGAACTAAGACAGAAGAAGCAGTGGGATAGCAAAGACAAACATGATTTAAATAAATATTTCTGCTTTAATGTTAAAAGACTGTGAGAATAAATAATCCGCTTCCAACACTTATTGTGATGCCTTTTACATATGTATTTTTTCTATTATACCCACTGTAAACTATTTTAATTGTTTTCCAGAACAAATCCTATTTTGATGTATCCATCATAAATATGTATAATTTGAATATTTTGCAGAGTAAATTAAAAAAAGGTCAGGTATTTATTTAATATAATTCATATTATTTTGTACTGGAGCAATGACAAGAATTCCCAAAATGCCTAAATAAATAATTAACTTAATTGGATCCCTTCTGATGTAGATTAAGATCATCTGCTCTTGGCATTTTGTCATTGTCTATTGTTGATCTGCATTTTTCGTCTGAAGGACTGTGTAACATTTTAGTTAAAAGTCAATGAAGTACAGCACTCACACAAAGTCTCCATGATCCATTTGCCTCTCTCCTATAACTGCTTTATTAACTGTCTATGATCAGGTCTTGCTGAGGATGAAAAATCTATAATTCACAGACAGAAGGCAGTAAAAGTATTTGAAATTGAGCCTCAAAGTAGATGTTATGGAAAGTGGTTAACAGACATTGGTAAAAGAGGAAAGCAAGGTTAAGGTCATCCAGAACCTAATGCAGGGCACAGTAATTACATTGGTGTGTGAGCAGAATCACTAAACCAGAAGAACACAGATTACTTGGGGGAGGAAAGAGCTGAAGAAGATTATAAAGGTTGAGAAGATCAGAGGTAGGGAGGGATTTGAAAACAAAGGTGGGTGTTTTGAGACTAAGATATTGCTGACTGGTCAAAGTAGTGACCGAATGAGCTCGGGTGCAGTTGAGACAAGGGCTGCAGAGACATATATAGATTGGAGCCAAAGGAAGAAAAGATAGTGGAAATGGGAAACAGAAAGAAGCGGCAACAAGCCTTTGAAGTAATTCAAGCAAGATGATAAGATGCTTAAAATTGGCCTATTGTTGCACTGGAACTAATATACCCGAGCCCAGAGAGGATGAATAGCCAGGACTTAATGAGGAACAAGGACAGAAGAACTTCTCATTTTCAAACTTTTTTTATTGATTTAAAAGAATAAGGATAAATACAAGCAGAGAAGTTATCTCAAATACATATTTCAATAAAAGTACAAACAAAAAAAGAATATACACTGTCAAAATCACGTATAGTATATTGAGCTAATATATATATAAAAAAAAACCACAACTTATAGAAAAAAAGACTCAAAATTTCTATTATGGAGAAAGAGAAAAAAACCCACTAAACTAAGCTAAAACAAAAAAAAGGGGACTGAGCAGTCCATTTTGAGGATATAATTAAAAAGAAAGTAAAAATCCTTTTGGACAAATATAAAACTGCGGAGAAGAAAAAAATTACCTAAAAAAGTAAAAAAAAGAAAACTTAGATCATATGAAAATATTGAATAAAAGGTCGCCAAGTTTGCTCAAATTTAAAAGATGTATCAGAAGTCCGACTTCTAATTTTCTCCAAACTTAAACACGACATAATGGAGGAGAGCCAGTAAAAAACAGTAGGTGGACTGGGATCCTTCCAACACAACAAAATAGCTCTCCTAGCCAATAAAGTTGAAAAAGCTATCATGCGTTGAGCGGAAGCAGGAACATTTCCTGCTTCCTTTGGAATAATCCCAAAGATTGCCGTAAATGAATTAGGTTATAGGTCCAAACATTCTAAAAACACCTCTCCAAAAAAAATTTAACTTTATACAGGACCAAAACATATGAGTTAAGGTAGCCACCTCTGTGTTGCATCTGTCACAGAAGAACTTTTGATAATATACAAAGAGTTTGTGAAGGATTAATTAAATTTGGAGATGATGGTTGCTTTTCAGCATCAGGTGACGAATGGGATCTCAAACAACAACACACACAAAATGCTGGTGGAACACAGCAGGCCAGGCAGCATCTATAGGGAGAAGCACTGTCGACGTTTCGGGCTGAGACCCTTCGTCAGGCCTAACCGAAAGGAAAGATAGTAAGAGATTTGAAAGTAGTGGGGGGAGGGGAAATGTGAAATGATAGGAGAAGAGCAGAGGGGGTGGGATGAAGCTAAGAGCTGGAAAGGTGATTGGCGAAAGTGATACAGAGCTGGAGAAGGGAAAGGATCATGGGACAGGAGGCTTCAGGAGAAAGAAAGGAGGGGGAGGAACACTGTATATAGAGATACAGATAGAGAGAACAGTACCTGTTCCGACTTACTTAGTAAGAGAACTTACGATTTTTTTCAATTCCGATACACGATAACCCACACACATCCTCCAGTATACTTTAAATCATCTCTAGATTACTTATACTACCTAATACAATATAAATACTATGTAAAATAGTTGTTATACTGCATTGTTTATGGAATAATAACAAGAAGAAAAGTCTGTACATGCTCAAACAACAAGTGCTGGAAGAGCACTTCCGGGTTTTCACGATTCGCGGTTGGTTGAATTTGCGCATGAGGAACTCGCTGATAAGGAGGGCCAACTGTATGTATAAATTATACAACCCTGAGTTTCAGCTGCTTATATTGGAGTATAAAAGTTGCAACTTGCTATTTGCTAGAGAATGAAATCCTAAGAATGTAGAAGACAATGGTGTGTTAACGAAAGGTAGCTAAGAGATGTAGATTAGAACATGATTAAGTCACGAAATCCTAAGAATATAGAAGACAATGGTGTGTTAATAAGAGGAAGCTAAGAGATGTAAATTATGTAGTCTGAGTTTGCTATTTGCTATGCATGTACCCAATTTAGTAGGAGAATGAAATATTAAGAATGTAGAAGACAATGGTGGGTTAATGAGAGGAAGCCAAGAGATGTAGATTAGAACGTGATTAAGTCAATGGGTAGAAATACTAGTGGCGGATGTACGTGTGGTACGCAACTATAGACCGATTGCATATGCTAATGCAACTAAACCAGGAGATTGCTATAAAACATGCTATGTCCAAGGATCGGTGGGCAATCAGCAACTAGCTCACTGACTGTCTCAGCTTTGATTTGCAAATTAAAATTTAACCCTTCTTGAAGAATCTTCTGCGTCTCCTGGTCATTTGTGGGGCACGAGAAACCACGACAAAATTGGCGACCGTGGCGGGACCGGAAAGAGACCCACGGAAAGGAAACAGCAGATCGGGGACGCTTCCCAGTCCTCTAGGGACCCCCACAAGGCTAACAGAATTAAGGGTGCACTCAAACAAAAGGTAAGCACTTTTTGCGACAATTTGGACTAAGAATTCTGTTGGTTTTGGGGAGGTCTTGGAGTCTCAGAAGTGTGGAACCATTGCCGAAGGGTCTCTCCAGTCCAAAGAATTGGTGGTTAACAGGAGGCTCAGAGGATTGATCAAGAACATTGCAGTGAGGGTAAGTACAAATAAGTTAATAAAAAGTTAAGAAAAATTCCACGTGGTGTTGGCAAGTCCCTGTGGATACCGCTTCATATGAAACGAAGGTCAGAACGGGCAGGGTAAGGAAAATAGAGAAAATCCCTTTGGATACCGCTTCGTATGAAATGAAGGTTTGAACGGGCAGGGAAAGGAAAATAGAGAAAATCCTCGTGGATATTGCCTTAAGAGATAAGGGTCTGAATAGACGAGGTGCAAAGAGCAAGTTCTGTGTAGAGGTCTGTACAGTCAGAACAGAATAGGAAACGAGGACAGTCCGATATATAGTTTAAGACACTGGTAGATAGACGATAGACTAGGCATAGAATTAGAGTAAATAATATTATCCAGTAAACGAACTGTGAATCTCTGAGATACCTTAAAAAGAGAGAATAACATGACAGGTAAAGGAACGGCAGTAGAGATTCTGAGCAAAAAATTCTCGATAAATAAATATGAGATCACACAAACTTCAGAAAAATGGGAAAAAAGAACCAAAAATCTGGTCACAAAGTGGCCAAGAGAAGGAACGTTTGATGTAAGTTTGTGCGAAGAAATGGAGGGACTAATTAAAAATTACAAACCAAAAGATAAATCTAAGAAAAGAGGGCAAAAAAGAGAACGAGAAATGGAAGTGCTAAAACTCTTCAGAACAGAGGGAGAAAGGCTGAGGAGGACAGGTAGAATATTGATTACAAACGAGGAAGACACTAAGGTGCAGGAGAAACAGCCTGTTAGAGAGAGAGGAAGGTACAGTGAGAAACTGGCTTCAGCTCCGTACCCGGATGCGAAAGAAACAGAAGAGCCCCCTCCCTATATTGAGGAAGGAACCCCTAAGCAGTGCCCCCTGCTGACGGGGACAGTAAACATGCAGGGAGAAGTACAAGTTTGGGATAATGAGGAGGAAAAAAAACAATACGAGAAGGAAAAAGCTGCGATATGGAAGGAGGTACAGGCAGAAAGGATGAAGGTGGAACAGGCACAGAGAGAAATGGAAGAAGGGATTGAAATACTTTAGAGAGGAAAAGGAGTATGAGGAGTATCGGTTATACTATAGAAATAAACTGATTAGAAAAGAAAGTGGCTCATCAGGGCGGGAAGAGATGAGGCATTCAAGAGGAAGTGGAAAAAGATAGCAGATGAGAGTCCTGGAGAAACACAAGAGAGAAGGGAATCAAGCACGAGTAAGGATCATGAGGAGTCCCTGCCACAGGTGTACAGACATGGACAGGAAGAAAGAGAAGGTGACTCATTGGAGGAGCAAGAGTTAAGTGGAGAGAGAGAGGATGCGAGTATTTGTGGGGAAGAGGTAGGAGGCAGAAGCCTAGAAGAGCAGAAGGAGACCGTAGGGAAGTAGAGAGAGAGCTAGATAAGTTACTGAGAGGGGATTGCCAGAGGAGATGCGAAAAATACTCCAGGGGCCAACCAAGTATTGAATCAAGACAGAAAGGAAGGACTCCACAGGGAGACCGAGGGAAGAAGAGGACCCCGGAGACATTTGTGTGGTAGGCAGTAAAGACATACCCTGAGACAGATGGGGAGTCAGGTGAGGAGGAGAGCCAGGGCTGGTAGGAAGAAGGAGGAAGAATGATGTCGTTGTTAGTTAAAGGATCAGGACAAGTGCAGTATATCCCTTGGGGATCCCAGGAACTAGAAGGGCTGAAAAACACTCTGCACAATCTACATGAAGAAGCAGGGAAATGGATTAGAGCTTTTGAAGAAGAAACGGGACGATTATTGGCTATGGGAGATTTGAAGGCACTATTGATAAGGTTGATGGGAACCTCCAAATTTAACGAACTAATGGATATGGAGGAACCGATCAAACTGTAAGATAAGGGCTGGTAAACCCCATACCAATAATTGTCTTTGGAGGAGCATTCCCAAAAATGCCCTATCAGGAACAGACTAAATTCAAACAGCCCAGACAGGACTGGAAGTCCCAAGGAGGGGGACAGAGGAGCTATGGGCAGAGGGGACCAGTGAGGAAACGGGGAAAGAGAGGTAGAGAGATTGTGCTGGGGATGTAATCAACCAGGTCACATGAGAAGAGATTGTCTGTTTACACCATGGCTTGTCACACACCAGCAGGAACCGATAAGAAGGGAACTAAAGTTTAGCCAAGGACCAGCCCCCACAGGCCCAAGCGGACCTGTGAACCCCTATGCGAGGTATTAGGGGTGCCCTGAGAACTTGAGTGGGGAGGGACATTACCCAATGATAACAAGGGAGGCAGACGAGGAACTCATTGTTCAGGTTATGTTAGAAGGGCAACTGACACCAATGATGATAGATATTGGAGCCACGTACACTTGTGTACAGCCACAGTATGCCCTTCACCTTCCCATGTCAGGAAAGTTTATTAAGACGGTAGGGTTCTCGGGGAAAACACAGTTGACACAGTGCACGGCTCCAGTGTGGTTGAGAATGGGAAATAAAAGGAATTGTTTTGCCGGTGCTAGTATTTAAAGGAACTCCGATTAATTTGTTAAGCAGAGGTGCCTTATTGAAACTGGAATTAAAATTAGAATGCACCAGAAATGGGCTGAGTGTGGAAAGAGCAGGGGCTCAATTGATAGTGCGAGAAGACAAGAAGGCTAATGTCTTTTGGATAGGAGACATCGCAGATCAGATTCAGGAAACCTGGGAAAAATGGAAAAAGGGCGTGCAGGCTATATTACCCAGGGCTGTAATGCCCAAATCTGAGCTACATTGTGCAGTGATTTTTGACGAGACTTAGAACAGGGAGTTAGAGGAGAGATGGCACCTGGAGGCATGTACCCAACAGCACCTGGAAGGGGAGGCTGTGATAATTGGAAAGCAAGGGGCAGCTTTACAAGTTAAGTGGAACACCTTTTTAGAAAAATGGTACAGGATACCGGAGGCTGCGCCCCACGTAACGTTGTTGGTAAACAAGGGATATCAGTCTAAAGACTTAGGACCCTTAGTTAAGAGTGCTGAAACCATAACAGTGTGGAGGAAAATCACACCAGAGGTGTGGATATCAGAAGACAACAATTGCATTAAAATAATGGTAAGTGTAGATATGGTAGGGACAGTGAGAGAGGTCGAAATAACTCCCCAACCACACCTGCCCTTGCTGGGAAAGGAAAGAGGCCAGCAGAAAGATAAAAGGTTAGATGAGTTGCCGTCTATTCTGTGGTCACAGCATGACACGGATGTAGGGAAAATAAAAACAGCTAGTCTGGTGGAGATAAGGCTGAAAAGGGGAGCAATTCCACTCAGGAGACCACAATACCCTCTAAGACCAGAAGCAGAAGAGGGAATAGCATCGACAGTGCAGGCAGGGGTTGCTTGAAGTAGGAGTGCTTAAAAGAACAAACAGTCCATGCAATACCCTGTTGCTGCCGGTCTTAAAAGCAGATAAAACGAAGTGGAGATTGGTGCATGATTTGCGGGCGGTAAATGATATGGTAGAGGACTGGCCAGCGGTAGTCCCCAACCCACACCCACTTTTGACTAATGTTCCACCAGAAGCAAGTTACTTTTCAGTGATTGATTTGTGTTCGGCTTTCTTCAGCATTCCTCTAGCCGACCAGTGTCAGTATCTGTTTGCATTTACTTACAGAGGTGCTCAGTATACCTATACCAGAATGCCGCAAGGATTTAAACATTCACCACACGTTTTTAATCAGGTGTTGAAGGCAGACCTAGAGGGCATACCATTGGAAAGTACATTGTTTCGGTATGTGGATGACCTGTTGATTTGCTCCCACAGTAAGGAACAGTGTGAGCAGGACACTATAACACTGTTAGAGAAGCTGGTGCACGGAGGACATAAAGTATCCAAAAAGAAACTGCAATTTTGCATGCAGCAAGTGGAATACTTAGGCAGGGTAATATCCAAGGGAGTGAAGGCGATAGCACCAGATCAGATTGAGGCAATAACTAAGGCCCCCAAACCCCAGACTGCAGGGCAGATGATGACGTTTTTGGGAATGGCAGGGTACAGCTCAGATTGGATAGGAGAATATGCTGAGATTGTGGCACCTTTGAGAAAGATAATGAAAGAAGCAGGACATACAAATTTGAAAAACGGCTTACAGTGGAACGGAGAGGTGGAGATAGCTTTCATTACTATTAAGCAGGAATTGCAGTCAGCACCAGCATTAGCTTTGCCTGACTACGAGAAGGTTTTTCATTTGTATGTATCTAACCGACAGGAGGGTTATGTCACAGCGGTTCTAACACAAGAGACAGGCACAGGAAAAGCAAAGCAGCCGATAGCATACTACAGTACGAGACTAGATGAGGTGGCTCAGGGGTATCCACCCTGTTATCAGGGATTGGCGGCGCTGTACTATGCATATGAAAAGGCATCATTTGTAACCCTGGACTATCCTATGACTCTATACACACACCACAAAGTAGCAGAATTGCTGGAAAGAGGGAAATTTGTGCTGACGCCAGCCAGGATAGCAGCGTATCAGATGCTACTGACATTTCCAGATATAACTATACAGAGATGCACTACCAGTAATATAGCCGATTTTGTCCCTTTGGGCTATGAAGGAGAACCCCATGATTGTGTAGGGAAGACGATGGCATTTGCCAAATTGAGAGCAGATTTACGGTCAGAACCACTAGAGGATACAGATAAAAAGGTTCTGTTCGTAGATGGCTCTTGTTATAGGGACTATGATGGAAATCATGCAGGGTTCTCAGTAGTGAAGCAGGATCAGTTGAGCTATAAGATTATTAGAATGGAGTCCTGTCCCCAACCATGTTCCGCCCAACTAGCGGAAATCAAAGCCCTGACAGCTGCGTGTGAAATGACGGAAGGTGAGAAAGTAGATATCTATACTGATTTGGCATATGCTCATGGAGTATGCCATTTGTTCGGGGCAGTGTGGAAGCAGAGAGGTTTTAAAAAACGTAATGGAGATCCCATACAACATTGTCAGCAAATTCTAGACTTAATAAAGCCATAATGAAACCTAAAGCATTGGCTATAGTAAAATGCCAGGCACATAAAAAGGGAAATGATGTAATAACAAAGGGAAATCAAGCTGCGGATGAGGCAGCCAGAAAAGTGTCTGGGTGTACATCAGCTGTCATTGTCCCCCAGGTAAGCCTAACTCCAGAACCTGAGGTAGAGGACCTAATTGAAAAACAAGGTAAGGCAACTTTGGCAGAACAGACAATGTGGAGAAAAAGGGGGGCCAAGCAGAACCCAGAAGGCTTGTGGAGCACGGAAGACGGTTTGTTGGTAGCACCCACCCCTCTATTGACGTTTCTGATTTCAGAAGCGCATGGGATGGACCATTGTGCAAGGGGGAAGTGATAAAGAAAATAAAGAAGGATGGTTTTTGGCCACCTTATTTACAGGCTTCAGTGGACTTTGTCTTGTCACAGTGTGAAGTATGCGCACAGAATAATGTTCGGAAGGGAATTATAACCCCAATAGGTCACTTTCCTGTACCTGAAGGACTATTTAAACATCTAGTGATCGATTACGTAGACATGATAAAGACAGTGAGAGGAAAAAGATACATGCTGGTAGTAATTGATTGACTTAGTAGATGGGTGGAGGCAGTACCTTCAAGAGATCAAGGGGCAAAGACAGTGGTAACATTTCTGACAAATGAAGTGATCCCAAGGTTTGGAATACCTACAGAAGTTAGCTCAGACAATGGTTCAGCTTTTATCCAGAAAGTGGTCAAATTGGTACTACAAGCGCTGAGGATAAAGCACAGATTTGGATGTGTATACCACCCTCAGTTGCAGGGCATGGTAGAGAGAATTAATGGAACCCTGAAAGCATTGGATTGGCTGTTGGCAGAAAAAGGAGGAGTTTGTGTGATGTTTGGAGAGAAGTGCTGTACTTTCATACCAAATAACACTAGTCCAGAAGGATCATTTACTAAGGCAATGTATAAGTTGAAAAGTCTAAGAAAGGAAGTTAAACAGAATGCAGGGTCCGGACATCAGTTATTTGACTGGTTAGAAAGTAGACTCGGAGGATGGGGAGCATGGCTGACTAAAATGGCAATAACTGTCAGTATTATATTGTTGAGCTGTGTGCTTGTGTTGTGCTGTTTTCTTCCTTGTCTCAAATCTCTTGTAGTGCGTGCTGCAACCAAACAATTTCCGATGCTCGTGGCAATTACCGAAGCAAGCTTAGTGGAGAAGGAAATACCGAAAATGTATCGTTACAGCCTACAACACCTGCAGGATGAACAAGAGCAAAACGACAGTGTGGGAGTAGATTGTAAAGGCTTCTGAGTCTTTTTCCCTGTCTCAGGTACAGAGGGACAGGTTTTTGGCTCAGCAACCCAGGGTAACAGGGAGAGAATACTTTGAGGTCTTGGCGCAGAAAATTATAGTTTAACCCGAGATTTGGGAATAAGTGAGTTTATTGGGGCTTTTGTGCGCAGACTCTTAGTCTTTTCTCTATGTGAGACCCTCAAAGGGGGGATATATTGGAGTATAAAAGTTGCAACTTTCTATTTGCTAGAGAATGAAATCCTAAGAATGTAGTAGACAATGGTGTGTTAATAAGAGGAAGCTAAGAGATGTAAATTATGTAGTCTGAGTTTGCTATTTGCTATGCATGTACTCAATTTAGTAGGAGAATGAAATATTAAGAATGTAGAAGACAATGGTGGGTTAATGAGAGGTAGCTAAGAGATGTAGATTAGAACATGAATAAGTCAACGGATAGAAACAATAGTGGCAGATGTACGTGTGATACGCAACTATAGACCGATTGCATATGCTAATGCAACTAAACCAGGAGATTGCTATAAAACATGCTATGTCCAAGGACTGGTGGGCAATCAATGACTGTCTCAGCTTTGATTTGCAAATTAAAGTTTAACCCTTCTTGAAGAATCTTCTGCGTCTCCTGGTCACTTGTGGGGCAGGAGAAACCACGACACTTACAGGCAGCTACAAAATAAGAAACTCAAAGTAACCCAAATTTTAAAAGAAGACTAACGCCCAATGTGCAATAAAACACAAATCATGCAAGCAAGAAAAGCAAGCAACTACATTCAGAATCCGTAGACCTGAAGCCCGGAGTAGGCCCACTGCCTCTGCCTCAGCTCATTACGCACTGGGGCAAAACACCGAGCTCGCTGGTATGGGGTCTCGAATAGCCGAAGCAATCTCACAGCCTCAGCACCATGGAAAGTGGAATCCTTAAGTACCGACAAGTACCTGCCTTCTCAGTCTATCTGTGCTGGCGTTTAAATTATCCCAACACCAGGCCAACCCCCACAATAGGCCCCTGACTCCACTGCATCAGTATGCTCTGGGCTTGGAAGCTATGGTATGAAAACCGATGAAAATAAATGTGCCATGCTTCTACTAGTTGTACCGAAAGGAGATGGAATGGATAAATGGATAAAATTAAACTTTTGCCACATTACCATGCAAGTGAATGTTAGCAATGATAACCAGCATGCCTGACCATTAATACAGAAAATGCTCTATTTAGTAACTAGGTGGCCCAACAGCCCAGGCTACAATCACATTGCCCTCCACTCTCTCTGCACCAATCCCAATCTTACAAACAAACCTGCAGACAAAGGGGGTGTTGTTACAGTGTGGCGTACCAACCTCTACCTTACTGAGGCTAGATGGCAGCTCTCAGACGCCTCCTCTTCCTTACCCCTAAACTCTGAACCATTGGAAAGCTGTCTCTGACCTCATGAGAACTCCAAACCCCTGCCACCAAACACACAGTTCCCTTACCCCGCACTGCTCACTTCTACCTCTACCCAAGATCCACAAACCTGACTGTCCTGGTAAGTCTTTGCCTGCTCTTGCCCCACTGATCTTGCGTCCTTATACCTTGGCTCCATTCTGCCCCACCCCGGTTCAGTCGCTTCCCACCTACATCCATGATGCTTCTCATGCTCTCGATTGCCCTGCTAAGTTTTGATTCCCTGACCCTGACTGCCTTATTTTCACCATAGGTGCCCAGTCACTATACAGTTCTATCACCAACCAAGAAGTCCTTAAAGCTCCCCGTTTCTTTCTCAATAAAAGAACGTACCAAATGCCCTTCACACCACTGTCCTCCATCTGGTGGAAATATCCCTCAACGTCAACAACTCCTTTCACTTCTACTGAGGGGCAGCCATGGGCACCTGCATGTGCTCCGGCTATGCCTGCCTTTTCACTGGCTATGTACAACACTCCTCTATTTCCCAGACATCTATACTCATTCTATCTACCCACTGCCTTTACAGGGGTAGTGATAGATCCTCTGCATCCAATGCATCATTCTCCACAACTTCCACCATCTCCAAAGGGATCCTCCCATCAAACGTATCTTTACCACCCAACCCTCCACTCTACTTTCCACAGGGATCACTCCTTTCCCATCCACCTGGTTTCACCTATCACCTTCTAGCTATCCTCTTCCCCTCCCCCCCCCCCACCTTTTTTATTCTGGCGCCTTCCACCTTCTCCAGTCCTGAAGTAGGGTCTCTGGGCAAAATGTTAGCTGTTCGTTCATTTTCATGATCACTACCTGACCTGCTGAGTTCTTCCAGCATTTTGTGTGTATTGCTTTGGATTTCCAGAATCTACAGAATCTCTTGTGTTCAGAATGGGTAAAATCTTCCAGGCAATGGATCATTGTTTATGCAGTCAAAATCATCTGCTGATTAACATCAATACAGAAAATAATTTTCTGATTTTGGAAGTATTTAGGAAAACATGAGGCTGATGGTAATCAAATGTGTATATTTGCAATGGAAAGTAATATACTCAAATTTGAAAACTGACATCAATCAAGAGGAAGAATAGGCAAACTGGGGTGCATTGTCCCATCGTTAATGGTATGGGTCCATGGCATAAAAAAGGTTCGGAACCCCTGGATTAGGCCAATATCAATGTGCCAAAGCCTTGAAAATACAGAGCTGGTGCAGTACTCTGTACGATTCATTCCAGATCTTATAACTGGGCTCAGACCATTGTGTCACTTGCTGTAAAAAAGAAATTAAATATATGCGGACAAGGAGTGACGAAGTTTTCAGGGCAGTCACCTCATTCCTAATGAGGCAACACAAGTCCTAGGTGGAATGCACACTGGAACTAAGTAGCCCAGTCCACAACCTATAACTTAATCTTACTTTACAATGAGCTGATTAATTACTCAGAATCTGAATTAAGTATATTATTATTGACTTGTATGACATGAAATTTGTTGTTTTATGGCAGCAGTACAGCAGAACAACATAAAATTAGTGCACATTACTAAGCTAAATAGTGCCGAAATAAAGGAATAACAGGGTAGTGTCAGAGGACCCTTCAGAAATCTGATGGTGGAGTGGAAGAAGCCGTTTTATTCAGTTTGCATTTCCCATGCAGGAAATGACTGCCAAGCCAGTACTGCATCGTTGTCAGCTCCATCTCAATCACCGGCATTCATGGAAGGTCGGGAAACTCACGGCCATTCTTATTGAATTGTTTCTTGAATCATTTCTGTGTCCTTTGTTGACCCCTATCCCAAAGGAATGGCTTCCACTGGGATACTGAGATTTGCTGGATCAGCAGGAAAGCAAAGGAAAGCCGGGCAAATGGCGCCCTCACCAGCTCACCCTCCTACCAATAAGTAAAACCAAAGAGCACGAGTGTTGTTAATAGTCAGTCGGGCATCTTGAGATGCATAATAATATTAATCAGATGCTAAATTTAAGTGAAGTATTGAAACATCGAAACTAATCCAAATAAATATGAGGCGATGAATTTGGATGGGCAGAACATGCACCATGAATTGTAGCACCCCATGCGGAGGAGACCAAAATCAGATGGACAGTGTTTAAGATGAGGAGTAAGAGGTTTATAGGGGATCTGAAGAAGAATTCTTTTCACCAGAAGTTGATTGCAATGTGAAACCTGTTGCACAGCCAATGGGTGCAGTCTTCAATTGATTCTATTATGGTTATTGCATTCACTGAGTATGCCTGCAAGAAAATAAATCTCAGGGTTGTATATGGCAACATATATGTACTTTGCTAATAAATTTACTTTGAACTTTGAACTCTGAACTTTGGAAAACATTGCCTGTTTGGGTCGTGGAGGCAGGCACTCTCTGAACATTTAAGCATAAACCACGGAAGAAGTGCTTGTCAATGGGAGGAGTTGATAGTTAGCATGGGCATGGTGGGCAGAAGAGTTTACTTCTCTGCTGTATGTGTGGATGATACTCAGACCAGCAGTTTTGGGATAATTACTAGTGGCTGCCAAGAGATATCCTCCTTTACCATGTGCATCAACTATTTGTACCATCTAGTCAGCTAGCAGTATCTCTGCCTGATGCTTATCTTTTGTTTCATTAAGTATTTGAATATAGTTTAACATAAACATTTTTAGTGAGCCTGGTTTTGAGATCTTGCAGCCACAAAGGGTCTTCTTGTCAGCTTCCACCCTGGCAAAACTTTAGGAAACAAAACTATCAGCTTGCTTCCTATTATAAACTCTACGCCCTCCTTACTTACTGCCTTTTTTCTACTTCCATGTGTGGTACAATTGGATCAGCTAAAGATGTTTACCTGAAACATATTTATAACTACCTCCCATCATGATAAATTTCTTCTTGCAGTGTATCTTGAATAAGAATTTACATATATTTTTCAGAGTGATATCATAGGTTAAGTGGATCACTGAAGCTCAGAATGGATATAGCGTGGAAGACGGCAATTTGGCCCAAGCTGAAAGTGGTACAGCGGTTAGTGATGATGCCTCTGAGCTTCAAAGATTTGAGTTGAATCCATACCTTGGGTGTTGAATTTGACAGACAGTCAGACAGACATACTTTATTGATCCCGAGGGAAATTGGGTTTCATTACAGTCACAACAGCCAAGAATAGTGTAGAAATATAGCAATATAAAACTATAAATAATAATAAGTACGTTATGCCAAGTGGAAATAATGTCCAGGACCAGCCTATTGGCTCAGGGTGTCTGACACTCCGAGGGAGGAGTTGTAAACTTTGATGGCCACTGGTCTGTTCTCCCTGTGACTATTCCTTTTCCCTGTGACCATGTGTGTTTTGTCCAGATGATCCAGTTTCCTCCACATTCCCAAAGTTTTGTTGGCAGATTGATTTGATATTGTACATTATTACTAACACAGGTTAGTAGTAAAAAGAATGTGGATGAGTTTTAAGTATATATGTTCATGGAAGATAAAGGGTGATGGTAATGATAATTTATTAACTAGGTGATAGGCAATGTTTTTCAAGGATTGGTTTGGGATATTTGTTGTTTGTAAAATACTGCAATTAATGATTTGAATGGCCTTATTAGTAAGTTTATAGGTGACACGAAAATTGTTGGAGTTGTTCATGGTGAAGAAAATTGTCAGATACAGATCAATTGGAAATGTGTGTGGAGAAATGGCAGATGGTATTTAATCCAGACTGAGCACTTTGAAAGGTCAAATGCAATAAGAAGAAAATATACAGTAAATGGCAGGACCCCTGAGAGCAGAGATACACAGAAGGATCTTGAGGTGTAAGTCCATTGCTCTCTGAGAGCACGTAAGTAGACAGGGTGGCAAAGATGGGGTGTTGAATATACAAGGGGTGATTGATAAGTTCATGACCTAAGGTAGATGGAGGTGAGTTGTACAGCTCTCGATACCCGCACATGCAGTTCAACTCTTTGAGTGATCATGCAGTAAGTTTGAAGTTAATAATTTGTCTCCTTCTACCTTAGGCCACGAACTTATCAATCACCCCTGCTATAGATACTTTCTGGAGGTCCAAGATCCGTATGCTCCATGACCGCTGGACTAAGTGTGTAAATGTAGGAGAGGACTATGCTGAAAAATAAATGTGCTAGGTTTTCGAAGATTGACACCTTCTGGCTTGGGACACGAACTTATCAATCACCCCCGGTTACTCAGAATCAGGTTTATCATCACCAGAACATGTCGTGAAATTTGTTAACTTACCAGCAGCAGTTCAATGCCGTGCATGATATAGAAGAATAAATAAATAACAGTAGATGTATAATGAATGGATTAAAAAATTGTGCTAAAAACAGATATAATATATGTATATTTAAAAAGTGAGGTCGTGTCCAAGGGTTCAGTGCCTATTTAGGAATCGGATGGCAGAGGGGAAGAAGCTGCTCCTGAATTGCTGAGTGAGTGCCTTCAGGCTTCTGTACCTCCTACCTGATGGTAACAGTGAGCAGTGAGAAAGGAGCATGCCTGGGTGATAGGGTCCTTCAGAAAATGTAGGGAATTTACATTGTAGCTGTAGAAACTTGGACTAAATTTTAGAGTGCTGCATGTAGTTCTGATCTTTGCATTATAGGAAGGGATGTGGAGGTTTTGGAGACAGTGCCGAAGAGGTTCAATAGAATGTTGGTTGGATTGGAGTTTATTAGCAATAAGAAGAGGTGAGACAAACTTGGATTTTCAAGATGGTGCTGTGCCAGTGGTGTCTTAATGCAGCAGCTCCTGTCTTTTTTTTTAACCACTTTTCATATTATTTTATGTTATTTTAATGTTTTCTTCTGTGTCATTCTGGATTATTCCGTGCCTGGACCATTTGTGATGGCTACCTTGTGTTTGGAACGAAGGTTGTGTTTATTCCAGAGACCAGTTGATTATTAATATTATTATATTGTTGTTTCATTGGAGCGAGAGAGACTGGAGGGAAACCTGATCGAAGTATGCAAAGTTCTGAAAGACATAGATAGGGTAGATTGGGACTGAGAGGAAAAATGGATCGGTCATGATGAAATGGCAGAGCAGACTTGATGGGCCAAATGGCCTAATTCTACTCCTACATCTTATGGTCTTATGGTCTTTTAGTCAGGCTTTTCCCCAGGGTGGAGATGTCAAATACTAGAAGATAGTAGGGTAAAAGGAGGAGAAATTAAGGGAGATTTAAAAGGCAATGTTTTTTACACAGAGGGTGATGGATTCCTGGAACACATTGTCAGTGGTTGTGGTAGAAATAGATTCATTTAAGAGTCATCTCGGCTGACTCATGAACAGGCAGTGAATAGAACGTTTTGGACCATGTGCATACAAATGTAATTAGTTTTGATTGGCACCAATGTCGCTATAGCAGACTGAAAGGCCTGTTCCTGTGCTGTACCGTTATCCGTACCATATCAGCAAAGAGAGGCTGCAGGAGAACAGGAAAATAATAAGACAACATTTCTTCGAACCAGGATGTAAAACACATAACACTCATACAACATAATAACTTATGAAGGTAAGGAAAAGAATCCACAGGTGAATCATACCTAAATAGCCAACTAAAGCACATTAATATTAAATATTGTACTGTACAGAACAGATTACCCTGTGACACTTTGAATGCAATGTGGCGGGAATTCAGAAGCCTAATGGCCTGAGGAAAGAAACTGTTTCTCATCCTGACCGTTCCTGTTTTTTATATATATTAGACGCCTGCCTGATGGGAGGAAGCCAAAGAGGATGCTGAATGGATGGGTGGGATCCCTAATAATACTAAGGGTATTAAGCATATGCAGCTTTCCTGATAAATGTCCCTGATGGGTGGTAGGGAGACTGCTGTTCTCACAGTCCTTTATAGGGACTTCTGGTCTGATGGTATGTCTATATCGATACCAGATAGAGATGCAATCGTGATTGTGATTATTTTCATGAAGAGAAACACTGTGCACTCAGAGCTCTGGCGCCGGGTCCTAATGTCCACCGCTCTGAGACAGGTTAAATAAGGTCTGGAGTTCCACTGGGTCCTAAGGTCCACCAGATTGAGACAGGTTGAATAAGGGACGAGCATCCGCGAATTTTGGTATCTGTGAGGAGTCCCGGAACCAATCCCCCACGGATAAGGAAGGCCGACTGTATTTTGTTAATAAGTGTACTTTGAACTTTGAACTTGTGCTTTGGTCAATCCTCTCCTAACTTGGCCAATCAGAGCATACAAGAGATAGCAAGAGACTGGTGTGAATTTCTTCATAATTGCATTGCTTCTTGTTATGCCAGTGTGATTGTCCCCAGACATATCATTATACTTGTCCAAGAATGTACCAAAGTGTGACTTTGCAGTGCTAAAACCCTTTTCTCAAATCTTGTTTGGGACACCTCTTTGCAGCTCTTCCTTCCTTAAACTGGCCTCTCTTTGTAGTTTTCCACAATGAAGTACAACCATACCCAATGCATGTTTTCTCAGACTGTACATTCAACTTAACCTTATATTCATAAATAACCCAACAACCTGCAAGACGCTTGGATCAGTACTTACAGAATGATAAGGCTTAAGCTAAACTGAAACCCCTATTAAACACAAATCCACACTTAGTGGCCCTGTTTGGTTTTCTGCTGTTGTAGCCCATCCACTTCAAGGTTTAACTTGTGCATTCAGAGGCGCACTTCTGCACTCCACCGTTGTAATGCATGGTTATCTGAGTTATTGTCACCTTCCTGTCAGCTTGAACCAGTCTGGTCATTTTACTCTGAACTCCCTGAATAACAAATCATTTTTTTTCCTACAGAACTGCTGTTCACTGGAAGTTTTTTTTTGTTTTTTTGCACCAATCACTGTTGCGTATGAAAATCCCAGGAGATCAGCAGTTTCTGAGATACTCAACTCACTTGGTCTGGCAAACAACAATCATTCCACAGTTAAAGTCACTTAGATGACATTTCTTCCTCATTCTGATGTTTAGTCTAAACAGCAACTGAGCCTTTTTGGCCATGCCTGCATGTTTTACATATTGTGTTGCTACGATATGACTGGCTGATTAGAAATTTTCATTAATAAGCAGATGTACAGGTGTACCTAATAGAGTGGCCACTGACTGTATACTATAATCTTATAAGATCTAGCTTCAAAATGCATGCAGTTATGAAGAAGGGTCTCGGCCTGAAAAATGAACTGTTTATTCACTTTCATGGATGCTGCCTGACCTGCTGAGCTCCTCCATCATTTGTGTGTGTTGCTTTGCATCTCCAGCATCTGCAGAATCTCTTGTTTTAGTTATTTATATAGCATCCGTTAGTCTCGTGAGACCAGGTGTCCAAGGTGCAGGCCTGGGCAGGGTTGTATGGGAGACCGGCAGTTGCCCAAGCTGCAGGCCTTTCCTTCTCCACGCCACCGATGTTGTCCAAGGGAAGGGCACTAGGACCCAAGCAGCTTGGCACCGGTGTCGTCGCAGAGCAATGTGTTGTCAAGTGCCTTGCTCAAGGACACAACACATTGCCTCAGCTGAGGCTCGAACCACTGACCTTCATATCACTAGACCAATGCCTTATCTACTAGGCCATGTGCTAACACTTTTAGTTATTAGAAGAGTTAGGAAGGAATAGTTCAAAGTAAAATTTACTATCGGAGTACCTACATGTCACCACATACAACCCTGAGATTCTTTTTCTGTGGGCATACTCAGTAAATCTATAGAACAGTAACTGTGAACAGGATCAATGAACAACAAACTGTGCAAATGCAAATATAAGTAAATAGCAATAAATAACAAGAGCATGAAATAACAAGACAAAGAGTGTTTAAAGCAGGGGTGGGTAAACTTTTTGACTTGAGGGCCACTCAAAGTGTTCTAAAATTTGACAGGGGGGCCGGACCAGGAGCAGATGGACGAAGTGTTTTGGTAATATACCTCATAAGAGAAAATAAAATATCATGGGATATGTAGAAAACATGTGCTTTAATTTCAATTGAAAATGAACAAATGCATTACAACAAAATATCTGTCTTTGAAGTCCCATGGTATTTAGCTATTTATTGAAATGACTTTTAAAACACTGAAAATTAAATGAATAAAATACAGCTTTTTTTAATAGTAACAGTTATTATTTTAAAGCACTGAAAATTCTGTTATCCTTCAAGATATTATCATCATCACTCTCCTCCTGACTGTCTTTATTTCAAAAACGGTAGGAGATGCAGGTCTACTTGTCCTGCTCCTTCTTATTCAATTGTCCCCTGTGCCAAAACTCAATGACGACCCGCACAATGACAGAACAGTGAGAGCGCGCCAGTAGGCGGAGCTCTGTGCTCGCAAATCCCCGCAGGCGATCTCCCTTAGCTGGAACGCTGGCTTATTGTGAGCCGGTTCGGATGTGCCAGGAAATGGGTCGCCACAAGGTCACAAAGTAAAGCGCAAATGTGGAGTAATACGCTGCACCTCAACAAAAGTCAATGTATATAGAGTGCGTTATCTATTGGGAAAACGCCAGAATTGCGGGGAAAAAACGTTAACAAGGTTTATTAATATAATTTCATCAAGTTCTGCGGGCCGGATTAAAAAGCTTAACGGGCCGCATATGGCCCGCGGGCCGTAGTCTGCCCATGCCTGGTTTAAAGTGAGACCATCGGTTGTGGGAGCAACCCCCTTTGTTCAAGAGCCTGATAACTGAGGGGCAATAACTATTCTCGAACCTGGTGGTGTGAGTCATGAGACACTAGTATCTTTGAGAGCAACCAGATAACATTTTGTGAGATGAAGGCTCCCCGCCCATTTCTTTACTCAGATTATCATACAATTGCATCAATTCACAAAGGCTGACCTTTGTTTGTTTGATATCCACAAACAAAGCAGTAACTGTGAATTATAGAAGAAATCAATTCAGAAGAAACCATCGGCAGGCAGACCTATTCATTGATCTAAGAGTTAGTTATTTATTAACAAGCATTTTTCCTTGTTTTGCCTACCTTTTGAGAAGTAGATGTTATCACAAATGTTTCACCTTACGCAGTCTGTGAATGGTGTTGTCACCATTAAGCATGCAACTTCTGTGAAGTTCTAACAAATTTACAAATCTTCTACCATAATAGTATCTGATCAGGAGAAAGTGAAAAAGCATTTGGATTTACTACACAAGATTTGTAGCCATTGAAATTGCCTGGAGGCTCTGAGTGATATACAGCAACTGTTAAGAAGGGATGTTTTTTGTATGGATTTTATTGTAAATGGTTGCATTCTTAATGTTAATGATTGCCATTTGTATGTGCATATATAATGGTCCCATCCAACAATAGCTCTCCCCGTTCTCAATGGCTATTCGAGGCAAACCACGTGCTGAAAGCAGATTTTAAAAGAATGGTGACAAGTTTCTTTTCTCCTTACGGGTTTGTTCGGTTGACACAAGTGTCTTTTGAGCAGGATGTTATTCAGATCAAAACATTAACAGAAGTGAAGAAAAGCACCTTCCATATTCTTAAAACATGAAAAGGTGAATAAAAATAGAAAAGCTAAGTCTTTAATTTTAATGTAAAGCCTTCAATAATTAAATAGCTAGTAGAGTTGAACAAGGAATTGAAAGCCTCAAACTGAGAGAATTGTAGGATTTAAAATGCCATAACATTTGGAAAGCAAATATAAAGTAAGGCAAAAGATCATCCTTTTCTCCTCAATTTAATAGTTGAACTAATAGCTGAGGGTAGAGAGCCCACCTGTAAAGAGGGCCAGCAGTATTATCTACATTCACTAAGTGCCTTTCATAGGCCTCAAGTTTCAAGCTCAGCAGGATGCCATAGTTATATTTCTTTACTGTGGAAAGTATCACCATGGATACCAGTCGAAATATCATGCTCCCTCAACTTTTCAGCCTCTTAACTCTTTTCTGGATACCACTGAGAAAGATGGGAAGTTAGGCATTTCTAGGAGCAGGTTTTACACGCCTTTCACAGTACTTCAGAGCAGTTTCTCACGAACAGTGATTCGATAACGTCTTTAGAGATAAATATTGGACAGGATACCAAGGATTGCTCCAATGCTCCTGCATAAAATAATTCAGGCATTCTTTCAGCTACGCCTAGAGGAGAAGCAAAACTGGAGGGAGGTCATTCATGATGTGTGTTTTCAAATGGTGTGATAGCAGAGAAGTTAGTGTTATGCTATAACAGCGTCAGTGACCCAGGTTCAATTCCCACCTCTGTCTGTAAGATGTTTGTATGTTCTCCCCACGAGTTTCCTCCAGGTGCTCCAGTTTCCCCCCTCATTCCATAGATATACATGTTAATAGCTTCACTGGTCACATGGGCGTACTTTGGCCAGTCATTGTGCCAGAAGGGCCTGTATCTCTGAATGAAATAAATAAATTAACCTTCAAACTAGCTAAGCTGAAGAGCTGGTTCATTTTAATTAACAGACAGGCAGGGCCTTGGTGTAACCCTCATCCAAATAATGACTACATCCTCAACAGCAGACTGCAGTATTAATTTTTATTTCTCTGGGGCAACGTTTGAACATCCTGACATACAGCCATTTCTCCTACAAGCATCGTTCCCAAGGCGCAGCCTACACGTGTAATAAACAAATGGTATTTAATTGCTGGTGTTCCCTCCATTCATCATTCCGGAGAGCAGTCGAAACAAGACCTTCTCCCAATTGTCGTCACCCTTCTGATCTTTGTTTCCAGATGGACTGCTGAATCCAACAGCTTGGGGTGTCACAGTAACATAGCAGTTAGCACACCATTACAGCTTGGGGATGTTGGAGATTGGAGTTTAATTCCAGCACCATCTGTAATATGTTCTCCCCTGTGACTACATGAGTTTCTTCCGGGTGCTCCGGTTTCCTCCCAAAGTCCTAATACGTATTGGTTACTGGGTTAATTGGTCATTGTAAATTTCCTCACGATTAGGATCAGGTTAAATAGATGGGTTACTGCGTGGCATGGCTCACTGGGTACGATGGGCCTGTTCCACACTGTACCTCTAAATTAAAATAAATAAACATCCTCTAATAGCGTAAGCTAGCCAGCCAGTGGTGTACCGACATCAGCACCAGACTTCAAGGTGAATGGTCCCAGGTTCGAATCCCGCCCGCTCCTTGCACGCTTTCCACCTGTGCTGGGTTGAGCGTTGAGCTAGCAACTCGGCCTCGTAAAAGACAGACAAGTGCTAAAGAAATGGTAGGTTTGCCACCCAAAGCACCACAAGGCGTGGAAATGAACAACGGCAATAGCATCAAGTTAGCTAAGCGGAAGAACAGTAAGACTATAATAAGTAGCATTTATTCTTCTGTAATGTGACATTCAGGCCTTTAGCACAGAAGTGCTGTGACAGCCCCCATTCCCTTTGTTGGTTATTTGACCGATAGGAATATCAGAAGAGGAGGTGGATGTTTCTCATTTCTTCATGCACTTGGGAATGAGATCTGAGGAAACAGTTGTGTTAACAGCAACAATGCTGCCTGTTAGCTCACTTCATAAATAATACTGAAATGTGAGGGCAATTCAAAAAGAGCTGTATGATAGCTTGTCATTCATAGATAGCATTACAAAAAGCTGTTGTTAGCTCTTGTAGCAGCATGGGAGAGTAGGTGGGGGATGAATGTTCTCATTTAAGGATGAAAAATGTTCAATCCCACTGGCTATGAAAGAGAATGTAATTAAACTGTATTTCAAGCCAAAACTGGAAGGTGATTGGTTGGTTGTCAGCTGTGTTCGACTATGACAGAGAAACCTGTGTGGAAGAGTTTTTAAAGTGAAAAAGCTATTGCACTCCACTCCCATGTCATCAAAAGTCCAGACCCAGTGGTACGATTAGGCATCACATCTGGAGTCTTTCTTGGTTGCCGTGGACGTCTACGACTTCTTCTGTGCCTTGCCTTGCCCTTTGCTCTCCATGAAGCATTGCAGAACCACCTTCCTGGCCATTGGATCTCACTGTAGATCTCATCCACCCACTCAGCTCGAGCTGACTTCTCATGCTAGGATAGCCATGTCCCTCGCCTACCAGCTACCCTCACCTGGTTTAGACCACCGGTTGAAGGGAGCTGTAGAATGCACAATGCTAGTTGGAATAACAGGTGAATTTCTAGTGGGAACCAAAGGTGAATGAACTGCCCATAATGGATATGACATCGCCCCTTCACCAGAGGTGCTGGCCCTCCAGTTGCCCCATACACCTCATTTGGTTAGTATATTTGCCTATTAAATTGCTACTTTTCTCCTGACAAAGCCCTGCTAATAGTGGCAGAAGAACAAGCTGGCAATGACCAGGGCATTCTGCTCATTGCAGGATTGAAGGAGGAAGAGCATCAGAGGTCAAACGTGGCTGGTCATTAATATATTGAACTGAGGTGCCAGATAAACTTAGCAGCTGACAGTACGTATTATGCCATCCATTGCCAACCCTCGTTCAAAATGTATGTGAAAGCAAGTGCTTTCTTGGACTCCTATTTAATTGATATTAATTGAAATGAACTGATGATAGCTGATATTGCAAACAAGAGAAAATCTACAGATGCAGGAAATCCAAGCAACATACACAAAATGCTGAGTTAATATTATTTTTGGCATGCAGAAGTACCAGAACACGAAGGAGATTTTTCTAAGAATGTGAAAACGAGAAGTCGAGGTCTTCAACCTGTTTCCACAGATGATGCCTGACCTGCTTGTTATGTTTTACTTCAAAATATTAAACTAATTAAAAGAAAGACATGGGAGTCTGAAATGTGGGCATAACTTTGTGTTTACTTTAAGCAAGGCATGCATGTATCGTGTGGTAGCACGATGATGCATACAATTCACGTATTTTTGCATATGAATCGTAATGAATTATTTAAAAATCCTTCATCAACAACCTATTTACAAGATTTCTCAGCTATTACTAAAATATTAAAAACACGACACCACTGAATGTGTTTTTTTTAAGCCCTACCAAGTACTGTCACTTTGCCACTTGCTACCAAATCAAGATCATTATCGTATTTTCTTGCAATCGCAAGACCCTGTTTGATATTGGTAGTGTAAAATACTGCAAGTCTGTTTCCCTTGTTTATTGGTGAGACAGGTGGTGGGGGGAGCTGTGTGGTCTCAGTTGTAGTGAGGAATGGGCCTTAAGTCACGGGCATGCCTGTTGCAGAGGAGACGCAGGAGGCATCCATGCTAGCCCTTAATGTTGGTGCTACTCGCTAGTGTTTGCTTGTTGGAAGACAAGCTGGATTGCGTTCATGTGTGTGTGTGTGGGTGTGTGTGTAACGTTTTGGGGTCTCGGCCCAAAATGTCGACTGTGCTTCTTCCTCTAGATGCTGCCTGGCCTGCTGTGTTCCTCCAGCATTTTGTGTGTGTGCTCCATGTGCCTTGTGTTGTGTATGATTGTTGGTACTGTGTTTTGCTCCTTGGCGTGGTGGGGGGGGGGGGGAGCGCTGTCCCGTTTCACTGTTTTCATGGGTATTCATATCTGGTTGAATGATAATTAAACTTAATCTTGAACTTGGACTTATTTATACGCAACCCTGAACGGGGAAGGGAGTGCAAAAATTGCTAATCCTCTAGGACTACTAGGATAATCCCAACTAAAAGGATCTGAGAATGACAGAAGTGGCCAAACAGGAGCAGAAGACTGATAATGTGCTTTGGAAATTTGGTTCTATGTGGGAGTAAAAATTTCAAATAACTTGGACTCAGCCCTGCATAAAATACCTGCTTCTGGTGCTAACAGAAGCTGCACCAAACCCACCTCAGGTGACAGGCTTCTTATCAAAAGCTTTAAGAAGAATGAGAAACTTTTAGAACTCTCCACTTTAGATAATTTCCCATTTCTCTTTTCCTTTGGGAAACAGGACAGATAAAATCAGATTGGTAACACTGCCCGTGGGCCAGAAGAAGCTGTTTTCTCAAGGCTCAGCAGCCTAACATTACACAGTATCTAGTCTAACCACCAAGTGACTGACCATCACTTGCATATTCTTTTTTTCTGTGATACATCCATATTTCCCAGTTTCCAGGTCAAGGTCTCCACTCCTGTCCATACCTCAACACACAGTTCTATAACTATTACAGTCATATCACTGTGACAAACCAAGAGCCAGTAGCATTTGGTAATGGATAGAACCTACAGCACTGGCAATTAATCTCTGTCAATGTGCACAACTGGCATAAAAACAAATTAGAAGAGATACATCTGAAAAAAGGATGGTACAAAAAGGGAAGGGGAAACAAATGAGGAGGATAAAAAAAGAGGAAATAAAGAAATAAAAGAAAGTGAAAAAAGAAGAAAGGGGAGAGGAGAGGAGTGTAGGGGAGGGGAAGAGAAGGGGTAGAGGAAGGGAGGGGTATAGGGGAGGGTGAAACAGGGGTGGAGAGAGGGGGAAAGAGGGGAAGAGAGGGAGGAAGAGTAGGATTGGAGAGGGGGAGATGGGGAGAGTGGTGAGAGGGAGAGAGTGGGGAAGAGAGCTGGGTGGGGAGAAGAGGGGTGGTGAAAAGAAGGGTTGAGAAGTGTGAGGGTGAGGAGAGAGAGATGCAGAGGGGAGAGAGGGCTGGGGAGAAAGAGGGGAAGAGAGAGGGGAGAGAGGTGAGGGAGGGAGGGAGGGGCAAAGGAGAGGGTTGAGATCTCTGCAGGGCCCTCAGAATGACAACCAGATTTGGTTTTTTATTTGAATGCTGGGCTCCATCTATTTTTTTTTCACTGCTTGCTCTCTGATATGGGGTTAGGTTTGGGATCATTATCCCAGTGCTTCACAAGGGAAAAGTTGACCCAGAAATTTCACATTACCTTGTGATCTCGTCATCAAACACCTAGGGCTGATGAAGGGCAGTCAGATCAATTTCCAGTCCCACGTATCCAGTTCCTTTCTCCTTTCCTTGGGCTTTTGCTACTTTCCTTTTGTGCAAGTGGAAGTTGTTCACTGTGTGCACTGATGGAGAGTTTTTTATACTGGGAAAGCAAATCTGCAATTTACAGGCTTTTTATTTCACCATTATAGGTTTATTGTGGTCCTCATGATAAGCATGTGGCAACTTACTTCTACAATCCAGAAAGTACTTCGAAGGAGTTCAAATGAGAGTATGGATGTTGCTTACATTTATTACCATCAAGGAAAGTATGCAAGCAAAATATTGAGCATAACTGCATTCCACACTTGTGCAAATATAATTGATACAGTTTTAATTTTTCTTCTGGTTGTGCAGTATAAGGAGCAAGCAAATGCCTCCTTTCATTGTGCAGCATTGAAAACATGAAGAGCAGCCACTGGGGGAGTTTTAAAGTAACTCCATTAATTTCACACAGACTCGGTGACAGAGCTGGACGTTTGAGCTTGCAGTTAGATGAGTCCCTGAAGCAGAGTGTAAATTGGTATTATGGAAGTCAATTTACTGATTCAATCATTGTGTTCCTCCAGGCTCAACGAGAACAGCTTAGGCTTTCCCTACCACAGACTAGTACCCTCCACATCTTAAACATGGAACTTTGTATTTTATTGCATGGACTGGCAAGATTTAAATGAGGCTCAGTAATTAAAGTTTTCTAACCCCTCTCTTTGCAAGCAGGTGGATGACTTTCTAACACGCAAGGTAACTCAACTGCCAAACATTCTCTCAGCTTTTAAAACATGTCCAATATCATTGAACCGGAAAGACAAACACCAGCTTTATTTCTGATTCATGAAAAACCTAGAAATATTGCAAAAAATTATAGGATGTTAAAATTCAACCAAGACTCCTAAACTTAGAAAGGCCGACCCTTTAGTAATCAAAATGGAGACACATACACACTCCAGACGCTGGAATTTGGAGCAACAAATAAAACTTAATGGGTTGGGCAGCATTTGAGGGGTATAAATGGACAGTCAATATTACAAATTGAGAACAACACCCTTCTTTCCTCTCCTCTCTTGTTACCATTGTTACTGCCCATCATTCTTCCCATTGAGTCTCCCTCCCCCCCCCCACTGTTCTTACTTGTTCACCCACAGCCTTCTGTTCCCATGTTCCACCTTCCTTTCCTATTAAATCACATCCTCTACAGCCCTTTGTTGCCTTTATCACCTCTCAGCCCCCTGTCACTATTTCCACTCTTTCTCCTCCATCTGCCTAACATCCCTCCTCAACTGGATCCATCTACCGCTTGTCAGCTATTCCCTGTTGAGCATTTAATATTTCAGTAGTATTTGAGTAACATTGTAAGTACATTGTTTGATTACGTAAGTATTCTTTTTCATTTAAATAATTCATTATGGGTTATATATAAAAATAAGTGAAATACATGCGTCATGACAGAACCACGTGATATGTGGGTAACTTGTTAAAGTTAACACAAAGTTAGACTTGCCTTCTGGACTTTCCACATTTTTCTTTAAAGTTAATTTGGTGTTTTAGAGTTACAAAATACAACAGTGATGATGAGATATTTTTAAAGCTAATCCGAGATAACTGCCTACTTGTGAAGCACAGTGAGGCATTCAAATTTGAAAAAAAGAAGATTAGTGAGACTTTTGAGTTAAGAAATAAGCAGTGTGGCACGTGTCTCTTTGGAAAGGAGAGAAAGAAATAGCTGAGTTACAAAAAAAAGGCAGAAAATGGACAATTTCATGGGTTCATAAATAGTGAGAAGTAAATCATAAACTTAATAAAGCAGAAATGGCTGGCTACATTGGAAAAATTGGTGCATTTGATTACACAACAAACAACTGGATACTTCATACAGAGTAAATTGAGCAGTATTCTAAAGCAAATAGAACAGCCAATGAGAAACAAGTATCAGTTTTGCTGAGTGTATTGGACTTAACTGCATACAGTTTGCTTTGGAGTTTGACTGCTGTAACCAAACCAGCAGAAATGAGCTTTGCTGATATCATGACAGTAATGCAGGAACATTTAGAAACAAAATTATTGTTGATTGCGGTCACTAGAGGTTTCATAAATGGAATCAAAAGGAAGAGCAGTCCATTTCAGTTTTCGTGGCTGAATGGAAGAGATTGTATGAGCAGTGTCAGTTCAGTAATGGGCTTAATGATGCACTAAGAGATCACTTGGTTTGTGTAATCTTACAAGTAAGTATTCAATAATGGCTCCTAACTGAAAACTATCAATGAAAACAACAGACACAGATGCAACTGAGTGCAGTCTGGAATGAAAGTGAGCTTGAAGAAAATTCCAATGACAAAATAGAAACCCGCCTGGCCAAAAAATTGTGTTATCATTGTGGCAGGGGCTTACATACACAAAACCAATTCAGGTTCAAAGATGTAACTTGCAGAAAATGCAACAAAGTAAGTCACATACAAAGAATACGTTAGGAAAACAACAATAAATGAATTGCACTGAGAAGCAGTAAAGCTAAAAAGTTAAGCTGCAGTTTCAAAAAGAGCATTAAACTAGATGTTGTTGATGACAAATCCGATAATGATAAGAAATTTAGAGATACTCACAAGAAACTAGAAGAAGGAAAGGGGAGCCGAGAAAAAGAAAGACAAGAAATTGAAAAGGAGAGAAAGAAGGATCAAAGTAAATCCAGAGAGAAAAACCAAGAAAAAGAGAGGAAAGTTGTCAAGAGCTGTCAGAATCACTTCATGCAGTCTCAGAGTCAACTCCTACCACTGACATAGAGGAGACCTCAGAACCCGAGATTGTTTTCACAGCCATAACTCTCACTTGCCAAGCAGTGTGACCTGTTGTGTCAAGAAAGAGATTATCCCACAAGTGTAAGAAGTCCTCCACAGCGATTAAATTTTTAGGCCTGAAAGGGACAACATAAAATTTACTATGCTGTGGTCGTCTGTATATAGTAGTTTTATGTGTGCGTGTATATATATAAAACACTATACAGCACCAAAACAGGCCATTTGGCCCATCTGATCCATTTAAGCTGTATATTCCCATCAACCTGCACTAGAAACATAGTCTAACCGTACCCCTACCATGCATGTACCTATCCAAACTTCTCTTAAACATTGAAATCAAGTTTACATGCACCAATTGCGCTGTCAGCTCATTTCACATTCTCACAACTCTCTCAGTAAAGAAGTTTTCCCTCATGTTCCTCTTAAACATTTCAGTTTTCACCCTTAATCCATGACTAGTTGTAGTCCCATCCAGCCTCAGTGGAAAAAGCCTGCTTGCATTTACCCTGTCTGTAGCCTCATAATTTTGTATACCTCTATCAAATCTCCTCTCAGTCTTCTGCATTCCAAGGAATAGAGTCTTAACCTATTCAATCTTTCCATATAACTCAGGTCCTCCAGACCTGGCAACATCCTTGTAAATTTTCTCTGTACTCTTTCAAACTTATTTACATATTTCCTGGAGGTAGGTGATCAAAACTGCACACAATACTCCAAATTAGGCCTCATCAATGTCTTATATAACTTCAACATAACATTCCATCTCCTGTACTCAATATTTTAACTTGTGAAGGTCAATCTGCCAAAAGATTTTTTATGACCCTGTCAACTTTTGATGCCACTTTTAAAGGATTATGGACCTGTATTCCCAGATCCTTTTGTTCTACAGCACTCCTTAGTGCCCCACTTTTAACTGTGTAAGACCAGCCCTGATTGCATCTACCAAAGCAGAGCATTTCACCCTTGTCCGCATTGATTCCGTCTGCCATTTTCCAGCTGGTCCATATCCCGCTGCAAGCCTTGATAGTCTTCTTCCTTGTCCACTACACCTCCAATCTTGGTGCCATCCATAAATTTGCTGATCCGGTTAAACACGTTATCATCCCGATTGTTAATATAGATGGCAAACAACCATGGACCCAGTACCGATCCCTCACAGCACTCCTCTCACCACAGGCCTCCAGTCAGAGAGGCAATCATCTCTTACCACTCTCTGGCTTCTCCCACAAAGACAATGTCTAATCCAATTTTCTACCTCATCGTGAATGCTGAGTGACTGAACCTTCTTGACCGACTTTCCATGCGGGACCTTGTCAGATGCCTTGCTAAAGTCCATGTAGACAACACCCACTGCCTTGTCATGTCTATCCAAATACTCATATCTGGTCCCTTAGAATATCCCTTCCACGCCTGATGGCGGCCTCACCAACCTATAATTTCTTGCTTAATTTTTTGAGTCTGCCTTAAACACCAGAGTAACACTGGGTATCCTCCAGTCCTCTGGCACCTCACCTGTCTCTAAGCTTGATTTAAATTTCTCTGCTAGGGCCCCAGCAATTCTGCACTTGCCTCCCCTAGGGTTCACGGAAACACGTTGTCAGGGCCTGGGGATTTATCCACACTAATTTGCCTCAAGATAGCAAACACCTCCCCTTCTCTCATCTGTATATGGTCCATGGAGTTCATGCTATTTTGCATTGAGTTGGAATTCATAGCTAGGCAGGGAGGAGTGTTGTGTATTTAATATTTCAGTAGTATTTGAATAATATTGTAAACATGTTTGATTAAGCATTCTTGTTTGCTTAAATAATTCATTATGAGTTATCTGTAAAAATAAGTGAATTATATACATCATGACACTACCATGTGAAACGTGTATGCCTCGCTTAAAGTAAACGTGAAGTTAGACATATCTTCTGGACTATCCATGCTTTTCTTTTAAATTAGTTTCCTGGTTTGGAGTTACCAAACATAACGTACCCAACCCCTTCCCTTCACCTCTTTATGCTGGCCACTCCTCTCTTTCTCTTACTCTGGCTGAAGGGACTTTACCCTCCACAGATGCTGCCTGACCTGCTAAAGTTCTTCCAGCTTTCTGTCTGTTATTCCTTTCATATTCATTTTTTCTGTTTAATACCTGGTAGATGCACCATGAATATAAATCATTGTGAAATATCCAGATGTGGCTTCAGGGTATTTCTCATTTGCATGCAGGATAATCGAAGTGAAGTGTTTGGGATTAAAGGATTCGACAGACAAAGAGCGATTATGTTCTCTGGTGGTGCAGTTGAGAACAAGCAGAGATATGCCGGAAATTAAATTGGGCTTTGTAGGGTTGATGTCAAGAGGCAGTGAAACTATTCTTTTCAATGGTGTTGATACTAGGCTGATTGCAAACTTCAGAAGTAATGTTCAGTGCTTTATGTTTGGGAACTATATTATTTATTTACTTCAGATTTACTTGATCTATTTATTTACTGTATTTTTCACACACACGCTGAAACATTCAATGAAATGGGTCATTTGCATTAACAGACAACACAACCTCAGGATGTGCTGGGGGTAACTCAACCTCCCGATCAACCACAAATGGGCCTCCAACCCCAGGACAGGCTGCCTCAGGCCCTCTGATCTCCCATCTTTGGCTCGGGACTCTCTGACATCAGGGCTCCTACCTTTGGACTCATTGGCTTCAGCACAAGTGAATTGAAAACTGGTAATTAGAGTTGACATATACACACAGTTGCCACTTTATTAGGTACACTTGTACACCTGCCCGTTAATGCAAATAGTTGATCAGCCAATCAGGTGACAGCAATTCAATGCATAGAAGCAGGCCAACATGGTCAAGAGATTCAGTTTTGGGTCAATGGGGAAGAAATTTGATCTAAGTGACTTTGACTTTGGAATTATTGTTGGTGCCTGATGGACTGACATGAGTTTCTCAGAAACTGCTGATCTCCTAAGATTTTCTTGAACAGCAGTCTCTTGAGTTTACAGGGAATGGTGCGATAAGCAAAGAAAAAATACAGACAGTGTCAATTCTGAGGGTGGAAAACACTTTGCTAATGCGAGGGGTCAGAGCAGAATGGCCAGACTGGTTCAAGCTGACAGGAAGGTGACAGTAGCTCAAATAACCATGTGTAACAACAGTGGTGTGCAGAACGCACAACACAATGAACTTTGAAGTGGATGGGCCACAGCATCAGAAGACCATGATGCAGCACAGTTGAGAGCTGTGATATGTTGGTTCAACCCATCATATGATGCTCAATGGAAAAACACTGAGGTGCGGGTACTTCCCATCACCATACAAGCAATTTTGGCTGATAACAACCTGCAAAGGTACATAAATACTATTGATAACTCATGGGTGAAATTGACTCTTAAAATATGGAAAACTACTATAAAAGAATATAATCTAGAGGGAGATATTGCAATTCTTAAATGGTGTGCATATGACTCTGATTTTACACCAAATAAATTGGATGCTAGATTTAAGGACTGGACAGCTAAAGGAATAACAGTTCTTTGCAACATAATGAAAGAAGGAACACTGTTCAGTTTTGAAATGCTTAAAGAGAAACACTTACTAGAAAAACAAGATTTTTATCGGTATTTACAGATAGAACAATATGTTAATAAGAAGCTTAAAAATATAACCAAGGCAAATACATGCTTGATAGAGCTCTTTAGAAAGCATATAATTCAGATAATGGTAGTAGAATCATTTCAAGCATGTATAAGGGGTTGTCAAATCTTAAAACACATTCGACTTCTTACATTAAAACAAAATGGGAGAAGGAAGAAGGGATAATTATATCTGAGGAAGAATGGACAACAATATGGAGATATCAATGGAAGTGTACCAATTCACAGAAATAGAGGGAGTTTGGATGGAAAAACTTGATAAGATATTTTATTACATCCTCTCAGAAATCCCATTATAATAGTAACCTCCCTGTTTGCTGGAGAAATTGTGGAAATCAAAATGCAAATCATTATCATATTTTTTGGGACTGCCCTGTTATCAAAAACTATTGGAGGGGGATACACAATGCCCTACAAGACATCTTCAAATGTGAAATACCCTTGGAGAGTAAGACCATATATTTTGGATATATACCTCAAGAATGGTTGAAAAGAGATAAATATTTAATGAATATACTGTAGGTGGCTGGTAAAAAGACTCTTACTAGGAAATGGTTATCACAGGAGAGCCCAACTTTAAATACATGGATGGAAATTACAATGGACATTTACAAAATGGAGAAGATAATAGCATCTGTTAATAATAAGCTGGAACAATTTGATTCATACTGGGAAAAGTGCTTCAACTACATAATGCCTCATAGGCCTGATTTTATTCTCACAAATCAATGAATCTGTTGTAAAAAAAGATCACTCCCTACTTGTACATAGTTCTTTCCTTTTGCTTGTTTTTGCTTTCCACTCTTTTCTATAGGTGTATACCCCAGATAAATATTTTGTGATATATATGATTACATGATATATATGCACAATGTCTGAAATACATCTTATGGAAATGTATGTTTGATGATGAACTTCAATAAAAAAATAAATTACAAAAAAAAAGAAAATTCATTCAGTGGCCACTTCGTTAGGCTCAAGAATGACTATTTTAGTGAGGAGTTGTTGGTGTCACCCAGCATAGCTTTATCAACAAATATTCTCCAGGATAGCGAAATTGGGTAGGGAGGGCATAGGGGGCTATGCAGCTGGCCCATGCTACCAGTTCTATTGTTTTATGCTGGGCTTGTTTACGGTGGAGAGAGTTGCTCCCCTTATATATTGTCAATAAAGGCAGCAAAGAATTATTTGTTGCCAGCCTGCCTTGCACCTCTTCCAGTAGAAAGGCCACACAATCAACAACTGGAACTTAAAAATATATTAACTGCAAAAAACAATAAGTTGCTCGAAGTGCTATTTGCTTCCAATTGCAAAACTGACAAGAAGACCGATGGTTTCAACTGCTGATCTTGTTGCTTTAATTGATCTGCTTGGTCGTAGTTGGGGCAAGACAATAGGACTGACACTTGCAATCACTACATGGAATTTAGTAACATCCATTCTAATAATTCCTTGGCACATCGTGACTTTCCCTTCAGTAACACCTAAAATGCTCAACAGATTGCGGAAGTAATTGAAATTTTCTAAGTAAAGATACAAATTCAGTTTACACACAACATGAAAATTGGTGGACTTGTGGATAATGGTTTGGTAGAGGAAACAGAAGGATATAATCAGTTAGTATTTGAATAGAGAAGCAGCAGCTGAAACTTAATCTGGACCAGTGTGAGGAGCTGCATTTTGACGGTGAAATGCAAGAGTATGGAATAAATGGCAGGACCCCTAAGGAGCACTGATGTACAATGAGTTCTTGGTATACAAGTCCATGGCTCCCTGAAAGTGGTAATGTGTGTAGATAAGATGGTAAGAAATACCTTCATTATTTGGGATTTATTAAAAGTCCGTAAAAGTCGGGAAATTATGTTGTACTGGCATAGAATTTTAAATGGGTTAATTTGCAGTAGTTTGTGCAGTTCAGGTCACCACACTTCAGAAAGCCTGTAGAGGCTTTGGAGAGGATGCGGTGGAGGTTCACCTGCATATTGTCTGGTTTTGAGTATAAGGAGAGATTGGACAAACCGGGGCTGCTTTCTCTGAAGCAATGGAAACCGAGAAATTACCTGATAAAAGTATATATAAATAATATTGAGCGATATAGATGGGGGAGATAACTAGAGACCTTTTCCCAGTGCAGAAATATAAAATACTAGAGAGCATGGGCTTATGCTGAGAGGGGGAATATTGTAAAGGAGATCTGTGAGGCAAGTTTATACAGAGAGTGGTGGGTGCCTGGAATGTGAGGTGAGGCAGTAAAAGCATAATACCAACATTAAAGAGCCACTTAGACACATGAAAAGGCAGAGGATAGAGGGCTACAGATCATGTGCAGGTTAATAGAATTAGTTAGGTTGACATCATGGTCATTGCAGACATGGTAGGCCACAGGCCTCTTCCTCTGCAGTACATTAACGTGTTCTACAACCCTAGAAAGAACATCAGTCTTGTTCTCTGTACTGAGTATTATCAAACATAAGCATTATCTTACAGAGTTAATATACATACATTAAAAAATCCCAATTTATTTCAAGACTACCGTCACTGCTGGTTTCCCATTCCCATACCCCTCTCAGTCCCAAGTGCTGGTCTCTCTGCTCCTTAATCCCACCACATTCCCAGCCATTAACCAACCCACTTAATACTGAGCTGTCCTCCCTCACTAGCCACAGCACCTCCCTGGAGGGAAACCTCAAGCCACATATTTTCAACTCCGAAGACGAGCAGCTTCCAATCATTAGTTTTGTGTCACTGTTCCCCTCCGGGTAAGCATTTCAAGTCAAATCACCTTTATTGTCATTTCAACCGTAACTACTGGTACAGTACATAGTAAAAATGAGACAACGTTTTTCAGGACCATGGTGTTACATGATACAGTACAAAAACTAGACTGAACTACATAAAAAACAACACAGAAAAAAGCTACACCAGACTACAGACCTAGCCAGGGCTGCATAAAGTGCACAAAACAGTGCAGGCATTACAATAAATAATAAACAAGACAATAGGGCAGTAAGGTGTCAGTCCAGGCACTGGGTATTGTGGTGTCTGATGGCTTGGGAGAAGAAACTGTTACATAATCTGGTCGTGAGAGCCCGAGTGCTTTGGTACCTTTTTCCAGATGGCAGGAGGGAGACGAGTTTGTATGAAGGGTGCGTGGGGTCCTTCAAAATGCTGTTTGCTTTGCAGATGCAACATATAGTGTAAATATCTGTAATGGCAGGAAGAGAGACCCCGATGATCTTCTCAGCTGACCTCACTATCTGCTGCAGGGTCTTGCGATCCGAGATGGTGCAATTTCCGAACCAGGCAGTGATGCAGCTGCTCAGGATGCTCTCAATACAACCCCTGTAGAATGTGATGAGGATGGGGGGTGGGAGGTGGACTTTCCTCAGCCTTCGCAGAAAGTAGAGACGCTGCTGGGCTTTCTTTGCTATGGAGCTGGTGTTGTGGGACCAGATGAGATTCTCCGCCAGGTGAACACCAAGAAATTTTGTGCTCTTAATTATCTCTACGGAGGAGCCGTCAATGTTCAGCGGGGAGTGGTCACTCCGTGCCCTCCTGAAGTCAACAACCATCTCTTTTGTTTTGTTCACATTCAGAAACTGGTTATTAGCTCTGCAGTAGTCCGTTAGCCGCTGTACCTCCTCTCTGTAAGCTGACTCGTCGTTCTTGCTGATGAGACCCAACACGGTCGTGTCATTGGCAAACTTGATGTTGTGGTTCAAGCTGTGTGTTGCAGCACAGTCGTGGTCAGCAAAGTGAATAGCAGTGGACTGAGCACGCAGCCCTGGGGGGCCCCCGTGCTCAGTGTGGTGGTGTTGGAGATGCTGCCCCCGATCCGGACTGACTGAGGTCTCCCAGTCAGGAAGTCTAGGATCCAGTTGCAGAGGGAGGTGTTCAGGCCCTGTAGGCTCAGCTTTCCAATCAGTTTCTGAGGGATGATTGTGTTGAATGCTGAACTGAAATCTATGAACAGCATTTGAACATACGTGCCTTTTTGGTCTAGGTGGGTTAGGGCCAAGTGGAGGTTGATGGCATCGTCTGTTGAGCGGTTGGGAAGGTACGCAAACTGCAGGGGATCCAGTGAGGGGGGCAGCAGGGTCTTGATATGCCTCATGACGAGTTTTCCCAATGCGTAAATGAGAAATTTGGAATTTGTGTTAACTGGAAAAATGGCCACGTAACCTGACTTTAGTGAATCATTTCCAGGGCACGGAGTACAGAACTACTGAGAAAGAGATAATATAACTAAGAGTCATCATTTATAATCAACTCCATTCTTCTACCACATTACTTGGGCAGGGGATTACAAAAGCTGATCCCAAATCTTCATGTCGGGAAGGCCAGATTTCACAGAAACAAACAATTTTCTGGTTGTTAACATTTCTACCCTTGATGCGCATCCCCCCCCCGCGGCTGCACTGGTTACAGAGCCTGAGGGTGTGCTTCAGCAAGTCATAAATTTCTTTTGCTGCTCTCCCTGCTACTGCAACCCCTGCTTGATATCTGACAGTTCTCTGTGCCGATGATATATTTTGATTGTTAAAGCCACACTTTTATATGCACTTCCTTAATGGTGAAAGCAGGCTTCAGGAGCTTGCAGCTTAGGAGGTGCAACAAGGTACAGGGCATTGTTGCCTAACGCATAGAAACTGGAATATTCCAATGCACTTCAGTAACACACATACAAGCAGACGTTTTCTAAATCTTCCTACTCCATTCTGTCATTTAGATCAAGTGCTGAGTCTAGACTGATCTGTTTGTTACATGGGTTGCTTGCAGCTAATGAGCCCATTTTTACTTTAGAACTCATCCTGAAAACTAGCTTGAATCATCTGTAAATTTCATAGCATTAATGGACAGGAATCAATGACACATGTGAAAGCTTAAGTGTGTATGTTATTACTGTAAATTAGCAATATGGTTTGGATTTAGCAGCCAAATGATTGGGCAATGTTTGTTTTAGCTGGGTCTTATCTTCATGCCCAGTGTACAGCCTGCTAACATTGAGATAACGTGGCAGTCTCCATTCTCAGCGGCAGCGTTTATATTACTGCTACAAACAAAATAATTTCCACAAATTCTGGCAAAACTAAAATCATCACTTTATGTGAATCTGCGAGCCTTCAGAAGCAGTACATAGTGTAGATTACTTTTATAAAGGCAAAACACCATTAGAACCGGGGTGTTGATGAAATTATATGTTGGTGTAGTACAGTTAAACAGTATAATGCAATTTGTACTGTTGTACAGCTCAACAGTGAAAGGCATAGAAATAGTGACCATTGCTGGAAGACAAATACTACAAATAATGTATTGTGGCGACCCACTTCCTAGCGCACTCAAACCGGCTCAGAAATAGCCAGCGTGCAGGCACAAAGGCCAGGTCCGCAACAAAGGGAGAAAAGCCTGCGGGGGTTTGTGAGTACGTGTCTCTTGGAGCATCCGTGCCCGAGGAGGGTGGGATGAGGGAGGCTTTAAAGCAAGGCTGTGAAGTTCAAATAAAATCATCTTTAATTGCAGTTTACCGACTCTGTGTCGTTATTTTAGCGCTGCGTGTAGCACACCGCTACAATTGGTGACCCCGACGGTCCAAACGATTTTTGGACCGGAGATGACCGACGCCGCATCTGTTCATGCGGTTTCGTTGAAACTGCCAAGCTTCTGGACGCTGCGACCTCACCCATGGTTCCAGCAGGCAGAAGCCCAATTCTACGTTCGGCAGATAACCTCGGAGGACACACGTTACTACTACGTGGTGAACTCCCTCGACCAGGACACAGCAGCCCAGGTTGCGGAGTTCGTACAGTCTCCCCCAGCGGACAGCAAGTACACGGAATTCAAAGCCCTGTTCCTAAGGACTTTTGGACTCTCACGGCGTGAGCGGGCTGCCCGTTTACTGCACCTGGATGGTTTGGGGGACAGACCTCCATCGGCTTTAATGAATGAGATGTTGCCTGTGGCCGGAGGACACAAGCCCTCCCTCATGTTTGAGCAGGCATTCCGGGAGCAGCTGCCCGAGGACATACGCCTGCTGCTGTCCGACGCTGATTTCAGCGACCCCCGGAAGGTGGCAGCCCGGGCGGACTTGCTGTGGAACGCCAAGAAGGTGAGTGGGGCGTCCATCGCACAGATCACCCGGCCACACTCCCAGCAGCAAACCAGTCCAGGCTCGGCTGCAGAGCCCGCTAACCCCAGAGGCAGGGGTGAGGAGACCAACGAACAATGGTGCTTCTACCACCAGTGGTGGGGCGCAGAAGCCCACCGTTGTCACCCGCCCTGCCAGTTCCCGGGAAACGCCAGGGCCAGCCGCCACTGACGGCTACGGTGGCTGGCCATCGGGATAGCCTCCTGTATTTCTGGGACAAGCAGTCGGGATGCCGGTTTTCGGTCGACACCAGTGCCAAGATCAGCGTCTTACCTCCAACGAGTTACAACACCTGCAACAGGGCACCGGGTCCCCCCCGAGGGCTGTGAACGGCAGCACAGTAAGAACATATGGCACCCGTCAGGTGCAGCTACAGTTCGGCTCCAGCCAGTTCATGTGGGACTTCACACTGGCTGCCGTAGCCCAACCGCTTCTGGGTGCTGATTTTTTGCGGGCTCACAGCCTACTGGTCGACCTGCCCTGGAAGAGACTGGTACACGCCGAGACCTTTCAGACGTTCTCCCTGGGTGCAGACCAGTTGCCAGCCCCACACCTCAACTCCATCATGCTGTCCGACAACGACTTCACCAGGGTCCTGGCGGATTTCCCATTGGTTCTGGCACCGCAGTTCACGGCAGCCATGCCCCGACACAGCGTACAGCACTACATCCCGACCCAGGTCATACACGGGGAGTTCATACCAGCCCCACGGGGGCAAGAGGACAAACCCGCAGCAGTCCTGGGCAGACTACGCGAGAGGCTCGGTGACCTGGCCCCCATACCCACTTCGCAGCATGGGCAGAACCCGACCTGCGTACCCAAAGACCTGCAGAACTGTAAGTTTGTGATTGTACAAAGGGGCGGGCATTGGCCACCGCTGCAACGGCCCTACGAGGGGCCATTTACGGTGATCTGGAACAACGGGTCCATGTTCGTGCTGGACGTTGGGGGGAGAGAGGAGGTTTTCATGGTGGACCGACTCAAACTGGCCCAAGTGGACCTGGCGCAACTGGTCGAGTTTCCGGCACCGCGGTGCAGAGGCCGACCTCCCAAGCAGTTTCCGGCCCAGACTGTGGACATTGGGGGGTGTATCGCCAGTTCTGGAGGGGGGGGTTATGTGGCGACCCACTTCCTAGTGCACTCGAACTGGCTCACAAATAGCCAGCGCGTCGGCACAAAGGCCAGGTCCGCAATAAAGGGAAAAAAGCCTGCGGGGGTTTGTGAGTACATGTCCCTTGGAGCATCCGTGCCCAGGGAGGGCGGGATGAGGGAGGCTTTAAAAGCAAGGCTATGAAGTTCGAATAAAATCATCTTTAATTGCAGTTTACCGACTCCGTGTCATTATTTTAGTGCTGTGTGTAGCACACCGCTACAGTATAAGCATTTATCCCTTACACTTATGCAATTAAGAATCTGGCAAAATATTGATAAAAATCCCAGAAACAGAGAAAAGTCAATTCTGTTGTAAGTTTTAAAATTTACATTAGTTAAAATTTTATTTCTTTTCTCCTCCACGATATTGTAGCAGGTGACATTGGTACAAAGAAACTCCAAGAGGAAACCTGCTCAATTTTATTGAATTGTTTTTGGAATTACTTTTACAATTAAAAGGAAGAAAAACAAAATTTGCAATATTTGCTATCCTGACACCTACAGCGTAGAAAGATATGAAAGTCAATCATGCCAGTCCCAGGACATGGTTTTACAGTGGAGCTCACAGACAGGTCACAGACACGGAGGTAGAGTAATCTAAAGTGTTCATTAACGGTTACAGGGAAGGCCTGGGAGTGAGGACTAGGCAGAAGAAAGTTGAGGAATGAGGAAAGCTTGATCAGGAATTGAACCCGGGTTGCTACGTTGGGAATGCGGCATTTAAGCACTGAACCAATGGAGAGTGTAGGCGGACGGCAGAACGAGGCAGAGCAGGGATACGGACCAGGGTTCGAGCGTGGCTGGAGGAGAACAGCAGGGCAGAAGGACGAACAGGAAGACAGGCCACATGCAATGCTAGCACAGGCAAACAGCACCAGAAACAGATCTTAAAATACACAATCCTAAATGGTCGAGAGACAGAATTTACACAGGCAAACAGTGCGAGTGAACAGAGGTGTAGGAGGCAGGCAAAACCTTTCTTGACACGGGGATTGCTAGAGCTGAATGGCAAACAGCAGACAGGTGGCAGGCAAAACTTATTTTGACATGGAGAGATGGAGTTACACAGATAAACTTCGGTACTGAAGTAAAGCTTAGAATACACCATTCTGAGTGGCTGGGAATGTGAATTACTGCACTGGCTGAAGCAATGATCTGGCAATGAGTGGATGCAAAGCCGGGGTTTTTATGCAGCTGGTTTAGACGAGAATCAGGTGCCGCAATCAAGGAGCCCAGGAGAACATGTGGAAAAGGGAATTATGGTAATAAGATGAACTAATGGTCGGGACCATGACATGGTTTCAGGAGTTAGGGCAGTGCCCTAGCCCCAACTATCCATAGCTGCTTCATCAGTGTTCTTCCTTCGATCATTTGTTTGGACATGTTCTTGGCTGATAATGATTATACTTTCTTCAATCCATTTCTAACTTCTCAGCAAATAGACCACTGCATGACTGTATGCTGTAAGTCCTAGACAGTATTCAGACATGGGACGAAACATGGTAAGCAGAGGTGGTGGTGTATGCCTCATGATTAACTCCTTGTGCTGTACTAATGTATTGGTGACATCCCAATATTGCTCACCAGACCTAGAATATCTGGCAATTAAGTGCTGGCCATTTTACCTGCTGTGAGAGATCTCAGCGATCACTTTGGTAGTGGTGTACATTCCACCTTAGGCCAATGTCAAACAGACTCTCGATGAACTGACTAATTCAATTGACGTGCATGAAATAGCACACCCTGACGCTTTCACCATCATTTTGGGGGATTTTAACTAGGCCAGCTTGAAAACGTCACTAAACAATTATCATCAACAAATCATTGTAGTATCCAAGGAAGTAACGCACTGGACCACGGTTACACTAAGATCAAAAGTACCTACTGTGCTATCCCATGCTCACACTTTGGAAAATCTGATCATCTGGCTGTACTGCTACTCCTTGAGTATAGGCAAAGACTGAAGACCTCAGCACCAGTAGAGAGGACCAAGGAAGTCTGGACCAGAGAGGCACAGGAGTGCTTACAGGACTCCTTTGAATTGGTGGACCGGACTGTGTTCAGGGAGTCATCTTCAAGCCTTGATAAGTATGTCACAGTTGTCACCGTCTTCATTATAATCTGCGTGGATGAGTTTGTGCCTATGAAAACTTATTATATATTCCCATACCAAAAGCCATGGATGAATCAGGAGGTTCATAGTCCGCTGAGGGCTGTGTCTGTGGCATTTAAGTCTGGCAACCCAGGTCTGTATGAGAAAATCAGGTATGAATTGCGGAGGGCTATTTCAAGAGCCAAGAAATAATTCCGGGAGAGGTTAGAGGCGACATCACGTCCACTTTGTCAGGGTTTGCGGGCCATTACTTCCTACAAAGTAAAATCCAACATCATGACGGGCAGCAATGCTTCACTACCAGATGGATGGGCTCAATGCCTTTTATGCTCAGTTTTAAAGGGAGAATAACACACAGCTATGAAGATCCCTGCAGCATCCGATGACTCTGTGGTCTCTTTTTCAGAGGCTGACATCAGGGTGTCTTTCAAGAAGTGAACTCTCGCAAGGTAGCAGGGTTCCATGGAGTACCTGGTAAGGCTCTGAAAACCTGTGCCAACCAACTGGCGGGAGTATTCAAAGACATTTTCAACCTCTCACTGCTACATTTGGAAGTTCCCACCTGCTTCAAAAGAGCAACAAGGATAACATTTAGTACTGTAGAGTTTTCTTTGTGTGAATTTAAAGAAAGCTATTTATAGTACAGGTCAGACAGCTCCAGGAAAGGGTGACATATGCAATTGCATGTTTAAACGTATGGCTGACAATGGTCTTGAGATAATATTAAAAACTTTGAATCATATTTGGTGTTTAGGTCATCTTCCATTCTATTGGACAATGGCAGTAGTATTCTAAAACCTGGGAAACCCCCGTCAGATATTTTTAGTTATGGACCAATATCATTAACGTCCCATTTGTGTAAACTTGTGGAACATATGGTAATACAGCAATTGAATTATATTTTGAAAAACAAAAGGTGATATAGCATGTTATCGGAGCAGATTTCGGAAAGGTAGAATGACATTGGATTCAGTTTTATGTTTGGAAGATAATAATAGGAAAGTACAGGTAAATAAAGAAGTTATAACAGTATTTTTTGATATTGTAAAAGCATATATGGAAGAAAGGTCTTTTGATTAAATTACGGAAATTAAGAGTGAGAGGAAGGCTATATAATTTTTTTCCTTAGGTTTTTATTGATTGGTCTGTGTAGGTAAGGGTAGGTAAAGAACATTCAGGCTTCTATGAGATAGAGAATGGAATGCCACAAGGCAGAATTGTAGCCCTTTATTGTTTAAAAGTATGATTAATGATATTTTCTCTGAGATAGGTACTGGGGTGGGTATATCACTTTTTGCAGATGATGGAGCTTTATAGGTCAGAGGAAGAAGTTTCAACTTAACTGTATATAGGAAGCAATTAGTAATTAATAAAGATGAATGGTGGGCAAATAGATGGGGTTTTAAGGTTTCAGTAGCTGAAACACAAGTTGCATGTTTTACAAAGAGGATCGATAGATCTGCACCTGATTTGAAATTATATGGTCAAACTCTCGAAGAAATGTCAGTGGTAAGATTTCTTGGCATGTGTCTGGATAATAAGCTGACATGGAAGCACCATATCCGTAAAATAATTGATAAACATAAAGGGGTGTATCTGGATGTTCTTGGGTGCTACATGAAAAATCTCTATTTATATTTGTTTAATTAGAGCTGTACTTGATTACGGCTGTGTGGTTTATGGATCAGCTTCATCTTCAACTTTAAAATGTTTGAATGTGGTAAAAGCACATCCTTTAAGACTGTGGTGATGCAGTAAGGTCATCTCCAGTTTCGGCTTCATTGATTGAAGTGGGACAATTACCCTTCCAATTGCGGAGGTGAAAATTGATGTTAACATACTGGACTCACTTGAGGGGGAAGAGAAATGATCACCATGTTGAAAGTGTGTTGGGAGACTGTTGGGAGCATCACAAGAAAGGAGCTTTTAGCTTTGGGTGGCTGGGTTCTTATCCCAATAGGATTATGGGTTTACTGGATTTCGCATTATGTCCCATTGTAGCTTTGTCGGTAACCCCACCTTGTTTTCTTCAATTACTTCAGCTGACTTTGGGTGAAACGATTTAATGAAGTCCTGATATGCCCGGGAGTCTGTTGGTTCATCAATATGTTAACAAAAATTGTTGTGATATGTTGACCATGTTTACTGATGGATCAAAAGATAATAGATAATTTAATTGGGAATGTATGTGCAAATGCTTTTGTGCCAAAGTTACAGGTAACAATAATGAAACATCTTACTAACCATTTATCAGTATAAACAGCAGATTGGTTGCCATAATTTTGGGCTTATGGTCCTGTGATGGATTTTGGCCCAAAACATTGACTGTATTCTTTTTCAAGATGCTGCCTGGCTTGCTGAGTTTCTCCAGCATTTTGTGTGTGTTAATGCAAATACAACAAAGTAGGATACATACAAAGAGCATGTTAAGGATAAAAAAAAGGACAGCACAGGGAAGAGAAAAAGCTGAAAAATCAGCTTACAGTTTCGAAAAGAACATTAATCTGGATGCTGTTGATGAAAACTCTGATAACGATGAAAGAGATGCAGGACTGAGTTGCCCTGAGATTTAAAATGTGAAAACTAACAATAGTCAAGAAACCTGACTTACACCAGAACAGAACACAAGTGCAGATCTACTGATCCTCTTTGTAAAACACACAACTTGTGTTTCAGCTACTGAAAGTGGAATTGTTTCACTCATTCCTCAAAATGAATTTGAGCAACATTTCAAAGATACTGAACGAATGAAGTTAAGATGGTGCTAAACAGTGACTCCTTTGCTTGCATCTTTGAAAAAAGCTCTATTTCCATCTTTAATATCTTTATTTTTCCCTTTCAAGGTTCTTTTGAAGACTCTGACCTGGAGTTACATGTTGACTTCGGTTCTTTGTGGGTTCTCGGGGGTTTCATGACTGGCTGTTGTTTGGCATGCCAAGGGTTCGGCCTGAGAGTCTATCTCGGATTTGGAAGCCTAAGATCTTGGGGCTCTGGAGACGGGTGGATTGAGGGTCAGTGTCATGGCAGGAGACCTGTGTGACCGCTTGAGTGCTCAGTGGCAGGGACGATGCTTTTTTTGCCAGTGGCAGAAGGGGGAATTGTTGCTTGCTGCCGCTTACGCACGAGAGGGAGAGGAGCTGAGAGGGACTTTGGGGTTCTTCTGTTTAGCAGTTGTTCATTCTTTGGGGCACTTCTCTGTTTTTGTGGATGTTTGTGAAGAAAAAGCATTTCAGGATGTATATTGTATACATTTCTCTGACACTAAATTGGACCTTTGAAATTTTGAACTGAACACTACGGTTATCCAACTAAGAATCTATACTGGAGAAAAGATAACTCCTGTGGGAATGACATTCGTAAAAGTGAAATACAGCAACCAGCAAGACACATTGGTATGTGGTAAAAACAGGAGAGCCAGCATTGTGGGGTTGTGTTGGATTGAGGCATTGACAACTTGATTGGAGATCCATTCACCATTTGCATGCCACATCCTCTGCAATAGAGTCAATTGAAAGTGAATTAAGAAAGGTACTGGATGATGGCACAGCAGTGTTCAACGATGACAATGGAGAACTCAAACATGTCAGGGGTAAAAGTGTTAAATGAAAATATCACACCAGGGGCGTATCTACGGAAAATGGTGCCTATGGCAAGCACTGAAATTGCAGCCCTGTCCAAACATCTGACACCCATCTTTTAGATACCATAATATCAGCTCAAAAATATAAGTCAAGCTCATTAATCTTTTAATTAACAAATTATGGCACTACATAAAAATTATAACTGCACCTTCCTTCCTTTCACTGATGCAAATTGGTCTATGATGTGATCAGAGTCAGTTTTTACAGTTTCTTCTCTTTCTACATTTAGCCGAGCAAGATCACAGAGTCTGCCTTGGCCCATGGAGGCTCTCAAGTATGAAAGTATTAGTTTTAACTTGCTGAATGATCTCTCACAGCTGGTGATGGAAACTGCAATGGTTAGCATTATCTGAATAGCAATGCGAAGACTAGGGAAGACACTCTCATCTCCATCCTGAACAATAAATTCAAGAAGCTCTTCAGGTCTTGATATTTTCACTTTGACCCGCCTTGATAGCAACATTCTGCAATCCAAAATTTCATCATATAGCTGTTGTCCATCAACATCAGAGATATAGAATTCACCGAAATTTTCACACTTCTTCTTTAGGTCATTACTGTCAGTGCCATAACACAGACCCTCGACATCGAGAAGGAACCCAAACTTGGCGTCAGTGTCGTGCAAACGAGCGAACCTTTCATCCATTTCTCTGTGAAGATGGTCGAGTGTTTCCTTCATGGCTCTTTCCATTTCCTCCTTAGCTGTTAACCCAGTGTCTCTTGAGTTCTCATCAGCCACTCATTTCTTTCATCTCTGACATCTTTCACCTTCGATATTCCATTCTTGACAGAGACCGACTCCTTCAAGTGACTCACTGACCAACACTTCTCTTTCATCATAAAAATTACCATGGAGGGCTTTCAAATCCAGGGCAGCATCGTGGAAGTTCATGCTAGGATCCTGCAGCCTCTTTTGAATACGGTCTATGCAAATGAGTAGTTTGGTCTAAAATCCTAACAAAATCTGAAAATCTTAATTCAACATGCGGTTGTACAGCTCCCTTGTGTCACTTCTTGCTTCACTGGTCTCGTTTTCATTGTCTATCATGTCCTGGAGAACTTGAAGTATCTTCTCAAGGTACTTGTTGACGGGCTTCACTGCTTCTGTCCTTGCACTCCACCTGGTTTAGGACTCCGCCTTAACAACCACAGGCACGGCATTTTTGAGTTTTTCCCAGCACTGTGTTGAACGAGAGAAAAACATGTAGAGAGCTTTGATGATTCCAAAAAACGTGACCATCATTATATCCTGCTTGGCTGCATGTACACCCACCAAGTTGAGTGAGTAATTGTCGCAATTCACAAACACTGCCAAGTTGTTTTTCTCACTTATTCTTTGATGAACACCACTTCTGTGTCCAGCCATCACAGCAGTGTTGTCTTTGCAGTGCTCCAACAATCTTGTAGCTCCATTTTGTCCCTCTCTAGCTGTTTCAAGATGTCTTCAACCAAGCTCTCAGCATCCTTCTAGCTTATCTGGATAAAACCAAGGAAGGACTCTCTAACACGGACTGTTTTCCTCTCAAAGTCAACTTCCACATACCTCACTTCTTCTGACATCTGCTCACAGTGTGCCGGATCAGGAGTTGAGTCGAACATGAGACCATAGTACTTGGCTTTATGAATGCTTCTCAGTAAACTCTGGCAAACAGTGGATGCTATCATGTGGATGAATTCATTCTGGACACCTGGTGAAAGATAAGACGTAGATCCAGGATAACTTTCCAAATGAGTCAAGTGTTCTTTTATGACAGGGTCAAAGATGTCCAGTAGTTTCAGTAAGCCAAGTAGTTTCAGTAAGCCAAGGAAATTTCCCACATTGAAGTCATCGTCTAGCTGGTGACTCCTTGTGTCCTCGCAAAGCCGGGTTCTGAGTTGCAAGGAATTTTACGCAGTGAAGGATTCTCATCAAGATATCACGCCACTTCTGCTTTTCCTTCTCAATATGTGACTGAAATACCAAGTCAATAACTCCTCTGTTTCCAGTTAAATTTCTTTCCATTTATTTCCACTGTGTGAAGCACTCCCGATGATTCTTGCCCAAGGTTGAATAGAGCTCATGGGAAAAGCCAATTCACAGTAACCAAGAAGGGCGGGTCTGTCAGGATCTGTGGTGATTTTAAGATCACCATCAATATAGTAATGAAGGTAGATTAATGCATTCCGCCCAGGAAAGAGGAAATTTTGCAAACCTTTCTGGAGGGAAACACTTCAGCAAAGTGGACTAAGCTGAGGCCTTCCTACAAATAGAGATGTTTCTCATCATAAACACCAACCGTCATAAACCTAATCACTATGACCACATAGATCGCTCTGCACTAAAATGGATGATTTTTTTTTTCTAATTGTGCTCTTTATTGTGAAAGCTGTGTATAATTAATGTTTAATTTGCATTTTTTCTTGGGAATGCTGTGTATGAAGTTGTGCTCAAGTAAGGTTTACGCTGCACCTGTACACACGTGTGCATCCAACAGTAAATTCTACTTCGACTTTGATTGCATCATCTGGAACAAAGCAGCCAGTTTGGTAACCCAGTCAACCAGCCTAACCTTATTTACCAGTGCACAGAGGCAGCAGTGTGTAATGTCTACAAAATGCATTGCAGTTACTTACCAAGGCTCCTCCAGTGACACCTGCCAAACCTGTGACATCTACCACCAGGAAGGACAAGGGTTTCAGATGCATGGGGACATGACCACCTTCATTTTCAATTATGCACAGTCCTGATGTGGAAATATACTGCTGGCCTTTCATTGTTTAAAAAGGGTTCTAGAAGTAAGCCTAGCAATTATAGACCTGTCAGTTTGACATCAGTGGTGGGTAAATTAATGAAAAGTATTCTTAGAGATAGTATTAATAATTATCTGGATAGACAGGATCTGATTAGGAGTAGCCAACATGGATTTGTGTGTGGAAGGTCATGTTTGACAAACCTTATTGAATTTTTTGAAGAAGTTACGAGGAATGTTGACGAGGGTAAGGTAGTGGATGTAGTCTATATGGACTTCAGCAAGGCCTTTGACAAAGTTCCACATGGAAGGTTAGTAAAGAAGTTCAGTCGTTAGGTATTAATGCTGGAGTAATAAAATGGATTCAACAGTGGCTAGATGGGAGATGCCAGAGAGTAGTGGTGGATAATTGTTTATCGGGATGGAGGCCGGTGACTAGCGGGGTGCCTCAGGGGTCTGCTTTGGGCCCAATGTTGTTTGTAATATACATAAATGATCTGGATGATGGGGTGGTAAATTGGATTAGTAAGTATGCTGATGATACTAAGGTAGGAGGTGTTGTGAATAATGAGGTGGGTTTTCAAAGCTTGCAGGGAGATTTATGCCAGTTAGAAGAATGGGCTGAACGTTGGCAGGTGGAGTTTAATGCTGAGAAGTGTGAGGTTCTACATTTTGGCAGGAATAATCCAAATAGAACATACAGGGTAAATGGTAGGGCATTGAGGAATGCAGTGGAACAGAGCGATCTAGGAATAACAGTGCATAGTTCCCTGAAGGTGGAATCTCATGTAGATAGGGTGGTGAAGAAGGCTTTTGGAACGCTGGCCTTTACAAATCAAAGCATTGAGTACAGAAGTTGGGATGTAATGTTAAAATTGTACAAGGCATTGGTAAGGCCAAATTTGGAATATTGTGTGCAGTTCTGGTCACCGAATTATAGGAAAGATATCAATAAATTAGAGAGAGTGCAGAGACGATTTACTAGGATGTTACCTGGGTTTCAGCACTTAAGTTACAGAGAAAGGTTGAACAAGTTAGGTCTCTATTCATTGGAGCGTAGAAGGTTGAGGGGGGATTTGATCGAGGTATTTAAAATTTTGAGAGGGATAGATAGAGTTGATGTGAATAGGCTGTTTCCATTGAGAGTAGGGGAGATTCAAACGAGAGGACCTGATTTGAGAGTTAGGGAGCAGAAGTTTAAGGGAAACACGAGGGGGTATTTCTTTACTCAGAGAGTGATAGCTGTGTGGAATGAGCTTCCTGTAGAAGTAGTAGAGGCCAGTTCAGTTGTGTCATTTAAAGTAAAATTGGATAGGTATATGGACAGGAAAGGAGTGGAGGGTTATGGGCTGAGTACGGGTAGGTGGGACTAGGTGAAGTTAAGAGTTCGGCATGGACTAGGAGGGCCGAGATGGCCTGTTTCTGTGCTGTGATTGTTATATGGTTATATGGTTATTGTTACCGGGACTAAATACTGGAACTCTCATGCCAGCGTTGCGAAGGGTGTGTCTTCATCAGGGCGACGGCAGCTGTTCAGGAGGACAACTCACCACCACCTCATTAGTGGCAGTTACAAATGATCAATAGATTCTGGAGTTGCCAATGGTGCCCACATCCCCAAAAATGAGCAAATATAAGGAAACACATTAGCCAATTTGAATGCAGCTGGCAAGTAAAAGCAGAAAGGGAATAATTGATGATTACTCTATTTTAGTGATGGTAGTGATAGTATGTGATAAATTCTGCAGGGAATCATCAAATTTTGTATCATCAAAATAATTAGTGCAATAGTGCAGCCCTCTCTCAGTGTTGTATGAAGTATTAGCTGTACTCAGGTTTCTAAAGTGGGACTTGAATACGGGACCTGGAAGACAGAGTACAAATGTGCATAGTTCCATTCAGCCTAACCCTACCTGGCACATAGTTTGTTGTGGACAAAGAGCTGATTTAATACAGGCAATCTTCATTCAAGAATGTGCTCTGAAAGATGAGGTTCCTTAATCAGAGATGCTTCCCTCTTGAGGCACTGGCTCTTGAAGATGTCCTCGATGGTGGGGAGGGTTATGCCCACGATGGAGCTGGCTGAGTCTAACACACTGTGGCTTCTTGCGGTCCTGTGCAACGGGGGCTCCATACCAGGCTGTGATGCAACTAGTCAGAATGCTCTCCACCTTACATCTAGAGAAACCTGTAACATCTTCTCAAACTCATAACTAAGTAGAGCAACTGTGACCTTACTCATAATTGCATTAATGTGTTGAACGCAGGATAAATCCACCAAGGTGATGATGTACAGGACATTGAATCCATTGACCTATTCCACAGCTCACCTTTTAATGATGACCGTTGTGTGTTCTCCTGACTTCCCCTTCCTGAACTCCACAAGCATTCCCTTGGTCTTGAGTGCAAGGCTGTTGTTGCAGCAACAGCGCTCAGTCAGCTGACCTATCTCACTCCCATGAGCCTCCTCAATACCGTCCAAGGTTCTACCAACAACTGTTTGTCATCAGCAGCTTTATAATAGGGCTTAAGCTGTGCTTAGCCACACAGCCATGAGTACAGAAAGAGTAGAGCAGTGGACTAAACATGTATCCTTATAGTGAGTCTGAGTTGATTGTCTGTCAGTGAGGAGGAGGAGTTGTTACTGACTGTGGTCTTCCAGTAAGCAAGTTGAGGATCCAGGTGCAGAGGAAGGTACAGGGGTCCCGATTTAGAAGCTTGGTTGTTAGTACTATGGGAATGGTGGTGAATGCCAAGCTACAATCAATAAACAGCAGACTAAAGTATATTCTGTCTAATTGCCTAGGTGCTTCAAAACCAAGTGGAAAGCCAGTGAGGTTGCATCTGCTGTAGTCCTGTTGTAGCTCGAGGCAAATTGCATCACTTGCAGGTCCTTGATTGGGCATGAGTTATTTCTAGCCATGAACAACCTCTCATTATGGTAGATGTGAATGATATTGGTTGATTGTCATTTGGATAACTGGGACTCTGCTCAAAACCTCATTTGCTACCCAGGGCCTCTTATGGAAGCTGGGTTCAGGGTGGCATGCCCAAGGCCATTTAAACCCATACTGTGACCAACTGGGGATCTGGGGAATGTGAAATCATGAGGCAAAGTTTAGAAGATGAGGTATAGGGGAAACTGGAGTGGCATTTTCAATGATGATGATTGTGTGGTCAGGGGCAAGAATGGAGGAATGGGTCAATGCAGAAGGTGGAGGTGAGTAAGAGACAAGGGTTAATAATATTTGGAAAATACCCCAATCTGGCACTGACTGCAAGCTTTGGCTCATTATTTTCAGGCTCATCATGTTAGTTAGAAAAGGAAACAAATCTGGTAAGTTTGCACTCCTAAACTCCGTTCAGCGATTTTTGACTGAAAGGAGCAGTTGCATGGTACTTGAATGAGAAGAGTTTTGCTTGAATCCTTTTGTAGATTGTTAACTAGGTTATGCCTTTTGGGTGAGATAGTTAAGTGTAAGAGCTTAAGAGAAGAGCAGTAGATGAAAACATAGGACTCATGAACATGTACTGCCATTAATTAATATCCTGGATGATCTGATTTTAACCTCGGCTACATTTTCTTGTTTTTCCTTTATGACCAATCAAAGAAGTGTATTCGCCCACGGATTGGCATTGCCTTACAAACAGAAGTTATTGTTTCATAGGGTTAGTCTTCCCTGAGAGAATATTCTGAAAGAATGGAAAGAACTGCAAGTCAATCAATCGTCTGAAACACCAGCATTTTAATGACTGAATTTATAAAGTGGATGACAACAATCATCTATTCAGATAATAGACTGCTACTCTGGAACGGTTTCAAAGGCTTTCTGAACTCATACCATGAGAGGCGGAAGTCACACCAACCATAAGAGCACCACTAGTTGTCAATTGAGAAGCAGAATCACAATCTCCATTTACCAAATTGCTTAGAGAAGTGTTTGAGTCACTTATCTTTAGAGAGATGGGAATCCAGCACTTAATTTCAGCACAGGAAGACTGAACACAATAACTTTTTAATGTTACTTAATGTTCCTTAAGAACCTCATGTCAAAGACTGGCTCATTTTTTTAAACATCTAATAGTGCTATACATTAATTTCTTAAATCTATTCCCTTCTTGTGTAGAAGTAATTTGAATGAGCTCTTACAATAACATGCAAGTCTGTTACAGTGCATGCTGCATCGTTGGCAAGATCCCCAGTTCTGGTACCTTTCATCCACTGCTGCTTTAGCAGCACCAATCCCTTGTATTTAATACATTTAATTCTGACTCAATCCCACACAGAGCCCACCAGACCCTGGTGCTCACCACACCTCACCAGAGTGACCTCCCACTGATTTGGGAACTTTCGAAGTACTGTTTACTTCAGCAAAAGGGAAATTATTTCACCCTGATCCATTTACCTCATGGCACTGTTGCTTAGAGCAACCCAATATTTTATCTTAATGAGGATCTCAGGTTTACTTAATGTAAAAGAGTTACTTTCAAATGAGCCAATTTTCCTGGCTGATCTATAATGGATGGCAAATGAATCTGCATACATTGAAAGTTTGTAGAAACTTTGAGGAAGGTCAAACAACCTGAGACTGAAAGCTTCAATTAAAAAAAAAATAAGCTCAAATACAGCAGCATCCTCAGAATTTACCAGTACAAGATCTTCACATCATTATTATGGAAATCAGTGACCCGGTATGGAAACACCAATACCCTTGGATGGAAAATCCTTCAAAGCAGTGGATGCAGCCTAGTGTATCATGGGTGAAACCATCCCCGCTTTTGAGCACTTCAATATGAAGCACTGTCTCAGGAAAGCAGCATCCATTATCAAGGACACCAACCACACAGGCCACGCTCTCTTCTTGCTGTGGCCATTGGGAAAGTGGTACAGGATCCTCAGGATGCACATATAACCAAGTTCAGGAACAACCAGGTTCCCCTCAATCATCAGGCTCTTGAATCAGAGGGGATAACTTCTCCCAACTTCACTTGGCCCATCATTGAAAAGTTACCACAACCAATGGACTCACTGTTAATGATGCTTCAACTCACGTTTTCAATACTTATTGTTTATTTATTTATTTTTTGTTTTGTATTTGTACCATTTGTTTTCCATTGCACATTGGTAATCAATTTACTTTGACATTGAACTTTGAACTTTAAAAACTGCAGTGCATTCCACAGACTCTTCAGAATTGCATGAAAATGCTTCTTAAAGCAAATTTTTAAAATGATTATCAAATGAAAATCCATGAACAACTTGATTAGATATGAATGATGGGAATCATCGTGTTATGCAGCCTTGAATTTATTACTGCTATGTTATGAATTGGTCATACAACAGAAAAAGACAAGAAATGTTCAATTTGACCTTTTTCTTAGAGTGATAGATAGCTCTGTAAAATGCACAGTGGAATTTGGAACACAATAATAAGAGACTGATTGCTTAATTCACAATGACACCCAAAACTTCTTTTTACCTGTAGAAGATCCCATTCTTATCAGAAGCAGCAGCTTTAATTCTCTGGTATACCTGGACTCAAATTAAAACAAGTCTCCAGGAACTTAAGCAATGTCTCAAATTCTTTATGGTATTTAAAACATAGTTGTTCCACAGTAATTTTCTTTTGAAAGATAAATGGCTGGGATTTGAGATCTAACAGTCAAATGCTGCTTCACTAAATTGAGATTTTTGTTTTTAAAGCACATCCTATTTGGCTCTGTTAAATGCTAGCCTTTACAACTAGGCTAGAAATTTTGAATGGAGTATTTGGTTAAAATAAGGACTGCAGCTTATTTTCTTTATATTCAGATTTACACCATGAAATCAAGCCTTTAAATGTAAGATGGGTCATTTGAAAATCAACAGAGAATGATTAAAAATCTGACATTTTACAAAAAATTGAAGCTTAATCAGTGACATTTGCTGCAGCGTGCCTGAGTAAACATAATTCTCATTTTCATTCACCGCTGATTAAAAGACTAATGGAAAAGATGAGATAAAAGACACATTGAATGAAATACATCAGCACTTATATTAGAGCTGAGTGAAACTCCCATCATTTCCTTTCTCATGTGTTATCAAACGTGGCTGAAGTCTGTGGAGATTATGCTGAGGTTAATTTCCTGAAATGGAATTGTCTCTTTGAAGATAAAAACAGCTTAGTTTAGCATGGACACAGACAGTTTGCATTTTATTTTACTGCCGCGGTCTCTACAACTATAGTTAGCATGTTCTACCTCTCCATTTTCTTCTCCTAATCTTTTGCTGGGGTGGGAGTTTATGGGCCACAGTACCTGACCCAAGAGTTAGTTCTTAATGGTGATGATGCACCATCAATAACTCACTCTGAGACGTAAGGCGAGATATCGGCTTTTATTGACTGGAAGAAGGAACAAACAGTGAGTGACCACCATACTACATCCTGGAGACTGAGAGGCCGGGTTCAGGCCTTGATCGCCTTTATACAGGGGTCTGTGGGAGGAGCCACAGGAGCAGTCAGCAGGGGGCGTGTCCAGACAGGTATATGTAGTTCACCACAGGTGAATAGCTTGGTGGAGTTGGCAGCTGGGTGGGAGAGGAGTTCTCAGCAAATTCCAATTGTATTTTCACCTGATATTTACCAGGAACCTGTATTAAAATAAACTAAGGAAGTTGTTAGATCAAAACTAATAAATCAAAAATCTGATCAGTAGTTTTACTATTAGTGCTCAAAGTAGATTAGTTCATAATTCATCACTATTGTTCTGTCTGATGAATTAAAATAGTGTTTCAGAATGAGCAGTGGACCTAATTTGAATTGAGTTGACTTTATTACTACATCCTTCATATATATGAGTAGTAAAAATTTTCACGTTATGTCTCTGTCTAAATGTGCAATGTGCAATTTATAGTAATTTATAATATGTACAACAGGACAGTCAATGTAGCATAGAAATACAGTTGTGTCAACATGAAGTAATCAATCTGATGGCCTGGTGCAAGAACCTGTCCCAGAAACTGTTGGTCCTGGTTTTTATGCTGTGGTACCGTTTCCCGGATGGTAGCAGCTGGAACAGTTTGTGGTTGGGGTGACTCGGGTCCCCTTTGATCCCTTGGGCCCTCTTTACACACCTGTCTTTGTAAATGCCCTGAGTAGTGGGAGGTTCACATCTACAGATGCGCTGGGCTGTCCACGCTACTCTCAGCAGAGCCCTGTGACTGAGAGAAGTACAGTTCCCATACCAGGCAGTGATGCAACCAGTCAGGATGATCTCAATTGTGGCCTGTAGAAATGTTTTAGGATTTGGGGGCCTATACCAAACTTCTTCAACCATCTAAGGTGAAAGAGGTGTTGTCATGCCTTCTTCACCGCACAGCTGTTACGTACAGACAACGTGAGATCCTCGGTGATGTGTATGCTGAGGAACTCAAAGCCGTTCACCCTCTCAACCCCAGATTCATTGATGTCAATAGGGGCGAGCCTCTCTCCATTCCTCCTGTAGTCCACAACCAGCTCCTTTGTTCTTGCAACATTGAGGGAGAAGGAAGATGATGACTTCTTCTCATTATTATTTGAGATTTGGCCAATCAGTATAGTGTCGTCAGCAAATTTAATTAGCAGATTGGAGCTGTGGGTGGTGACACATTCGTGGGTATAGAGAGTAAAGGAGTGGGCTTAGTACACAGCTCACTCTTCCCACCTGCCAGCGATCTGACAGGAAGATCAGGATCAAGCTACACCAGGCAGAGTGAAGATCAATGTCTCTGAGCTTCTTGTTGAGCCTGGAGGGAATGATGGTGTTGAATGCTGAACTGTAGTCCAGGAACAGCATTTTCACATAAACATCCTTCTTCTCCAGGTGTGTAAGTACAGTGTGCAGAGCTGTGGCTATTGCATCATCTGTTGATCAGTTGTATTGCTAGGTGAATTGTAGGGGTTCCAGTGTGGATGGTAGCAAGCTGCAGAGGTAGGCCTTGACCAGCCTCTCAAAGCATTTGCTTATCATTGAGGTGAGTGTGACAGGATGCCAGTCGTTAGGCATGTTATCTTGGTCTTTTGAGGTACAGGGACAATGGTGGATGTTTTGAAGCAGGGGGTTACTCTTTACTGGGAGAGAAAGAGAATACTTAAAGCTAGGGTTATTTGCTTACAAATGTATTTGGATCAACTGAACATTTAAGCTATTGAAAGTAGCCTTCAATTCGAGGAACCTAGAATTGTGAGTAGACATCTATTGGTCAGTAGTGAGAAGGTGGATATAACTGATAGTCGGTCGATGATGCACATAAAATCTAGAGCAAATAGGAGCAGAATTATGGCACACAATCTCTCTCCTTTGTCCTGCTATTCAATATGATTATGGTTGATCTGTCCCTGTTCTCAACTTCTCTTCTATGCCAGTTTTATATAGCCTTCAATTGATACTTGCGAAATTTCCTTTTCCTATTTCTTTTTTAGATACCCCTAGTGATCAATGTTCAATACGACCTGGGCAGAGAATTTCAGAGTTTCACCACTCTTTGCAAGAGAGAACCGTCCCTCACTGTTATGGTTTCAGCATCTGGCTGGTACTAACTGAACGATTTATTGCTTTAGTGAATATTGACATGGTAGAGTTTTGTGAGTGACTAGTACAAATCGCAGTGTAGTGCCCTGATTCACATCTTTACTGTTATGCTGCAGGTATTTCAGTTAACAGTTCTGTAAGAGCAGTCTGGTCTGCTTTCAGCCTGTTTGGCTTATTGTTGAAGATAAGGGATGATGTGGAATGTGTGCCATCCAATTAGCAGGACGTTTTCTTGGTGAGGGATAATAAGGTTGGGCTTGAGGTTTTTATCGTTCGAGAGGAGATGAAGAGAGAAGACACTGAGGAGAACCGGTTGTAGCGTACGATCCAGTGAGAGATCTGTTTGTTCGAGATGGATTGGGAGCAACGTTTGGAAGGTGGCATATGCTTTCACGTTGACCGAGGGCCCAGCGCGTGAGAGACAGAGAAGTTCAAAATGAGCTCCAACTTGTGCATATTTGACTGTTTAATTAAAATAAGCCCTTCTTGTTATTCCTTCCTAACCCTTCAGTTAAGATTCACAAATATAATTCCTTTAATTGTATGCAGTGTACTGTCTGTTATTTAATTTGTAACGGTAACAAATGACACAGCATCCACACAAACCGAGGTTTGGGGTGGGATCAGGCACGCCCCAATCTCACGAGTTTGGCAGGGCCGGAAGTAGTCTACCTTGGACTTGGACGCAGCCAAGGAACCCAAGGAACTTCGAAAGCTAGATGCTGCTGATTGTAGGCATGTCTATTTTTAAAATAGAAGTGTCCATTAACTGATGGACACCCGGCAGAAGCTATGGAAAGGTGCGAGTGAGGGTGAACACTCTAGTTTTCAAATATAGTTCTGGATGCTTTATTGTAGGAACTATATTTTAAATAGTCACACACTTTATAAGGACATAGGAAGTAACCCAGGCATACAATCAGGCATATTATTAGACCACAAGACATTAGAGCAGAATTAGGCCATTCGGCCCATTGAATCTGCTCCACCATTCCATTATGGCTGGTTCATTATCCCTTTCAGCCCTATTCTCCTGCCTTCGCCTCATGACCTTGGGCACTGTGATTAATCAGGAACCTATCAATTTCCACCTTAAATATATCCAATGATTAGACCTGCATAGCTGTCTGTGACAATAAATTTCACAGATTCACCAGCCACTACCTAAAGAAAATTTTATCTCTATTTTAAATAGATGTCCCTCAGTTCTGATGCTCTGCCCTCAGGTCCTAGGCTTCCCCTCTCCACACCTACTCCATTGAAGCCTTTCAATATTCAATAGATTTCAATGAGATACCCAACCCCTCCCCTTCCCATTCTTCTAAACCCCAGCAAATACAGGCTCAGAGCCATCAAATGCTCCTCATATGTTAACCCTTTCATTCCTGGGATCATTCTTGTGAAATTTCTCTGGAGGCTCTCCAACGCCAGCACATCAGTTCTTAGGTAAGGGATCCGAAACTGCCCACAGTACTCCAGTGCAGTCTGCCCAATGCCTTATAAAGTCTCTGCATTACATCCTTGCTATTGTATTCTGCTCCTCTCAAAATGAGTGCTAACATTGCATTGCCTTCCCTACCACTGACTCAGCCTGCAAATTATCCTTCAGGGAATCCGGCTAGAGGACTCACAAGTCACTTTGCACCTCTGATTTTTCAATTTTCTTCCCATTTAGAAAATAGTCCACATCGTTATTCCTTCTACCAAAGGGCATGACCATACACTTACCTACACTATATTCCATCTGCCACTTTGCCCATTCCCTCAGTCTGTCTAAGCTCTTCTGCAGACACCCTTCTTCCTCAACACTACCCATCCCTCCCCCTATCTTCATATCATATGCAAACTTGCCACAGAGCCATCAATTCCTTCAACCAATTCACTGACATTTACTGTGGAGAAGTGGTCCTAACACCGATCCCTGTAGTATGCCACTAGTCATTGGCAGACAACCAGAAAAGGCCCTATTTATTCCCACTCTTTGCCATTCTTGTAGTCATCCTAGTACCTTTCCTCTAATACCATTAATACCTTGTTAAGCAGCCTCATGTGTGGCAGCTTGTCAAAAGTCTTATGAAAATCCAAATTAGCAATATCCACTGATTTTCTTTAGTCCATCCTGGCTGTTATTTCCTCCAAGAATTCTAATAGATCTGTCAGGTAAGATTTCCTCTAGAGAAAACCATGCTAACTTTGGCCTATTTTATCATATTGCTTCAAGTTCCCCAAAATCTCATCCTTATTAATATATTCCAACATCTTTCCAACCTCTGAAGTCAAGCTAAGTCATCACCCCTGCCACTACCTAATCCTACCATCTTTGGGATGCCCGTGATGGAAGTGGTGTCAATGCCACCTCTTTGGGCTTTATTCCCTCAGTGTGGGCCTACCCTTGTCAGGGTAGACAGATTGATAGCTCACATGTCAGCCGTCTGGAGGACAGGAACATCCAGTACTTCTCCAGAAGACGACATTGATCACATGACATACCAAGGTACAATAAGAGGCACACGTTGCAAAACTCAAGGTGTGTGGGCAGGCCTGCTTATCTGCCTTTGAAAATTTAAGAGTTTGAGGGAGTCCTGACACAATCTTTCCCAGTGCTTAAATAGGACATTGGAATCCCACCCTCCCATTTAGAAGAAATAACCTGTATCGATTTTATATGTGCAAATTATGCCCCATTCAATAGACAGGTTCACAGCTTCTGTTGTAATAATGGACAGTCCCAACTGCCCCCTCCTCTATGAACCCCTGAACATGTGTTCTCTGCCACATTCCTTCCACCAAAGGAAATGAGGCAAGCAGTTGTCATTCAAAACCCCTCAAATTCAATAATGTCTTTGAGTTTGAAAGAATCTGTTGATGTCACCAGTGCCAGTCTGGAATATTCCTGTTGCAAAAATATTAAGAACCATATTCACTTTCACAGGCAAACCGATCTTCATGTGGATCATTGCTTGAGGTTATGGGTACTGGACGTGCACTGACACCATTCTCTACAACTTCTCATCTGAAAACTACCATATGTAATGACTTGTTCTGTTCTTTTGTTCAACCTGATCCTTCTCTTGAATGAGTTTCACTTTTGCAAGCCAGCCCTTTTATTCTGGATTTTACAAATGCCTTCTTAAAATCCATATACACAACATTCCTTCATCAACCTTCGCTGTTACTTTATCAAAAAATCATAGAACCATAGAAACATAGAACATTACAGCACAGAAACAGGCCTTTAGGCCCTTCTTGGCTGTGATGAACCATTTTTCTGCCTAGTCCCACTGACCTGCACCCGGGCCATATCCCTCCAAACCCCTCTCATTCATATACCTGTCCAAATTTTTCTTAAATGTCAAAAGTGAACCGCATTCACCACTTCATCTAGCAGCTCATTCCACACTCCCACCACTCTCTGCGTGAAGAAGCCCCCCCCCCATGTTCCCTTTAAACTTTTGCCCCTTCACCCTTAACCCATAACCTCTGTTTTTTTTCTCCCCTGGCCTCAGTGGAAAAAGCCTGCTTGCATTCATTGTATCTATACCCATCATAATTTTATACACCTCAATCAAATCACCCCTCATTCTCCTACGCTCCAGGGAATAAAGTCCTAACCTATTCAACTTTTCTCTGTAACTCAGTTTCTCAAGTGCGGGTAACATCCTTGTAAACCTTCTTTGCACTCTTTCAACCTTATTAATATAAGGTATTAATTCCTGTAATTAAGTGACCAAAACTGCACACAATACTCCAAATTCAGTCTCACCAATCTTTTATACAACCTCACCATTAAATTCCAACTCTTATACTCAATACTTTGATTTATAAAGCCCAATGTACCAAAAGCTTTCTTTACAACCCTATCTACTTGTGAAGCCACTCTTAGGGAATTGTGTATCTGTACTCCCAGATCCCTCTGTTCTACTGCACTCCTCAATGTACTACCATTTACCTTGTATGTTCTACCTTGGTTTGACCTTCCAGAATGCAAATACCTCACACTTGTCCGTATTAAACTCCATCTGCCATTTTTCAGCCCATTCCTCCAACTGGTCCAAATCCCTCTGCAAGCTTTGAAAACCTTCCTCACTGTCCACTACACCTCCAATCGTTGTATCATCAGCAAATTTGCAGATCTAATTTACCACATTATCATCCAGATCATTGATATAGATGACAAACAACAATGGACCCAGTACTGACCCTGTGGCACACCACTGGTCACAGGCCTCCACTCAGAGTAGCAATCCTCCACTACCACTCTCTGGCTTCTTCGATTGAACCAAAGTCTAATCCAATTTACTACCTTTCCATGCATACCTAACAACTGAATCTTCCTAACTAACCTCCCATGCTGGACCTTGTCAAAGGCCTTACTGAAGTCCATGTATACAACATCCACTGCCTTCTCTTCATCCACTTTCCTGGTAACTTCCTCGAAAAACTCTAATAGATTGGTTAAACATGACCTACCACACACAAAGCCATGCTGACTTTTTCTAATAAGTCCCTGTCTATCCAAATACTTTTAGATCCTATCTCTTAGTACTCCTTCCAATAATTTACCTACTACCGATGTCAAACTTACTGGCCTATAATTTCCCGGCTTACTTTTTGAGACTTCTTTAAACCACAGAACTACATGAGCTATCCTCCAATCCTCCAGCAACTGACCCGTGGATATCCACATTTTAAATATTTCTGCCAGGGCCCCTGCAATTTCAACACTAGTCTCCTTCAAGGTCCGAGGGAATACCCTGTCAGGTCCTGGGGATTTATCTACTCTGATTTGCCTCAAGACAGCAAGCATCTCCTCCTCTTTAATCTGTATAAATTCCATGACCTCCCTACTTATTTGCCTTGTTTCCATAGACTCCATTCCAGTTTCCTTAGTAAATACAGATGCAAAAAACCGTTTAATATCTCTCCCATTTCTTTTGGTTCCATACATAGCCAACCACTCTGATCTTCAAGAGGACCAATTTTATCCCTTACTATCCTTTTGCTCTTAACATACCTGTAGAAGCTCTTAGGATTATCCTTCACCCTGACTGCCAAAGCAACCTCATGTCTTTTTTTTAGCCCTCCTGACATTTTTCTTAAGTATTTTCTTACTATTTTTATACTCCTCAAGCATCTTATTTCCTCCCTGTTGCCTATACATGTTATACATCTCTCTCTTCTTCTTTATCAGAGTTCCAATATCCCTTGAGAACCAAGGTTCCTTATTCTTTTTCATTTTGCATTTTGCCTGACCAGAACATACAAACTCTGCACTCTCAGAATTTCTTCTTTGAAGGCCTCCCACTTACCAATCACATCTCTGCGAGACAACAACCTGTCCAAATCTACGGTTTTTAGATTTTAGAACCTCAACCCGAGGACTAGATCTAACTTTATCCGTGATCAAGTTGAAACTAATAACGTTATGATCAAAATAATTTAATTTAGCAATGCACAATCTGCATTTCATCTCCTTAATTAATTCAAGCCATCTGAGTCTTTTATTTTTCCCTAATCATTGTTTCTAGCACTTAACCTCCCATTGATTTTACACAGACTGGCCTATGATTACCAAGAATATCTTTACAATCTTTCTGAAACAGAGAATTGTGTTTTCCATTTTCCTATCCTATGGGATCTCCATTATATCAAGGGATGATTGGAAGCTAGTGGAAAGCCCTTCCACTATCTGGTCCATGCTTCCTTTACTAAACTGAGATGCAAGGGTGATTTATCTATTCTGAGCACAGCCAGCTTTTCCTGCACATCTGCCAATCAGCTCTCACTCCACCCATTTCCTCAGCCCTCTCCACACTGCTGATATTTTGTCAGCAGCCTCTTCTTTTGGGAACAGAGATACAAAGTACTCAATAGCTATACTGTTCTTGTTCTGTGCAATGCTACCTTTTACTACCTGTTCACCTTTTACACCGGGGAACCCAACCTGGGGTCCAGAGACTCCTTGCTTAATGGTTTTGGTCCTTGGAATAATAAAGGTTGGGAACCCCTGTTTTGCGAGATGGCAGATGATTTTTGGGTTCTAAACCTGCCATACTACACTCATATTCTCTCTTTGCCAGATTTATTTTTCTCTTGACCTAGTTCTCTATTTCACCTAGTTCTTTGTTGAGGTCATCACCAGAAATACATCAACAATCTTATTATCTATTTCATCATCTTCTCCATTTCACTAGTCACTCAAGCATCTTGGCTTTGGTTTTCCTGTTTTCCGACTGGTGGTAATACATCTTATCTGTGCTTAAAACATTTTTTTTCTAAGTATTTCCCATGTCCCATTACAGTTTTCTGAACAACCTTTGTCCATTTCACCATTAGATCCCTCTCATTTCATTTGGTTTATACCTCTTCCTGTTTAGAGGTACACTTTCCATCCTTTCTTGCCTTTCTCCACAACTTTCTAAACTTTGTGTCACGATGATTATTCATACTAAAAAATGTGCTCTCATTGATAATAAGTCCACTGGGTAATGAAAGTCTGTGAAATCATCACTCTGGCATTTTCACATCACAGTAATTTCCCTGAAGATTTGATTGACCTTCCTTCTGCCACTTTGGGGCTTAATAGCGTGTTCCTGCCATTTTTTGCTTCTTAATTCCAACCGAATGGATTTTGTCCCGACCCCTCAAGAACATCTTCTATTTCCAGCACTACAGAACCATTCCCAAGTAGCAGTACCACTCCCATCCATTTTTTTTTACTTTCCTGACCACTTTTTGTCTCTGAATATTAAAAATTCAGTCCCTACAACCTTTATGCAGCTTTCCATTTTGCCATTACATCACATTCCAATTGCAGCAACTTCTGCTTGTAGCTCACCAACATTATTCAGAGTCCTTTCTGTGATTACAGACATCTATTTTATGCATCTCACACACACACACACAAGCATCTGGTAAGCAGCATCGATGGAAATGAATAAACAGTCAAAGTTTTGGGCCCAGACCTTTCATGAGAATAGGAACGGAGGGGAGAAGACACCAGGATATAAAGGTGGAGAAGATTCCTCAGTTCTTCTTAGTCAGCTCCAATTTAATGTAACATCATATCCTGCTGTAGTGCTTTGCTATAGTCATGCCTCTTTATGCCTTTTCTTCCTCTGTTTTACACCCATACGCTGGTGCCTATTCCATCTTCATTTTAGTTTAAACTCTTCCCAATTGCACTGGTGATTATACCCACAAGCACATTGGTCCCATCCTGTCGTGGTGAAACTTTACCATTTTGAATGGGTGGCTCCTGCCCCTAAACTGCTCCTAGTGCACAAACAATCTGAAGCTCTTACCTTGCATTCTGCCTCACTCCACTGAGTGATACTCCTTATTTTCCAATTTCCCCTCTTTCTGGTAGAATTGAGAATACTACTCCCCATCTCCTGAAGGTTTGACCTTCAGTGACCTAGGCTATTGGTACTGTCTCAACATTTTCGCACTAAGACATACCATAGATCCTCGGTTCTTGTGGAGTGTCTACCTCCTAGAACATACACTTGGTGGCCACTTATTAGGTACTTAATAAAGTGGCCTCTGAGTGCATGTCCATGGTCTTCTTCTGCTGCTGTAGCCTATCCAGCTTTCTGCACATTGTTGTAGTGCATGGCTACTTAATTTACTCTCCCCTTCCTGTCGGCTTGAAACATTCTGGGCACTTTCACCCACAGAACTGCAGTTCACTAATTTTTTTTTTGTCTTTTACATCATTCTCTGTAAACTCTAGAGACTGACTCCTCCTCTCTGCAGTCCTCCCGTGGGCAGAGGGGTGTGGAGACAACGCTCTGGGCGTACAGGAGGGATCAAACTGGGAGGGCCCATCACACTGCCAGCCAGGCAAGGTCTTGGTGCCTGTTGGTGAGGTCTGGCGATGAGGCATTTTGCCAGATGAACTTGACGGTCAGCTCAGGGAACCACCCCACTGTGTCCATCTCGTCCTTCTCCTGCAAGACCTTACGTGCCGAACTCTGCCTGATGGCCCTGTGGTCAAAGGCATTGACCTGAAAGAACTTCTCTACGAAGGACAGGTATGGCGGTAACGACCAGCTGACAGGGGTGTTGTGTGGGAAAGGGGCCAGACCCATCCTTCGTAGCCAGGGCGACAGGTAGAACTTGGGCACATAGTGGTACTTGGTGCCCACGTACCTGGGATCCACACACAACCTGATGCAGCCACACACAAAGCTGGCCATCAGGGTGAGGGCGACGTTGGGGACGTTGTCCAGGGACTTGTGCATGGCGGTCCCTCTGACCCGCTCCATCTTGGATCCCCAGACGAATCTGAAGACGGCACAGGTGATTTCCGAGCTGAAGGAGCAGGGGACTGGCCACACCTGCGCCAAGTACAGCTGCCCTGAGAGCACCTCACACCTGATGACCAGGTTCTTGCCCGCTATCGATAGGGAGTGTCCTTCCCACAGCCCCAGTTTCTGTTTCACCTTGGCAGTCCGCTCCTGCCAGTTCTTGTTGCGCGCCTCGGCCCCTCTGAACCAGATCCCCAACACGTTCACGTGATCAGCCCTGATGGTGAAGGGGACGCTGGATCGATCGGGCCAGTTGCCGAAGAGCATGGCTTCGCTCTTTGTGCGGTTGACTCTGGCCCCCGATGCCTGCTCGAACTGTTTGCAGATGCTGATCAGCCTGTGAACTGACCTCGGATCAGAGCAGAAGATGGTGACGTTGTCCATGTACCAGGAGGTTTTGACTTGTGTCCCTCCGCTGCCTGGCAGCGTCACCCCTCTTATGCCCTCATCCCTCCTGATGGCTTCGGCAAAGGGTTCTATGCAGCACCCGAACAAGACAGGGGAGAGAGGGCAGCCCTGCCTGACTCCAGACCTGATGGAGAAGCTGTCTGTTTCCACCCATTGACCTGGACTGCGCTACAGATGTCCGTGTAGAGCAGTTTGATCCAATTCCGGATTCCCTCCCCAAATCCCATTTTGGAGAGCACATCCGCCATGTACGTGTGCGATATCCTGTCGAAGGCTTTCTCCTGGTTCAAGCTGACCAGGCAGGCGTCCACCCCCCCCCCCCCCCCCGCCGTCCTACACGTAGGCGATGGTGTCCCTCAGCACCACGAGGCTGTCTGAAATCTTCCTGCCTGGTACAGCACAGGTTTGGTCCGGGTGGATCACCTGCTCCAGTGCAGACTTGACCCTGTTGGTGATAGCCTTGGACAGGATCATGTCGTCCACATTCAGGAGTGAGATGGGCCTCCAATTTCTAATGTCTTCCCTCTCCCCCTTCTGCTTGTAGATGAGGGTGATGATGCCCTTCCTCATGAATTCTGACATGCTGCTCGCGAGAAGCATGGCATTGTACACTTCCAGCAGGTCGGGGCCCATCCGGTTCCACAGAGCCAAATACAACCCGACCGGTGAGCCGTCGCTTCCGGGAGTCCTACCCGACTCAAAGGAACGGACAGAGTCAATCAGCCCATCCAGGATCAGCGGCTGCTCCAGACTCTCCCGCTTGCCGTCGTCTCAGACCTGCGTGATGGACGACAGGAAGCTGCGGGAGGCTGTGGAGTCTGTGGCCTTTTCTCCGTACAGACCGGCATAGAAGGTCCTGCAGATCCTCAGTATGTCTGTCTGCGAGGACGCGACTGAGCCGTCCTCTTCCTTAAGGTTGTGGATCACAGAGCTCCCCCCCATGCACCTTTTGGAAGAAGAATCGTGAGCACGTCTCGTCCTGCTCCACAGTTTTGATTCTTTGCTGCTCCGCATTTCCTAACAGACTTATTCAAATAGAATTTGTCATAAGCTTTTCTATCACCACTCTATGCTGTACTGGCAACACCTTTACTTTGAGACAAACATACCAGTTCCTGTCTATTGGAGTGAAGCAACTTCCTCAGCTTCCTCTCTAATTAGTCTCAGCATCACCCAAAGTAAATTTCAGAACACTAATCAAACACAGACTTACTGCTCGCATGTGTCATTCTCCTCATAAATCTCTTTGCATGAATGGAAGACTTTTTGGCTAACAGAGAACAAATGATAGGCATAAAACTGTCTTTATCTGATTGGTTAGATTTAATAGATGGTGCACCTTAGGGCCTGGTGCTGAGGTCCAAACTTTTCATAATTTATACAAATTACATGCATGAAGGCAGGCATCATAAGTACAAATTATGCTTTTCAAGCTTTCAAGTCCCCAGGACTGGATGAGATCTACCATAGGCTACTGTGGCGGGTCAGGCAAGAGATTGCTGATCGCTTTGCGATAATCTTTCCATCATCAATAGGGACAGGAGAAGTACCAGAGGATTAGAGAGTTGCAAATATTGTTCCCGTGTTCAAGAAAGGGAGTAGAGATAACCCAGGAAATTATAGACCAGTGAGTCTGACTTCAATGGTGGGCAAGCTGTTGGAGAAGATCCTGAGAGGAAGCATTTATGAGCATTTGTTCAGACATAATCTGATTAGGGATTATGATCATGGCTTTGTCAAGGGCAGGTCATGTCTTATGAACCTGATAGAATTTTTTGAGGATGTAATGAAACACAGTGATGAAGGTAGATCAGTGGATATTGTGTAGTATATGGATTTCAGTAAGGCATTTGAAAAGGTTTCTCATACAAGGTTCCTTCAGAAAGTAAGGAAGCATGGGATCCAAAGAGACCTTGCTTTGTGGATCCAGAGCCGGCTTGCCCACAGAAGGCAAAGGGTGGTTGTAGATGGTTCGTATTCTGCATGGAGGCTGGTGACCAGTGGTGTTCCGCAGGAATCTGTTCTAGGACTCCTCCTCTTTGTGATTTTTATAAATGACCTGGATGAAGAAATAGAAGGGTGCTTAGTAAGTTTGCTGATGGCACAAAGGTTGGGGGTGATGAGGGTTGTCAAAGGCTACAGCAGGACATCAATAGGATGCAGAATTGGGCTAAGAAGTGGCAGATGGAGTTCAACCCAGATAAGCGTGAAGTAGTTCATTTTGGTAGATCAAATTTGAAGACAGAATATAATGGTAAGACTCTTGGCAGAGTGGAGGTTCTGAGAGATCTTGGGGTCTGTTTCCATAGGATACTCAAAGCTGCTGTGCAGTTTTAGTGTTGTTAAGAAGGCGTATGATGTGTTGGCATTTATTAACCGTGGGGTTGAGTTCAAGAGCCGTGAGGTAATGTTACAGCTATATAAGACCTTGGTCAGATCCCACTTGGAGTACTGTGTTCAGTTCTGGTAACCTCACTACAGGAAGGATGTGGATACTGTAGAGAGGGTGCAGAGGAGATTTACAAGGATATTGCCTGGATTGGAGAGCACACCTTATGAGAATAGATTAAGTGAACAGAGGATGAGAGTTAACCTGATATAGGTGTATAAGATGATGAGAGGCATTGATCATGTGGATAGCCAAAGGCTTTTTCCCAGGGCTGAAGTGGCTAACACAAGGGGGCATAGTTTTAAGGTGCTTGGAAATAGGTACCAAGGGGATGTCAGGGCTAAGTTTTTTTATGCAGAGAGTGGTGGGTGCAAGAAATGCAATGCAAGTGGCGGTGGTGGAAGTGGATACAATACGTTCTTTTAAGAGCTTCTTAGATAGGTAAATGGAGCTTAGAAAATTAGAGGACTATGTGCTACAGAAATCCTAGGCAGTTTCTAGAGTAGGTTACATGGTCGGCACAATATTGTGGGCTGAAGGGCCTGTAATGTGCTGCAGATTTCTATGTTCTATGTTCTATGCTTAATTTCTAAATCTGCTGCTGACACAAAGATGAACAAGGAAACATATTATGAAGATGATAGTGAGGTTATAAAGGGGTACAAGTCATTTCCAAGTTATGGACATCCATATATACAGATGAGCTCCCTGAATATTACCAAATGCAAAAGTCTGACATCTATACATATCTTTGCTCCTATAAATGGCTGAGCTATTTATTTCTCTCTCACTCTCTGGCTATCTCCATTCTTCCATTCTCAGCTTTTGTGCAGTCTTATCAATCTTATGAGCTACGAATGCAATTCATTATAATACTGTAGAGGAATTGTTATCAGTGATTAACTTCTGTGTATTACGCAATATAAACTGATCTTCCATTACCACTTCGCTGATTCTTTCCACAAGCACTATTGCCACGGATAACTTATATTATCAATTTAACTAACAAGACGTGGTTGAGGCAAATACCATTTAAGAAGCACTTCCATAGGAACACGAAGGTGTGGGTTTAGATAGGACAGAATATATTCATGTTCCAGTGCTCTCGAACTTATTCTCTATGAAGAAAATTGATCTAAAGACCTTGATAAAAATGAAACCTGTATGTTACTTAATGACAATCTGTATAGACAGGTGAAGTATGTGGGCAAGGATCTGTCAAACAGATTATAATGCAGGAAAATGTGAAATTGTCTGATCTGGCTGGAACAGTGAAAAATCAGCAACTCTAAATGGTGAGAGATTGCAAAGGGCTGAGAAACACAGGATGGAATATCATTTATTGCTAGCAAGGCTAACCTGCTGTTAAATGGGCACTGGTGAGTCTGCAGCTGGGGTACTGTTCGCCTTATTTAAGCCAGGATGTTAATGCATCAAAGTAGTTCAGCGAAGGATTACTGGACTAATACCTGAAATTGACAGGCTGTCTTAGGAGGAGACGTTGATCAAGCTAGGTTTCAATTTGCTGGAGTTTCAAACAGTCAGAAGGAACATGATTAATATAAGATCTCACAGGGTCATGTCAAGTTGTATGTGGAGAGAATATTTCCTCCTGTAAAAATTTAGAACTTGGTCTTACATAAGGGTTATGCATTTAGCACAGAAATGAGGCAAGAGTCTCAGTGGATTGTGAGTCTCTGGTTACTGAAATGGTCTTGAAGCGGTTTCTTTAAGCATTTGTTTTGGACATAGTTCAATTTATTTTTCTTCTTTAGCACATTGGTTGTTTGTCAGTCTTTTGTTGTGTGTAGTTTTGCATTGATTATATTGTATTTGTTTGTTCTATTGTAAATGCCTGCTGGAAAATTAACTGTGGTGATGTATATGTACTTTGAATAAACTGACAAGGATAGGTTTGCAGAGTTGGGGCGAGGCTCAGGTCAGTATGATTTTATTCAATGATGAAGAAGGTTTCAGGGTTCAGGTTAAAACTCATGTTTCCTCCTCCTGCTACTGTTTCCTTTGAAGATTAGGGATATGCACTTTCCACATCTACTGGCAGATGAGATCTGGTAGCCAGGAAAGTGATATTACAATGCTCCATGGAGACCGAAGGGCATAACAAGGCACAGAGGGCATCATGTCATCCACTGTAACCAAAGAAGATCCCAGTTTGCGATGCTTGTTCATAACACTGGACCTGGACTTCTGAGGTGGAGAGAATTGGACAGCCCCAGTGCAACGGCTTTCCCACTGTATGGGTTTCCTGTCACTGTTGAACTTGACGGACAACTACCAAAATTTGAAGTAGCCTCATTAAAGAAAGCATCAGACGTGTTAAGGTCTCTAGAAGCCTATTATTTTATGTACAATGTTAAAGAGTACAGCAGGCCACAGATGCACCTGCACGTCCAAGGAAATATCACGCATATTGTTAATGTCATATTGTCTCAAAAAGTGATGAACAATAACAAGACACCAAGATTTAATCATTGTCAGCTTCCTCACTTAAAGCTGAGTTCCTTGGTTTCCCCACTAGTTACTTCATCGCTGTATCTAAAGCATAGAGGTGTACTCTGTATGATATTTCCATGCATTAACACCAAGTAACTACCAGTACCTCCCTCAAAAAGAGCGAAAGAATATACCTGCTTATTTATTTTTCCCTTCCCTCATACAATGGGGATGCTTTGCTGAACTAAATGCACGATATAGGAGGTAGCTGTCGCTGCTGGAGAATTCAGTTGTAAGGATGGCTCTTAAAGCTGTAAAGCTGTTTTCTGTCCTGCAATAGACTGTGGAAATGGAAATGAGCAGGAGAATATGAAATAGGTCACAGATGAAACAGAATAAATTTCTATTCCTTTCATTTCAAGTGCTTTTCTGGAGCTTTAGTGTTTTGTAATGCATTAACAATTGTTTGCAGAAGCAGACATGTATAAATCTGGCCCCAAATTGGCTTAACTGATAATTTTGTTCTACAACTTTGTCGATTCAAGGACATGAGTAAGTTTCACTGAAAGCAAAATTCTCATTTTACCTTGACTATTTTAAAAGTTACATAAAAAAGAGGGTTATGAATTTACAATGAAGTAACAGTGAACATAAAATCCGAAAGAAATATTCCTGCATAATCATAAGGAATGAATATGAAGCAAGCCAGAATCAAAGGAATACAGACTCTCTACTATGCAAATTCACGGATGATGATTAGACTGCTAAGCCTCTACGATCTTTAAGAACTGACGAGGAGAATTGCAACATGAAATATTATGTTAATTCATTTTTTGAAAGTGTATTGCTGCTGATGTGTGACAAACAGTTTTTAATTCATGGCAAGTTAACGGGGTGTCATTAACTGTTAGCTGAATATTTTAGCAGATTACTTTCAATTAACAAGAATGACTTCCCTTAGTGGCTTATCCAATTTATTCAAATTTTAGAAGCAGCACAAGACAACTCCAAATTCAAGTCTAGTCACATGCTATGTTATCTGATTTTGGCTCTAATATTAAAGTGTGATGTCAGCCAGCCAATCCATTGCCTAAAATCTCCGCTTCTGATTGTTATACAGTGAAAAATGTTAAGGATCGGGCTTGGGAATAATGCCCGCTTGTGGTTAACCAACTTCTTTGGTTGCAGAGTGCCTGCACTACCCATGCAACTACACTTCAGTAAAGGGCCTGTTCTTTCAAAGAAGGAAAAAGAGAGTGAACACTAAAGAGTACTAAAGTATTTTGTGAACCTTCTCTGAAGAAATTTGTCAATTTATCTACTGGGGCGTGTACATCTGTTGTGTATATCAGCTTTCCACAACAGAAACATTTTGAGTGTTCATTTGGAGTTACAGTAAAGGAGGTCAGAGCTATCACAGTTATGTCATGTGATGCAATATGCTCAAATGAAGCTCCTGCAATACAAGAGCTCATTTGTATCTTTAGCCTAATGTGTCATTAGGTTTACTCAAAAGCAACACGCCACAAAATGCTGGAGGATCTCAGCAGCTCAAGAAACATCCATGGAGACAAACAAACAATTGACATTTTGGGCCAAAACCCTTCTTGAGGACTGGAAAGGAAGGGGGGCAAATGCCAGAGTAAAAATGTGTGGGGTGTTGGGGGGATATGAAGGGAGGGGAAGGAGGATAGCTAGCAGGTGATGCCAGGCAGCCAGCAAAGGCAAAGGACTGGAGTGGAAGGAATCTGATAGGAGTGGGTCGAAGGAGGGGCACTACAGGGAGGTGATAGGCAGATCAGAAGAGGTAAGAGGCTGGTATAGGGTATAGAAGAAGAGGGGAGGCAGAAGGAATTTTTTTTACCAGAGGGAGAAATTGATAGTCATGCCATCAGTTTGGAGGCTATCCCAATGGACTACAAGGTGTTCTTCCTCCAACCTGAGAGTGTCTTCTTCGTGGTACAAGAGGAGCCCACGGACTGACATGTCAGAACGGGAGTGGGAATTGGAATTGAAATGCTCCACTGCTGGGAAGTTCTGCTTTGGGCAGAACTCTTCACCATCTACACATTGGACTTCAACTACTGCACAGAGTCTTGCCGTCTTCAGAAGTTTTCTGATGACTCTGCCATAGTTGGATGCATCAGCAAGGAAGATGAGGCTGAGTACAGGGCTACGGTGGGAAATTTTGTCACATGGTGTGAGCAGAATCATCTGCAGCTTTATGTGAAAAAGACTAAGGAACTGGTGGTGGACCTGAGGAAGGCTAAGGAATCAGTGACCCCTGTTTCCATCCAAGGGGTCAGTCTGGACATGGTGGAGGATTACAAATACCTGGGGATATGAATTGACAATAAACTGGACTGGTCAAAGAATACTGAGGCTGTCTACAAGAAGGGTCAGAGCCGTCTCTATTTCCTGAGAAGACTGAAGTCCTTTATCATCTGCCAGATGATGCTGAGGATGTTCTACGAGGCTGTGGTGGCCAGTGCTATCATGTTTGCTGTTGTGTGCTGGGGCAGCAGGCTGAGGGTAGCAGACACCAACAGAATCAACAAATTCATTCGTAAGGCCAGTGATGTTGTGGGGGTGGAACTGGATTCTCTGACGGTGGTGTCTGAAAAGAGGATGCTGTCCAAGTTGCATGCCATTTTGGACAATGACTCCCATCCACTCCATAATGTACTGGTTAGGCACAGGAGTACATTCAGCCAGAGACTCATTCCACCGAGATGCAACACTGGGCGTCATAGGAAGTCATTCCTGCCTGTGGCCATCAAACTTACAACTCCTCCCTCGGAGTGTCAGACACCCTGAGCCAATAGGCTGGTCCTGGACTTATTTCCACTTGGCATAATTTACTTATTATTTATGGTTTTATATTGCTATATTTCTACACTATTCTTGGTTGGTGCGACTGTAACAAAACCCAATTTCCCTCGGAATCAATAAAGTATGTCTGTCTGTCTGTCTGTGGACTACATGCAGCTCATCTGTGGACATAATATTATTATAAAACAGATGTAAACTGTATTATTTCCAGTCAAGATGGCACCAAGCTGTGGACTCTGTTAAGGTTGCAGATCAGATGGTTGTTTTTTTAGGTTCATAAGGATGATTTTGAGGTCAGGTTAGGATTTAGGGACAAGAATATGGGAGAATTAGAGAACAAGCCAGAGCCTAAGGCTCAACTCCATCTCTGAAGGCCAGCAATGTGCATGTGGTTGAATGTTGGGCTAGCTGACCAGCAAAAATTAGGTTGGTGGCTCCCCCCAGTCAGTGAGTTGTGATTCTGGAATGCAAGCAGGAGGCATGAGGGCCAGTGATACCACAGGTAGCTGAGTTGCAAGTTCAGAGCCTTAGGCCTAGAGTTCGAGTCCTCATTCATTACTATCGGCAAGTCCCAGGTCAATATTGAAGATCAAAGCTTGAAGGTCAATGGCAAGTCCAAAAGTTGAGGCCCGATGGTCCGAGCCCCAAGTCTTTTAATCTCTGTGAGTCTGGTGTGGAAGTTGGAAGGGCCAACTTTTGAAAATCGGCAATTCTGCTGAAAACCGTAGGCCAAAGACAGCTTGTCCTGGGGTGAAAGGACTGTGTATGAGAGTGGGTGGGAGGGAGGAATGTGGTTTGTTTCATCTCTTGTTGTATTCTGTGTTGTTCTACTGAGCATAGCAGACATGCTATATTGGCGCCGGAATGTGTGGCAATACTCTTAGGCTGCCACAGCTCATCCTTCGGTGAGATGGTTGTTAACGCAGACGATGCATTTCACCATATGTTTCAATGTACATGCAATAAATACATTTGAATTTGACATACAAGTTCACAAGAGCCTTCAAGTTAGCGTTTTTATAAAGCAGTAAATGTTGGAAAACACAGCAGGCCAGACAGCATCTGTGGAAGAAGAAACAGTATTGCAGTTGAGATCAGTGACCTTTCATTAGGCCAGCTAACTTAGTTACGAGACTTGTTATTAATGAGAAAAGCTGCATTCTGTTAAAATGGAAGGTCACGATGTATTAACGCTGGTGGAATTTAACATCAATGGTTTTCTGTTTACATAATTTTTCTCAACATTACAGCAATTTCCAAAATGAAAATTCTTAAAGTAGTTAAAGGAAAGTTTCATGTTGATGTCACAGCAGAGACTGCATCGGGCATGCACAGCCTGCACCATTGCATCATGATATCTGAAGTCCATAGTGAGTTTAATCTCGAGCCTGGGGTATTGCTCTGAGGAAACGCCTGGACACTGGGGAAGTATACACCAGATGTGTTGATTAAGACATTCAACTATGCAAGTGATTCATTCAGTTATACAGCTCCCTGTGCATTCATGGTTCTCTATAGTTACAGAGAATGGCTGCCTGTTTTCCCTGTTGTTGCTCCTTAAATGAACTGTGCATGAATTTCATCTCCAGTACTCAACAAGAAAATCTATTCCAAATTTTAATCATTATCTCTATCCTGGATTCACTTTTCACTCATTTGAATTTGTGTTACCTTCCCCCATTCTCACAACTTTAAATGGGAGTATTATACCCAAATTTCCATAATAACTTCTACATAACCCCAAGTTCAGCTCACCAGAATGAAAAGCCTAATGTTCATGGTGTGCTCTCGAGGCCTGAAATGAGGGATGACTCTTAAAGCACCTTCCAGAATGGCCTCAAGTGGCTTTGTGCCTCCCTAGGACAGGGTCATGCAGCATTGAAGGAAGGCAGCAGCCCATCATGACCATGTCATGCTGTCATATGATGGAGTTATTTTAAATTACTCTCATTGACCAACTCTCAGCCTGTAGCCTTGTATATCATAGACAGACAGGCAGACAGACATACTTTATTGATCCGAAGGGAAATTAGATTTCGTTACAGTTGCACCAGCCAAGAATAGTGTAGAAATACAGCAATATAAAACCATAAATAATTAAATAATATTAAGTAAATTATGCCAAGTGGAAATTAGTCCAGGACCAGCCTATTGGCTCAGGGTGTCTGACACTCTGAGGGAGGAGTTGTAAAGTTTGATGGCCACTGGCAGGAATGACTTCCTATGACGCTCAGTGTTGTATCTCGGTGGAATGAGTCTCTGGCTGAATGTGCTCCTGTGCCTAACCAGTACATTATGGAGTGGATGGAGTCATCGTCCAAGGTGGCATGCAACTTGGACAGCATCTTCTTTTCAGACACCACCATCAAAATTTTCAGTTATATATTCCAGCACCCTTAAATTTGTTTTTTTTCCTTTTCAATTCCCTTCTAATCCTACTACCTTGGATTTCAATATTTTCTTGTTAAACCCTGTAGTGACTTGAAGTGTGTACAGGCAGATTCCTCTAATCACTATGCTAGCAGTGCAAACATTCTGCTCTTTTTCTGTAATTTTCATTTGTTGAATGTGCTTAACGTCTATTAATTCTTCCAGGTCTTATTCACCCTTTCCCTTTAAATATTTCAATGACTTCGTGGAATCCATACCTCAAGAATCTTGCCTCCTTTCAGGCATAGGCTGTACCTTTTACTGGTCTATGTATGCAAATTCTCCCCAACACTTAATCCTGTCAATATTCTCCAACCGGCAAAATTCTGGTCTTGCAGACAATGCTTTGAAATTCAGGATGTTTATCTAATACCTGATTCAATCCCGACACTTGTTGGATTGTGGTACAATTCACACAATGCAGTTTTCTGCTTGTTGGTCTTGCACATGAGAATTCCTCACTATCTTATCAATTTCCAAACCATAGCTTAAAGTTGCCTCCTGCTGTGAACCAGTACTGTAGACAGCTTGCTTCACAGACAGTGGTGGAGCTACCTTTAATTTCAAAACTGATTACTGCTCGTAGGTTAGATTTGAATGCAGTTTGAAGGCTTATACTTGTCTGTATCAATAGTTTACTTTAGCTACTATGTATACACCTGACCATGGCCACTACTTCCCAGCACTCATTGTTCTATGATGCTAACTTATCTGCTCCCTGAAAGGAGGCAGGGTTTTTTTTTGGTCCTACCATTGCTGCTGTTGTGAGGAGCTAAGATGACCATCTGAACTACAGGAGCTTGATTATTTTTCTCTTCACTTTGTATGCTATTCACCAACAGCACAACATTATCAAATATATTCCCATTGCATTGTAGTACATCTACAATGGACCAGAGTGGAGAGAGTGAGCAGTTGCTTGTTCCTGGGTGTCAAGATCCCTGAGGATCTAAGCTGGTCCCAACATATTTAGTCAGCTCCATCCTGGGTACTAGCCTACAAAATACCCTGGACACCTTTAGGGAGCGGTGTCTCAGAAAGGCAGTGTCCATTATTAAGGACCTCCAGCACCCAGGGCCTGCCCTTTTCTCACTGTTACCATCAGGTAGGAAGTACTGAAGCCTGAAGGCACACACTCAGCGACTTAGGAACAGCTTCTTCCCCTCTGCCAGCTGATTCCTAAATGGACATTGAACCCTTGGACATTACCTCACATTTTTTTAATATACAGTATTTCTATTTTGTATGGTTTCTAAATCTATTCAATATACATAATTGATTTACTTGTTTATTTATTTTTTTAATTTTATTCATTTTTAATTTTTTTCTCTCTATTAGATTACGTATTGCATTGCACTGCTGCTGCTAAATTAACAAATTCACGTCACTTGCCGGTGATAATAAACCGGATTCTGATTTTGAACACCTAAGCAGTACCAATATCCAGTACTGACTCATATCTCCTTGATCATGCAATCTGCTCAAACATCTTAATCTTCTGAAGATATTTTGTTTTTATGCAGTAGGTCTCAGGATTTATGTAAAGAACAAGGACCAAAGTCAACCTATTTTCTAAGTGTAACATGCTGTAAGGTTTCATTGGTAATGTAGTGGTTTCTCTGTAGCAGTAGTGTTTAAGTTGTGACTAGAGATAACAGTGTTTGGAATGTCATTGTTCTTTCTTATGAGTCTGGAAGAGAGATTTTTGTGGTCTTTTGTCAGGGAGAGATGAGGAGAGAAGACACGAATGGTGAGAGTTGGTAGACCGCCGGACAGGGTGGACATGGAGCGAGGGTCCGAAGGGCAGTGGCGATTGGAGAAGGTCAATGGCTTATCAGTAAGCTCCAACATTGTGCAATAGACTGTTTCATACGAATGGGCCTTCCTTCTTTTTTTTTGTTTTCTTTACTAACCGTATAGTCAAAGTAAGAATTATAAAGATTAATCGTTTAATCGCATATTGTGTACTGTTTGTTATTTCGGGGTACTAATTTGTAACGGGACACATCTGTGTAGAAGTAAAGGTTATGAAGCTTTCCATGTTCCCTGCCATACAGCCCATTGCAGATTAATTAAGCATCATTTTGCAGGATTGACTTACATTTAAGCAAAAAGGAAATGATACTTATTTTATCAAAACATGAAATTGCTGAAAATCTAATCTAAAAGCAAGAAGTGCAAGAAATTCTCAGCAGATCGGGCAGCATCTATGTAGAGAGAAACAGTAATATTATATGCATACTTGATCTAGGCAGAGCTTTAATTATATTTGCTGATAATCTAGATTATTTCAATCAGACTTGCACTAAATCTCTGCTCATTCTTCAACTTGGTTCAACAGAAAATGGTGAAAAATTCCCAGAAATGACTCTCCTTCAGATTACTTGTGGTTGCTATACATGGCAATAATTTTAACTTGCTTGTGTTGTTTCTTATAGCCTAAATTTTCTCTCTTAGAGTTTACAGGTTCTGTAAGTTTTGTTTCTTCTGCCAAAAGCACTCCAGCACCTAGTCATGAACTCTGCTTTCTAAGCCTCATAAGTCATTAATATTGTATTTTCAATGGATGTTCTGCAGTTATACTTTTACAGAGACTTAAATGAAGGCCAACACCTGACATTTCTGTTGCTCTAATCGTTAACACAAATGTTCGAAATTTATCAAAGTACCAAGAAACAATATTATCCCAGGTTAACAAGGTTGTTAATATTGCATGATTCACAGGCATTTGTACAGGAAGTACCTAATAAAGTGTCCTCCGAGTGCATTTTTTTAATCTTTTGCTGCTGTAGTCCATCCACTTCAATATTCCACATGTTGTGCATTCAGAGAAGTTCTTGCACAGCACTATTGCAATGCATATTGAGTAACTGTTACCCTCCTGTCAGTTTGAACCAGTCTGACTATTCTACTCTGACTTCTCTCATTAACAAAGCATTTTCTCCCACACAACTGCTGATCACTGAATGTTTCTTTTTTGTTTTTGCACCGTTCTCTATAAACTGTAGAGACTGTTGTGCAAAATATCCCAGGAGAGCAGCAGTTTGTGAGATACTCAAACCACCCCATCTGGCACCAACAAGAATCAGAATCAGGTTTATTATCACCGGCATGTGATGTGAAATTTATTAACTTAGCAGCAGCAGCAGTTCAATGCAATACATAATATAGAAGAGAAAAATAAAAATAATAATAACAATAAATAAATAAGTAAATCAATTATAGTATTCATGTATTGAATAGATTAAAAACATACAAAAAACAGAAATACTGTATATTAAAAAAAGTGAGTTAGTGTTGAATTATTCAATGTCCATGTAGGAATTGGATGGCAGAGGGGAAGTAGCTGTTCCTGAATCACTGAGTGTGTGCCTTCAGGCTTCTGCACCTCCTACCTGATGGTAACAGTGAGAAAAGTGCATGCCCTGGGTGCTGGGGGTCCTTAATAATGCATGCTGTCTTTCTGAGACACCGCTCCCTGAAGATGTCCTAAGTACTTTGTAGGCTAGTACCCAAGATGGAGCTGACTAAATTTACAACCTTCTGCAGCTTCTTTCAGTCCTGTGCAGTAGTTCCCCCCCCCCCCCCCCACCATACCAGACAGTGATGCAGCCTGTCAGAATGCTCTCCATGGTATATCTACAGAAGCTTTTGAGAATATTTATTGACACACCAAATCTCTTCAAACTTCTGATGATGTATAGTCACTGTCTTGCCTTCTTTATAACTGCATCAATATGTTGGGACCAGGTTAGATCCTCAGAGATCTTGATACCCAGGAACTTGAAGCTGCTCACTCTCTCCACTTCAGATGCCTCTATCAGGATTGGTATGTCTTACCCTTCCTGAAGTCCACAATCAGCTCTTTCGTCTTACTGACATTGAGTGCCAGGTTGTTGCTAGGGCACCACTCCACTAGTTGGCATATCTCACTCCAGTATGCTCTCTCGTCACCACCTGAGATTCTACCAATAATGGTTGTATCATCAACAACTTTATAGATGGTATTTGAGCTATGCCTAGCCACACAGTCATGGGTATAGAGAAAGTAGAGCAGTGGGCTAAGCACACACCCCTGAGGTGCACCAGTGTTGATCATAAGCGAGGCGGAGATGTTATCACCAAGCCGCACAGATTATGGTCTTCCAGTTCGGAAGTCCAGGATCCAATTGCAGAGGGAGGTACAAGGCCCAGGTTCTACAATTTCTCAATTAGGATTGTGAGAATGTTAGTATTAATTGTTGGGCTATAGTCAATGAACAGCATCTTGACACACAGTGGCATGCAAAAGTTTAGGCACCTCTGGTCAAACTTTCTGTTACTGTGAATAGTTAAGTGAGTAGAAGATGAACTGATCTCCAAAAGTCATAAAGTTAAAGATGAAAGATTCTTTTCAACATTTTAAGCAAGATTAGTGTATTATTTTTGTTTTGTACAATTTTAGAGTGAAAAAAGGAAAGGAGCACCGTGCAAAAGTTTGTGCACCCCAAGAGATTTGAGCTCTCAGATAACTTCTACCAAGGTCTCAGACCTTAATTAGCTTGTTAGGGCTATGGCTTGGTCACAATCATCATTAGGAAAGGCCAGGCGAGGCAAATTTCAAAGCTTTATAAATACCCTCACTCCTCAAACCTTGTCCCAACAATCAGCAACCCATGGGCTCCTCTAAGCAGCTGCCTAGCTCTTAAATTAAAATAATTGATGCCCACAAAGCAGAGAAGGCTATAAGAAGATAGCAAAGTGTTTTCAGGTAGCCGCTTCCTCAGTTCATAATGTAATTAAGAAATGGCAGTTAACAGGAATGGTGGAGGTCAAGTTGAGGTCTGGAAGACCAAGAAAACTTTCTGAGAGAACTGCTTGTAGGATTGCTAGAAAGGCAAATTAAAACCCCCATTTGACTGCAAAAGACCTTCAGGAAGATTTAGCAGAATCTACTGTACAACGATACCTGCACAAATATGACCTTCATGGAAGAGTCATCAGAAGAAAACCTTTCTTGCATCCTCACCACAAAATTCATCATCAGAAGTTTTCACAAGAACATCTAAACAAGCCTGATGCATTTTGGAAACGAGTCCTGTAGACTGATGAAGTTAAAATAGAACTTTTTGGCCGCAATCAGCAAAGGTATGTTTGGAGAAAAAAGGGTGCCGAATTTCATGAAAAGAACACCTCTCCAACTGTTAAGCACGGGGGTGGACCGATAATGCTTTGGGCTTGTGTTGCAGCCAGTGGCACGGGGAACATTTCACTGGTAGAGGGAAGAATGAATTCAATTAATTATCAGCAAATTCTGGAAGCAAACATCTCACCATCTGTAAGAAAGGTGAAAAGAGGATGGCTTCTACAACAGGATAATGATCCTAAACACACCTCAAAATCCACAATCCTCAAGAGGCGCAAGCTGAAGGTTTTGCCATGGCCCTCACAGTCCCCCGATCTAAACATCATCGAAAATCTGTGGATAGACCTCAAAAGAGCAATGCATGCAAGACGGCCCAAGAATCTCACAGAACTAGAAGAATGGGCAAAAATCCCCCAAACAAGAATTGAAAGACACTTAGCTGGCTACAGAAAGTGTTTACAAGCTGTGATACTTGTGAAAGGGGGTGTTACTAAGTACTGACCATGCAGGGTGCCCAAGCTTTTGCTTCAGGCCCTTTTCCTTTTTTGTTATTTTGAAACTGTAAAAGATGGAAATTAAAAAAAATCTTGCTTTAAATATTAAAGAAATGTGTCATCTTTATCTTTATGCCTTTTGGAAATCAGGTCATTTTTTACTCACTTAGCTATTCACAATAACAGAAATTTTGACCAGGGGTGCCCAAACTTTTGCATGCCACTGTAGGTGTTTGTGCTGTCCAGCTGGTCTGAAGCCATATGTTCAAAACCACATAGATCACATTTCTTCCCTATGGTCTCCAGCTCTGATGCCACATTACCTTAATGCTTTCCAAAGATACAGGATGCCCTCTCTTACCACTGACCTGATAAATCCTGCTTTGCACAATGCAGTTCTGATAGTTCCAGATGAGAATTACTGCTTCATGAGCAACTGCCAAGACAGGACAAGCAGCATCTATAGCAGAAGCGGTGTCGACGTTTTGTGCCAAGACCCTTTGTCAGGACTAACCGAAAGGAAAGATAGTAAGAGATTTGAAAGTAGTGGGGGGAGGGGGTAATGCGAAATGATAGGAGAAGACCAGAGGGGGTGGGATGAAGCTAAGAGCTGGAAAGGTGATTGGCGAAAGTGATACAGAGCTGGAGAAGGGAAAGGATCATGGGACGGGAAGCCTTGGGAGAAAGAAAGGGGAGGGGGATCACCAGAGGGAGATGGAGAACAGGCAAACAACTAAATATGTCAGGGATAGGGTAAGAAGGGGAGGAGGGGCATTAACGGAAGTTAGAGAAGTCAATGTTCATGCCATCAGATTGGAGGCTACCCAGCCGGTATATAAGGTGTTGTTCCTCCAACCTGAGTTTGGATTCATTTTAACAGTAGAGGAGGCCATGGATAGACATATCAGAATGGGAATGGGATGTGGAATTAAAACGCGTGGCCACTGGGAGATCCTGCTTTTTCTGCCGGACCAAGCATAGGTGTTCCACGAAACAGTCTCCCAGTTTGTGTCGGGTTTCACCAATATATAGAAGGCCGTACCGGGAGCACAGGACGCAGTATACCACACCAGCTGACTCACAGGTGAAGTGTCGCCTCACCTGGAAAGACTGTCTGGGGCCCTGAATGGTGGTGAGGGAGGAAGTGTAAGGGCAGGTATAGCACTTGTTCCGTTTACAAGGGTAAGTGCCAGGAGGGAGATCAGTGGGAAGGGATGGGGGGGGGGGGGGAATGAGTGGACCAGGGACTCGTGTAGGGAGCGATCCCTGCGAAAAGCAGAAAGGTGGGGGGGGGGGGGGGAGGGAAAAATGTGCTTGGTAGTGGGATCCCGTTGGAAGTGGCGGAAGTTACGGAGAATTATACGTTGGACCTGGAGGCTGGTGGGGTGGTGTTTAAGGACAAGGGGAACCCTATCCCGAGTGGGGTGGCGGGTGAATGGGGTGAGGGCAGATGTGTGGGAAATGGGAGAGATGCATTTGAGAGCAGAGTTGATGGTGGACGAAGGGAAGCCCTTTTGTTTAAAAAAGGAAGACATCTCCCTCGTTCTGGAATGAAAAGCCTCATCCTGAGAGCAGATGCGGTGGTGACGGAGGAATTGTGAGAAGGGGATAGAATTTTTGCAAGAGACAGGGTGGGAAGAGGAATAGTCCAGGTAGCAGTGAGAGTCTGTAGGCTTATAGTAGATAAGTAGATATAAGATATAAGTAGATATAGTAGGTATAGTAGATATAGTCAGTCTGCCAGAAAAAAGCAGGATCTCCCAGTGGCCACACATTTTAATTCCACGTCCCATTCCCATTCTGATATGTCTATCCATGGCCTCCTCCACTGTCAAAATGAATCCAAACTGGAGGAACAACACCTTATATACCGGCTGGGTAGCCTCCAACCTGATGGCATGAACGTTGACTTCTCTAACTTCCGTTAATGCCCCTCCTCCCCTTCTTACCCTATCCCTGACATACTTAGTTGTTTGCCTGTTCGCCATCTCCCTCTGGTGTTCCCCCTCCCCTTTCTTTCTCCCAAGGCCTCCCGTCCCATGATCCTTTCCCTTCTCCAGCTCTGTATCACTTTCGCCAATCATCTTTCCAGCTCTTAGCTTCATCCCACCCCCTCCGGTCTTCTCCTATCATTTCGTATTTCCCCCTCCACCCCCCCCCACTACTTTCAAATCTCTTACTATCTTTCCTTTCGATTAGTCCTGATGAAGGGTCTCAGCCCGAAACGTCGACAGCGCTTCTCCCTGTAGCTGCCGCCTGGCCTGCTGTGTTCCACCAGCATTTTGTGTGTGTTGTTTGAATTTCCAGCATCTGCAGATTTCCTCGTGTTTGCCAAGACAGGAGGTTGTTTAGCTAAGTTCAGACCGTAACTGCATTGGAGGCCAGGGATCATAGTATCATAGGATGAGGAAAATAAGGTCATTCACCACTCAAAGTCTAAATTCGTTCTCTTTCCTTTCACCCTTATTAGAAATAGGCACTTTATACAATTTTAATTCACTTCACTTTCATAACAAAATGTATCCATTTCTGAGATACTCAAACCACCTCTATCAAACCACAATCAAAGTCACTTACATCACATATCTTCCCCATTCTGATGTTTGGACTGAACCTCTTGACCATGTTTGCATGGTTTTATGCATTGAGTAGCTGCCACGTGATTGGCTGATTAGATATTTGCATTAACAAGCCGGTTTACTTAATAAAGTGATCTCTGATGACTTTCCTGAATGTTCTTAATGCACTGGCTTCAAATTTTGTGATTTTTCCTTGTTTACATGAATGGTTGAGCCAGAACTTGCATTAGCAACACAAAGTTTGAGATAAGTGCACAAATGAAAAATTTTCCAACATGATAATTGCTCTTTTCCCTGACACTGTTCTCTTGTTTGCCCAGAGTCTAATCATGGGGCCTGAACATAGTGCAATTACCTTGGGGAAACTGCCCACTCAAGCTGCAGTAGATTAGAGTTGGTTAACGGAATAGCAAATTCATTTTCTTTAATGGAAAGGAATGGTTACATAAGACTTTTTATTTTTATTTAGCAATACAGCACAGTAACAGGGATCCATGTTGCCCAATTACACCCATGTGACCAATTGACCTACTAACCCATACATCTTTGGGATGAGGGAGGAAACCAGAGCTTCCGAATGAAACCCACGTGGTCAGTGAGAGAATGTGCAAACTCCTTACAGACAGTGGTGGGATCATAAGAGACGCAGGACTGCTGGCACTGTAACAGCGTAACACTTTACCGCTATGCTACCGTGACGCCCAATATCTTAGAAAGGTGTAAGGTAGTTCATAACTTTTTATAAAAATATTTGAGCCTTCTTAAGTGTTTTGAAGTATTCCTAAGTGCTTATTGTAAGTATTTTAACTTTAAAAAATTACAATCTCTGTGCACAACATTGCACTTAAGAATAACTTAAGAAACTGACATTAAGTATGACGCCACTATACTTATTAAAGTTCTATATATTTGTTCGCACAGTGAAGTAATAAAGCCTACCTCATCAATTATAACCTTTTACAATACTAAGCCTGGTCTAAACCCAAACAAGATGAAATATTGCAAGCCATGTTTCCAAAGCACTACCAATAAATGGTTAATCATCTTTGAATGTTGCATATTCTAGAGGCTTGTTTTAACTCAGAGGTGCTTTGCATTAAAATCGTAAAATTTTATTTGTCTGTTGCCTGCTGTTCAGTTGCTTCCCAATTCCCCCACTGCGTCACCATCTCGTACTAACAATGCTTGGTTCAATACAATAGCCGGGGGTATATATCTGCACGTATCAAATGGGCTGTGCTGTGTCTTCCAGTTTGGCAACCCATAGTTTTATTCTTATTTTCAATTACAGAGAGGCAAGCTATGATGTGACTATGGGAACTGTTGTCGATATGGTGGTTGCTCGAAGATACCACTAATTAGTGAGTCACTTGACAAAGATGGGGGATGTGTGCAAATGCAGTATAAAGAAAAGCTTTAGAAATATCATGTCATATGACACAAGGAGCCAAAACAGCAATATAGTGGTTGCTATGAAACAGGAATTATGCAGGCCAAGCATGTTTTAATACACGACTTTCCCTCCTTTCAGTTAGACATTTTATAATAATAATGATGAAGCTAACATTTGAAGAATCAATCCTTGTCTTTAAATTCTTTTATTCTGTATGGCTTATGGCTTTGTTACATTCCTTATCTGTGCTATGTTAGCAGATATCACCTTGTTAAGCAGAGGCAACAAATTTCAGCATTCCTGTCTAGAGAGGAAAATAAAATAAGGTATTCCCTCTCTTAATTAGATTTCAGTGGCTCTTGCTGGAGATTGCGGGCATCGGGCTATAGTTGCAAACTATACAGGCCCAGCTGTTTATCCATACAATCGCATGAGGGTAAATTTTCCCGGGTGCGGCTGTTGTTGGTTCGCTTGGCATAGGGCTTAATTTGTCAGTACAGAGCAACTAATACATTATGCTGATCAGTCAAATGCAGAATTCATCAAAAGTTGCCATCTGAAAGTTCTACCAATTCATACACTTTTATTGAATTGTTTACTTCATATAACACCACGTCATGTTATCATTACACAGGGATCCAAAATAGTGGCAACTTGCAGGATTTCGCAAAACTTGTTATAGCAATTGAGAGACATTGCAGACTGGTTTCTGAGAAGGACATTTTTATGTTATTATGAATTTATAATCTGTCTGAAAATGCAGAGTATCATCATCCATCTCTGTATATAAATTGGACATGTTACATGGTTCCATATGTTAGGCAGGTCTCTTGGGATGAATACTATTAAAGGCTGTCTGTCAGTTCTTGCTGAGTTACGGCAGCTTACGGAGTCTGAGCAGGCCATTCGCCTTTCCCTGTGCGTGCGCGCACACGCACACACATATACACACACACTAACGCACACATACGCGTGTGCACACGCGTGTCAATATGCAGTCTGTTGGTTGAGAGTCTGAAACTACCCATTAAAGGCTTCATGGTGAAATAACTGATTAATTTCACAACATGCTGCTGCTGAAATGGTAGAAAGGACAAGGGCAGCAAGCGCACAGACAATGCTGGAGGAACTCAGCAGGTCAGGCAGCATCTATGGAGAGGAGTAAACAGTCGATGTTTCAGGCCAAGGCCCTTCATCAGGACTGGAAAGAAATGGGGAAGGAGTGACAATAAGGTGGAGGGAGGGGAAGGAGTACAAGCTAGAAGGTGATAGGTGCAGCCAGGTGAAGGGGAAGGTAGGTAGGGGAGGGAGGGTGAAATGAGAAGTTGGGAGGTGATAGTTGAAAAAAAAGACCATAAGGCCGTAAGACATCGGAGCGGAATTAGGCCATTTGGTACCTAGGGTCTGCTCCGTCATTCGACCATGTCTATTTATTGTCCTTCTCAACCCCCTTCTCTGACTTCTCCAACAGATGACAAACCAAACTGTAACCCTTGGAATGCAGAAGACTAATTTGACGGGACTTTTCAAACTCTTGAGGGTTGAAGAAGAAAGTGTAGGACAGGAGAGGAGATTGGGTGAAGGGAGAAAGTTGATATAGTCCAACTTTCTACATGTTACTGTGGTGCCTACAAAACAGTCAATGTAAACATACTGGGTAAACATTCCCTTCACTTATTGTAGAAGTTTCAAAGGCTAGTTGTGTGGCCTCTCACTTTATAAGCACCAACTTTTATATGCTTCTCACCTTCCCAGTGGCTCATGAGGTTAGCTTTAACAGCTGACCTTTCCAGGAGGATACAGCACTGCCTTTGTAGCAACTGCGTGAGATGTTATTAACTGATAAAACAATTTTAAACAGCCCGGGGCTGTCTCTCACTTACAATTTTTTTACATTTTCAACAGCAATCCTGCTTCACAGCCAAGAAGATAAGTTTTTGAAGTCTGTTTATGCTATTCTTTAAATCCAGATCAAAGTACTTACTATTATTCTTGTGTGAAAAAATCTAGATTTAAATCTCTTCAGCCTTCCATATAATCTTTAGATGATAAAAGACCCTCGTGATAATAATGATAAACACCTGTATGGCACCTGGACAGAAGAGCAGTTGATGTTTTTGCCTCAGCCTGTGATAAATAGTACATTTTAGTGGATGCTTGCTACCAGCAGGTATCACGTGCAACGCAGAAAAGCACCAAGCAATTGGTGGCAAAATCGGCTGGCAACGATGAAATCACTCGAGGTTATACTACCATTTTATGGGCCCAGCTATTATTTCTCTTTTGACTTAGCGTATTGTTAACATAATTTGAGAGTGTAGTATGTGCCCCTTTGGATGAGGTTAGTGCTTCATTCATTGCAATTAAACAACTTCCAAATGATTTTAGATTTAAGCCGAAACTCACAGTTTGTATGTTTGATCAATTATGCTGTCAGTCAGGGGAAGAATATCTAGATATACTTTCCTTCATTGATTAATTATTTATGAAAAGTCAATACTGGTGGAAGTATAATCAGTGTAAGTACCAGGGAATATAGATTATCCAAATATAAAAGATTTACAGTTGCAATAACTATTGCTAACATTTAGAAAGGATAATAAATGTCATAACTCTGAAGATGTTACTTATAGAATTGTTCCAACACAGAGGCCATTTAGCCCATCAACACTGTGCTGAGTTGTTGTAGGTTAATTCATCGGGTCCTAGTTCTCTGCTGTTCCCCAAGATCTCGCAATGTATCTTCCTCATTCCCTTTTCAGTTTCCTTTTAAAAACCCTGACTAACTCTATAGCCATGATCCTTACTGGATGCAAGCCTCTTGGTCCCACCTGAAAGAATTATTATTTCATGTCCCCCATGTTTCTTTAACCAGCACTTTAGGATCTGTCCCTTTGTTTCTGAACAGCCAACTTAGAGGAGTAGTTTCTTTGTATCTCTCCTCTACTTATCATGGTCTCTAGTCTTCTCTCAGCTTTCTTTTCTCCCAGAAGGAAAACCCAACCTTCTCCATTTTTAACTTTATAGCCCAACTCTAAGACCATTTCAGTAAGCCTCATCTACATCTCCTCTGAAACCTTCCCATTCTTCTGAAAGGAAGGTGCTTAATTGTAAAGTCATTCTTGAACTCATGATTATATTGTGGGGAAGCAATCCCTCACCACTGAGCCAAATTTTACATTTTAATAACAGAGTGGAAGTCAGTAATTTGCAGGTGAAGATTTAAGGTAATTAAAACTAGATGGACCTGAGGAATGAATGTCACCCCCCCCCCCCACCTCCCACCACCCTGGCACACAATGAGTTTGAGAGGTACATCTTTCTTCCTTATCTTCTTTGAGCAGTTAATCAAGATCAAGGATGAATTGCTTTCATTCCAGTTCTGAGGTGAGAACACACCAACATGGGACTGATAGACTCTATCACAGATGGGGCAGACTTAACTTTTAAATGTCCTCTTAGCGATTTCTGCTCCGCAAATGTTCATGGAACAGGGATTTAAAGAAGTCAAAGCCAAATCAGGAGTGAGAGAGGAGGCAATTCACAGGTCCATGAATGAGATTTTGAAAAAGGACCATCAGTGGGTTTTTGGAATTTTTCTGGTAGCCCAATCAAATTGGGAGCAAGAGAGGAGGGAACTCGTAGGTCTGTGAGTGAGATTTTATGGGCTTTCAGCATTTTCTTGTGGCCTAATTAAATAGCGACTCATTAAGAAGGGCAAATAAGAAAAAGGCGGAGACAAGCAGAGCGGCCACTGTTGGAGTGGGCCAGAGTTAGAGTGGGAGGGCTTTGGCTCATTAGGCTTCGACATAAAACGGCTTGGGTAAGGTATAGATCCGGTAAGTTCCTCCTTCTTCATTTGTCATCTGTTAGCAAATAGCTAGAGCAGCATGGATGGCTCCAGTGGTGGCTTATGTTCTTTGGGTGAGATGTGATAAATCTGAGAGACCTGCAGCCTCTCAGATAACCATTGTTGGGGGGCGTGACCTACAGGGGAAAGCCCCTGTGACCAGGTCTTCTGTACTGTGGCTCAGAATGGAAGTGGTGGGGGAGAAGAGAGTTGAAATACCTACCGGGCAAATAGGTCAGTAGACGATGCAGTCAATCTGGGACTGCACTATATCCTGCAACATCTGGATCAACTTGGGACCTATGCTCGGATGCTGTTTGTGGATTTCAGTTTGGCGTTTAACACCATCGTCCCTCATACCCTCTGCTCCAAATTGTCTCACCTCACTGTGCCACCTGACCTCTGCGATTGGATTCACAGCTTCCTGACCAACAGAAGTCAGCAGGTAAGGATGGAACAGGTCACCTCGGATACTCGAATCACCAACACCGGCACCCCCCAGGGGTGTGTCCTCTCTCCACTGCTGTTCTCCCTCTACACCAATGACTGCACCTCCTCCAACCCCTATGTGAAGCTTTTGAAGTTTGCAGACGACACCACCATCATTGGACTCATCCAGAACAGTGATGAGTCTGCATATCGACAGCAGGTGGACCAACTGGCGCTCTGGTGCAGTCGGAACAATCTGGAGCTGAACACGCTCAAGACAAAGGAGATGATAGTGGATTTCAGGAGACTTCCCCCCGTTATGTACCCCCTCACAGTCCTTGGCAGCCCTGTGTCCACCGTGGAGAACTTCAGGTTCCTGGGAACCACCATTTCTCAGGATCTGAAGTGGGAGCAGAACATCAGCTCCATCCTGAAGAAGGCCCAGCAGCGGATGTACTTCCTGCAGCTCTTGAGGAAATATGGTCTGCCTCAGGAATTGCTGCTGCAGTTCTATACTGCAGTCATTGAGTCTGTCCTGTGCACCTCCATCACTGTGTGGTTTGGAGCCGCCACCAAGCAGGATAGAACCAGACTACAGCGCACAGTGAGGACTGCCGAGCGCATCATTGGAGCCTCCCTGCCCTCTATTGTGGACCTGTACTCTTCCAGGTTGAAGAAGAGGGCGGGGAACATCATAAAGGAATCCTTCCATCCTGCGCACGGACTGTTTTTAGAAATAAAGAGCAAAATAGAGAGGAGAGTAGATATCGAACCACTGGAAAATGACATTTGAGAGGTAGTAATGGGGAACAAGGAAATGGCAGACAAATTGAATAAGTATTTTGTGTCAGCTCTCACTATGGCAGACACCAACAGTATGCAGGAAGTTCAAGTGTGTTGGGGGCTGAAGTGAGTGAAGTTGCCATTACAGGGGAGAATGTCTTTGAGAAATTGAATGGTCTGAAGGTAGATAAGTCACCTGGACCAGATGGTGTAAATCCCAGGGTTCTGAAAGAAGTGACTGAAGAGATTGTAAAGGCATTAATAATGATTTTTTCAGGAATTATTAGATTCCAGCATGGTTCAAAAGGACTGGAAAATTGCAAATGTCACTCAACTCTTCAAGAACTGAAAGAGGCAGAATAATGGAAATTATAGGCCAGTTATCCTGATCTCAGTGGATGGGAAAATGTTATAGTAAATTGTTAAGGAAGAGGTTTTGGGGTACTCAGAGGTACATGGTGAAATCGGCCTTAGTCTGCATGGTTTCCTTAAGGGAAAATCTTGCCAAAATGTCAAATCTGTTGGAATTCTTTGAGGAAATAACAAATAGGATAAACAAGGGGGAATTTGTAGATGTTGTGTACTTGAATTTTCAGAAGGCCTTTGATAAGGTGTCATAAATGAGGCTGCTAGCAAGGTAAGAGACTGTAGTATTACATCAAAGTTACTGTACTAGCATGGATAGAGCATTGGCTGATTGACAAGAGGCAAACAATGGGAATAAGGGGGACTTTTCTGATTGGCTACTAATGAATTGTGGGTGTTCTTCCGGGGTTGGTGTTGGGACTGATTCTTTTTACGTTGTATATCAAGGATCTGGATGATGGAATTGATGGCTTTGTGGCCGAGTCAGTGAATAATACAAAGATAGGTGGAGAGGTAGGTATTGTTGAGTAAGCAGGAAGGCTGCAGAAGATCTTAAAGAGATTAGGAGAATGGACAAAGGAGTGACAGATGGAGTACAGTGACAAGAAGTGTATGGTCACGCATTTCAGTAGAAGGAACGAAGGCATTGACTGTTTTCTAATCAGGAAGAAAACTCAAAAATCTGAGGCGCAGAGGGACTTGTGAGTCCTCGTTCAGGATTCCCCAAAGGTTGACTTACAGGTTGAATCAATGGTGAGGAAGGCAAATACAATGCTAGCATTCATTTCAGAGGATTAGAATATAAAATACAAAGGTGCAATGCTGAGGCTCTCTGAGGCAGTGGTGAGATTGCAATCGGAGTATTGTGACCAATTTTGGGCCCCTTATGTAAGAATGGATGTGCTGACAGTGGAGAGGGTTCAAGGGAAGTTCACAAAAATGATTCCAGTAATGAAAGGCTTATTATATGAGGAGCATTTGATAGCTCTGGGCATATACTTGCTGGAATTTAGAAGAATGAAGGGAGAGATTTCACTGAAACCTACCAATAGTGTGAATGCGAAGAGGATGTTTCCTATAGTGGGGTATTCCAGGACCAGAGGGCACAACCACAGAACAGAGGAACATCCATTTTGAATGGAGATGAGAAGGAATTTCTTTAGCCAGATGGTGGTGAACTTGCAGAACTTGTAGCCACTGGCATCTGTGGAGGCCAGGTCATTGGGTGTATTTAAGACACAGGTTGATAGATTGTTGATTAGTCAGGGTGTAAGAGGCTACAGAGAGAAGGTAGGAGAATGGGATTGAGAGGGCAATGGATCAGCCATGAGCAAATGGTGGAATAGACTTGATGGGGTGAATACCTTAAGTCTGATCCTATGTCTTTTGGTCTTATGTTGCACTTTTCCAATGCAGCTTTAAAAACATCTTTGAATCTATCCCTCTGTACACTTGAATTCAAACCTGTGAGGGCACTCAGAATGGAACATCTTCCATTAGTCTGTATCAGATGTGTGAAGGATATTCCCTGACGAAGACATAATTATACCACAAAGTTGGCAATGTTTACATCGGAGAACTCAGTGACATTGATTTACTAACTTTTCCAGTAAGATTTTGACTAACAGACAGACAGACATACTTTATTGATCCCGAGGGAAACTAGGTTTCGTTACACCCGCACCAACCAAGAATAGTGAAGGAATACAGCAATATAAAACCATAAATAATTAAATAATAAGTTAATCATGCCAAGTGGAAATAAGTCCAGGAGCAGCCTATTGGCACAGGGTGTCTGACACTGTAAGGGAGGAGTTGTAAAGTTTGCATCTCGGTGGAATGAGTCTCTGGCTGAATGTACTCCTGTGCCTAACCAGTACATTATGGAGTGGATGGGAGACATTGTCCAAAATGGCATGCAACTTGGAAGTAGCTTTGGTGGTGCCTGGACAATCCAGAACTTAAAAGTAAACTTGAGGACCAGGATCACTGCCCATAGAAGAAAGAGTTCTCTGCTTGGTTTGATATCAGACTTTCCAAATATCCTTTCCCTCAATTGGCCAAAGATTGTGCTAGTGCCCTGAGGTTATAGATCTTGCACTTACTGGCTGAAGGCGTTCGGTGTGTCTGCCTGTGTTTGGCCAGTCTCGCCCTTGCTGCTGTCAGAAGGCACGGGAGTCTTGGGTCCCATACTGTAAGGTTTGATCACCTCAGTGACTGATGGATGTGGACTCACTTTTGGCTGCGATCTGATGTTTAATGCCTCAGCGCTGATCGTCCTTTACCAGGTACGCGATCCGATCGAGGCATTTCGGTGTGGGACTGGATCCGTGGCTGTGGCCTGCACAGTGCTGAACTGAGTGACTAGGTGATTGTTGCCACGACCACCAGCTCCTGGACCAGCTGGGCTTATCCCAGCGGCTTGTGGCTGTGGACTCACTTTTGGGGATTCTGTGGTTTGATGTTGAATGGTCTGTGTGTTATTAGTTTGAAATGAATTGAACTGAATTGACTTTATTACTTACATCCTTTATATACATGAGGAGCAAAACTGTCTAAATGTGCAATGTGCAATTTATAGTCATTTATAATAAATAGTATGTACAACAAGTTAGTCAATATAACGTAGAAATACAGTTGTGGCAGCGTGAGTTAATCAGCCTGATTGCCTGGTGGAAGAAGCTGTCCCAGAGACTGTTGGTCCTGGCTTTTATGCTACGGTACCTTTTCCTAGATGGTAGCAGCTGGAACAGTTTGTGTTTGGGGTGACTCATGTCCCCATTGATCCTTCGGGCCCTTTTTACACACCTGTCTTTGTAAACTTCCTGAATAGTTGGATGTTCAAACTACAGATGTGCTGGGCAGTCCGCACCACTCTCTGCAGAGTCCTGTGATTAAGGGAGGTACAGTTCCCATACCAGGCAGTGATGCAGCCAGTCAGCATGCTCTCAATAGTGCCCTTAAAGAAAATTCTTAGGATTTGGGGGCCCACACCAAACCCCTTCAACTGTTTGAGGTGAAAGAGGAGCTGTTGTGCCTTTTTCACCACACAACTGGTGTGTACAGACCACATGTGATCCTCAGTGATGTTTATGCTGAGGAATTTAAAGCTGTTCACCCTCCCAAACCCAGATACATTGACATTAATAGGGTTTTTTTTGTTGTTTGTGTGATTTGTTCTTTTTTTCACATGTTTAATGTCTTGTTGTGTGTGTGGGGGGGGGGGGTTCTTTAAAGGGGTTCTATGGTGCTTCTTTGTTTAGTGGCTGCCTGCAAAAAAAAAACAAATCTCAAGTTTGTATACTGTATACATGCTTTAATAATAAATGTACCTTGAATTTCCAACTTTGAAGTCTTTGTATTGTAACCTTAAAGCTTTCAGGTGAAGGTCTGGGATCTGGAATCGGATTGATATGGTGAAATGACACCAAATTACCTAATATTCTGTAATAAAACTTCAGCAATTTTGTCATGCAGAATTCTTGTAATCACTTGCTATGCACTCAGTGGCCACATTATTAGGTACATCCTATATCTAATAAAGTGGCCACAGGGTGTATGTTCATGGTCTTCTGCTGCTGTCCAGTTCAAGGTTCCATCCATTTCAAGGTTCGAAGTGTTGTGCATTCAGAGATGCTCTTCAGCATGACATTGTTGTAACACGTGGTTATTTCAATTACTGTCAACTTCTACTGCTCACCGGAGGTTTTTTTGTGTCTTACACCATACTCTGTAAATTCTAGAGATTATTGTGGATGAAAGTTCTAGATCAGCAGTTTTTGAGATAGTCAAACCATCCCGTCTGGCAACAACAATCATTCCACAGTCAAAGTCACCTAGATCACATATCTTCCCCACTCGGATATTTGACCATGTCTGCGTGCTTTTATGCACTGAGTTGCTGCCACATGATTGGCTGAATAGATATTTGCATTACAAACAAGTAGGTGTACAGGTGAACCCAATAAAATGGCCACTGATATATATGTGATTTGCTTTGTATATGGAGATATGAATCATTTAGTTCCCAGTAAACTGGAGACAACATCAGATAAGGGCCTACACTTTGATCCCACAGAGGATCTCAGGTCCGCCATAAAGGGAGCCCATGTGTAGTGATCTATTTATAATGTTACTTGCTGATGTTACTTTCCTGTAACCCAGAATGGAATATATAAGCATTTAAGCAGGTTGAGGGTGAAAGTAATAGCTGGAGCAGTCCAATTGCCTCAGTAACTCACCGTTCTCCCTTCTCATTGCTTTTTTAATGGGAATCTCTAGATTGTTTGTGTGCACTAAAACCAGATGCTGTTGAAATTCACTCAGACCAAACAAGCAGCTTGTTCACACTTACTGTCTAAACTCACTTGTCAAGAATGATTATTCAGGTAAAGGGACAATGAGAGTATCAGAATAATAGCCCTGTAAACCAAACCCGGAAAAGTAGTCTTGACATTGAAGAAAATCGAAGCTAACGATAAAGAAAAGATTAGCATTATTTGTCACATGTACATGAAAGCACACAGTGAAATGCGTCATTTGCTTCAGATCAAGTTGCAAGGTTTGTGCTGGCACCCCGCAAGGGTCGCCACACTTCCAGCACCAACGTAACATGCCCACAACTCGCTAATCCTAACCTGCACATCTTTGGAATCTGGAGCACCTGAAGGAAACCCACGTGGTCACGGGGACAGCAGATGGAGTCCTGACAGACAGCGGCAGGAATCTTAGGGCAGTCACGGAAGGAGCATCACACTAGCCGCCGTGCTACCGTGGCGCCCATTTCAAATGATCTCTCTGAATCAAATATGAAAATAAATATATTTTTTGACCACAGAACTCCTACAGTGAATTAATTCTTGTCAGGATCTGAATGTATCCAGAGCACCGATGACCCCTGAAGAAAAACTGGAGATTATTAATCCATCACTCAATACCATAATTCAATGTATAGCAGTGTTCTGTGCAGTTATTTGTTCAACAGGTAACATTCTCTCAAGTATGCTCTGCCAGTTTCAGGCATACTGGCTGCCTTCCAGTAGCTGTATGTGCCAAGACAGGGTACCATCAGCTTCAAAACAATTGGAACAAGTAGGCACAACAATAAGGACCAATACTGTTCTCATCCAACATGCATGCATGTGTACCTTCCTACCAGGGTTAATGTATTGCAGTCAAAAGCAGGAGGCAATGGCTGTTCCTTCCACTAGACAACCTAGGAATAATGAAACTAATTATAACTCGCAGCTGCTGCCCTAGCTGAGATCAGACAGCTCAGCACAGACCATATATCATAGCAGGGATTTCCATAAGTACATGGCACAATTCCATACTGGGTGATAGACTTACCAACTGACCTGTCTGCCTTTGTGTTTGAGAAGTACAATGACAACACACGGCTGTATTTATACTATAAGGAATTAAATGCAAGTTGTACCGAGCAAGTAGCCATGCAGCGTTGCATCCATACCATTGATTAAAACTTAGCAACAATTGAGCTAGATCAAGTAAGTTCGTATTTGATTAATAGTTGCAGGAAAAAAATTGCTACATTTCCTCAGAACATTTATTGAAATTCTTTTCAACAAAAGAATGTCAAAAGGTTTGCATCTAATCATAATTAATAGCCTGCAATTGAAATTGAACAAATGCTTGACATTGAAATATGAAATTCCTCAAATTATGATCTCCCTGCTGGGTCATTAATTACAGTGAAAAACATTTTCGCACTTTTCATTACAGAAGGAATTTTTTCCCCACCTTACTCATTTCAGGAGTATAAGACTGTCTTCAGGAATGCTTCTAAGCATAATAATACACGTGTGATAATCACTGTTCAAACAATGAAGAATAGTTGTTTAGGAGGTTTAATTGTACACAGGCCTTTTTACTGGTGCACCAAGCATTTATTGTATAAAAAATTCTGTATAAAATGGAATGAATGATTATTGCTCTGTTGAGAAGTTAGGAATAAATGCTTGGAAATAGTTCATGAATGAATTTTAATCTATATATAAATGAACAGGAATCTAATATAAACTGCAAACACGACGAAAACTGCTGATGATGGAAATTCAAACACACACAAAATGCTGTGTTCCACCAGCATTTTGTGTCTAATATAAAATGCTCGGTTACAATAAAAAGTAATCAGTATCAGGTTTATTATCACCGACATGTGTCATGAAATTTGTTAACTTAGCAGCAGCAGTTCAATGCAATACACAATATATTAGACGAAGTAAAAAATAAATAAGTGCATCAATTACAATATACGTATATTGACTAGATTAACAATTGTGCAAAAAAACAGAAATAATATATAGTAAAAAAGTGAGGTAGTGTTCATGGTTTCCATGTCCATTTAGGAATTGGCTGGCAGAGGGAAAGAAGCTGTTCCTGAACTGGTGAGTGTGTGCCTTCAGGCATCTGTACCTCCTACCTGATGATAACAATGAGAAAAGGGCATGCCCTGGGTGCTGGGGGGAAGCCTTAATAATCGGTGCCGGAGATCCTTAATAATGGATGCCGCCTTTCTGAGACACCATTCCTTGAAGATGCCCTGGGAATGTTGTAGACTCGTATTCAAGATGACATTTGCTAGCCAGAGAACAACCTAAGCTTCTAAATTAGTTGCACCACAGAGATACAGCACTTGAAGTTTGTTACATGCATGACTACACATGATGTACCTATTTAAAATGATGCGTGTTGAGTGGGTCAGCTTCCCACTGAGTTGCAGATAAAGTCAGAGGGTGAGTCACTGCAAAAATCTGCTATTATTTAGTTGTAGGGAGAATGAGGAACTTTTGGAAGGTCTAAAGATAAGAGAAACTGAATCAATCTTGTTCAGGGACGGCAAAATAAACGCCAGAATGGAAAGCTGTTGATTGCCCACCACTGCTAATATTTGAGTTTGAATTAAATCAAAGCAAGAATGTTTGAGTTCAATGTGCAGGAGTACACTCAGTGCTCACTCTGAGCAGCACCCACTCACTCAGTGACGGCAAGACCGAGGACCTGAGTACAGACTTGAGAAGGTAGAAGTTAAAGGTCCGTGAGCCAGTGCTCATCGGGAAATCAGAGGTGGAGAGTCAGGAGCCTAAATTCCTCAGTGTTATAATTTCAGAGGAAATTTCCTAGGTGCAACACGTCATTAAAAAAAAAGCACATCAGTGGCTCTTCCTTAGAAGTTTGTGAGGATTCGGTATCTCATCTAAAATATGGACAAACTTCTTCAGATGTGTGCGGGATTAGTTGCATCATAGCCTGGTATGGAAACACCAATACATGGAAAAGCCTGCTTCCAGATTAAGATGGTTTAAGGGGAGGGGGGCAACAACTTACTGGCAGTTTGTAAAGCAAGAATTACAATTAAATACTGTGTTACTAACACTTTGTAAAGAATTATGTTAAATGATCAGCGCAGACTGTGAAGAGGTGAGTGAAGACGAGACTGACTCGGTTGCGAGCAAGGTCGAGGCATGTTCGAGGAGAAGTGGTCAGAGTGAGCTTGAGATGTGATTGAGGGGAAGTGATCAGAGTCTGAGTTGGAGAGGTAGCGAGCAGAGCGGAGAAATTTCAGAGTCCGTCCATCTAAACCAAGGGCAAGGTTTGATCAATCAATGTGCCAGGCTGATTTGGAAAGGTCAGGTACGAGCTGGAATGCAACGGTGGGCTCCAGGCACTGAGTGAATCGATGCAACAGGGCCCGGGCTCCCAAAGTGATGAATGACCTGATGTTTGGACAGGTTAAATGCCGGGCCAGATGAATTGGAAAGGCAGGGTGTCAGGACCAGAGGCAAGGGTTGGACCAGTTCTGCTTGCTGCTCCACAAAGTTCGATCTGCTTCTCACTGCGCTGAGGCTGGGGCTGGGGCTGGGGTCGTAGGCCTGCTCGGCCTTCCTGTCTGCTGGCTCAGCTGTGTAATGAACTGAAGCTGAGGCTGTGGGCCTGCTCCGGCTGCTTTGGGCTTTGCATCTATGGACTCACTTTCATTCTGAATGCAGTTTGCTTGCTTTTATTCTTTGCATGATTTGGTTTTATTCTCTCTTAAAATTGGGTGTTTGTGGATTAATTTCTATGGGTTCTTTTGGGTTTCTTGTTTAGTGGCTGCCTGTAAGGAGACAAATCTCAAGGTTGTATAATGCATACATACTTTGATATCAAATGTGCTTTGAACTTTGGATACAACCCAATCTATCATGGGTAAAGCACTCCTTACCACTGTGCACTGTTACGAAGCCCAGTCATAGGAAAGCACAACCATCATCAGGGACCCCTACCGCCCAGGTCAAGCTTTCTTCTCACTGCTGCCATCGGTTAAGAAGCTATGGGAACCTCAGGACCCACACGACCAGGTTCTAGAACAGTTATTACTCCTGACTATTAGGCCCTTGAAGCAGAGGGGCTAACTTCACTCAACTTCACTTTCTCCATCACTGTACTTTTCCCACAACCTATGGACTCACTTTCAAGGGCTCTTCATCTCATGTTCTCGACATTTATTACCACGTACTAAAGACCTGTACTGATCATCTGGCTGGTATATTCATTAAGATTTTTAACCTCTTGCTTCGGCAGTCTGAGGTACCAATCTGCTTCAAACAGGCTTCAATTATACTGGGAAGAGTGTGGTAACCTGCCTCAAAGATTTTCATCCAGTAGCACTTACATCTAAAGTGATTAAGTGTTTTGAGAGGTTGCTGATGAAACATATCAACTCCTAACTGAGAAGCCGCTTGGATCCACTCCGATTACCCTACCAGCACAACAGGTCTACAGCAGATGTCTCCTCACTGGATCTTCACTCAACTCAGGAACATCTGGACAGCAAAGATGTATTCATCAGGATGCGGTTTATCAATTATAGCTCAGCTTTCAATACCATCATCCCCTCAAAACTAATCAAAAAGCTTCAAGACATTGGCCACAATAACTCCTTGTGCGATTAAATGCTTGGTTTTCTCACTTGCAGTCCCAGTCAGATAAATTGGCAACATCTCCTCCACAACCTCCAGAAGAATAAGTGCACCATAGGCTATGTGCTTGATCCCCTGCTCTACTCACTTTACACTAATGATTGTGCAGTTAAATACAGCTCTAATGCTATATCAAAGTTTGCTCATGACAACAGAGATGATGGCTGAATCAAAGGTGATGATGATGAATTAGCATATAGGAGGGAGATTAAAAATCTGGCTGAGTGCTGTCATAACAACAACCTCTTACTCAATGCCAGCGTGACCAAAAAGCTGATTATTGACTTCAGGAGGAAGAAATGAGAGGACAATTAGCCAGAGCTCATAGGGGAATGACAGATGGAGAGGATCAGCAACTTTAAATTCCTCGGTGTTATCATTTCAGATAACCTGTCCTGAGCATGGCAGTGCCTCGACTTCCACAAGAGTTACTTCACTAACATTCTCTTTCTTGAAGTGTGGTCACTGTTAATTCCAGACGAAGTCAGTGAATAATTTATAATATAACATAAACGGCCAAAATAATGAAAGGAAGATGGAGCACTTCCCTCACATCCATCTAAGCAGGTGAATCAGAATCAAAATCAGGTTTATTATCATCGGCATGCGACGTGAAATTTCTCAACTTAGCAGCAGCAGTTCAATGCAATGCATAGTACAGAAGAAAAAATAATAATAATAATGAATAAATAAGTGAATCAATTACTGTATACGTATATTAAATAGATTAAAAATTGTGCAAAAAACAGAAATATTGTATATTTTAAAAAGTGAGGTAGTGTCCAAGGGTTCAATGTCCATTTAGGAATCAGATGGCAGAGGGGAAGAAGCTGTTCCTGAATCACTGAGAGTGTGCCTTCAGGCTTCTGTACCTCCTACCTGATGGTAACTGTGAGAAAAGGGCTTGCCCTGGGTATCTGAGGTCCTTAATAATGCATGCTGCCTTTCTGAGACACCACTCCCTGAAAATGTCCTGGGTACTTTGTAGGCTAGTACCCAAGATGGAGCTGACTAGATTTACAACCCTCTGCAGCTTCTTTCAGTCCTGTGCAGTAGCCCCTCCATACTAGACAGTGATGCAGCCTGTCAGAATGCTCTCCACGGTATAACTAGAGAAGTTTTTGAGTGTATTTGTTGACATTCAAACTCCTAATGAAGTATAGCAGCTGTCTTGCCTTCTTTATAACTGCATCGATATGTTGGGACCAGGTTAGATCCTCAGATATCTTGACACCTTGGCTTAACCAAAAGATGAGGCCTCAGTTTGAAATCTAAAAATGACCCCTGTGATGATGCAGCACTTCCTCAGTCCGCAATGGAGTGTCAGCCAAATTCATGTGCTTAAGTGATGAGGTGGGAATTTGATTTTAAACCCTGAACTGTGCAGACAGAATGAGCCCAGTCTGAATCACAGAATTACTGATTTCAGTCAGGCCAACATCAGCTTTTTGAGCTGGCTGATTTGAGTGTTACTTTCAGTGATTGATTTATGGGATCCTTCACCTTCATTGCTTTCTTCCTATTGCAAATTGTGCCCTCCTACTAATACTTGACCAGAATTCAATTCATGATATTGGAAAAGGAGAGGAGCATTTCATTGCATCATCCATAATGTGTGAATTATAATAGATTGTGGCATGGGGAAAGGATGTACGAAAGGGAATTAAATATGAGGAAACTGTCATCTTTGATCATTTCAACTCTCTCAGGATACGGTTACAGCTTTAGCTGCTCCATTGATGGCGAGGGCTTTCTCCCCCATGGGCAATGGGGTATTCTGCATGGCTGCTGTGACCTCCAGCTGTGCACACCTCCAACCAGAGTGAGAACGTGTTGGTGAAGGTCATGCAATGTGTCTGGGAGAAATAAATGTCATCAATGAGTAAAGGGAGAAAGAATTGGAGGAAGCTGGGGCAGGCATAAAGCGAAATAGAAGAATTCATACACCCAGGTTTATTGGCCTTCTCTCCGGGGGGGGGGGGTGTCGAAGCATTTACTGCTGCTTGTGCAAAGGGAGAGGGGAGGGGGTTTTTGGGAATTCAGCACTTCAATCTTTCTATCATTCATTCTAAGGAATTTCTTTGTTTCATGGACGTCTGTGAAGAAGGCGAATTTCAGGCTGTATGCTGTACACATATTTGGGTATTAAACGTACCCTTTGAAACTTCTTTAACCTTTGAACCCCCTTTCCAATGATGAAAATTCATTCTTCTTTGCTATTTCATGATCTTCCACTGACTTGCAGCTTGACAAAAATTTATTGATGAACACCCAACAAAAAGTACAAACTACTTGTCCCAATTCTTTCTCATGGAAAATCATTATAAGATTATGCCTCAGATACTTCAATGCAAATATTGTTAATATACATACATACCGTTAGAGCATTATGAACCACGTTATTTGCTAGCGCACGTGCACACACACACACACACACACACACACACACACACACACACACACACACACACACACACACACACACACACACACACTCTTCTTCTTCAGTTGTCCATCAGAATCCAATGACGACATCCACTCCTTTAACGGTTAGATCTTTGATGACTATACAGTCCTATCCTGGACCCACAAGCTCTATTGTGTATGTATATGTGGTAGTGATGGCAACCATGGCTGCATTTCTCTCTTCTGTGGTCTTCTGGTTGTTCTTTCCAACTCCAGAATACAAACCCCATCCCTACACAGCTGTCGTCAAGTGTTACGGTCAGCAGCAACATCCTCCAGGTCCTTGGGTCTGATCTTGCATTTCCTTAACGCATTCTTCATCTGATCCTTAAAGCATTTCTTCGGCCCTCCAGCTGAGCGTCGACCATGATGTAGCTGGCCGTATAACACCCTGCGGAGTAGCCGACATGGGGGCATAGGACACACACACACACACACAGATTTTTTAGTGCCATTGCTGTAAACGTAAGCAGATTTAGAAGATGGTGTTGCAGATCCTTCAATGGCACTGTTTACACACCATGGACTAGAACATCGTTCACCAGGTATTTCAGTGCTGGCTTACAAATGCAGGATTAGAACATTGGGAACCAGTTGTTCAGTGTTGAGCAGTAGTAGTCAGGCTTGATTCACTTGTTCAATTAGCAGTGCTCACTTAAAACAGATAGAAAAGTCTTTTGGCATTCAAAGGTCTCCTGCTTTAAATAGATCAATAGGTCACACTGAATCATTTATGATGAGATGCGAGCCAGCCTATGGCAATTCAATAAAACTTTAGCATTTTGTTCTTATGAAGATAATCAGAGAGTGTATAGATAACAACGTAAGGACGCCACAGTAGTGTAGCGGACAGTGTGACACTATCACAGCTCGGGGTGTTCCGTAGTTTAGAGTTCAAATCCGGTGCCATTCTGTAAATAGTCTCTGTACGTCCTCCCCGTGGAATGTGTGGGTTTCCCTTGGGTGTTCAGGTTTCCTCCACAGTCCAAAGACATACCAGGTAGGCGTATTGGTCATTGTGAATCGACCCACAATTAGCTTATGGCTAATCAGGATTGTGGGGTTGCTGCAGTGGCTCAGAGGGTCAGGAAGGCCTAATCCATGCTGTAATGCTAAATAAAAATAAATTATTAAATATTTTCATGTATCATAAGTACGGAATCATGTACAAGCCCAATAATTCCATCAGGAGAGGCACAGGGTTACCGATCTTCCCTTTGGCTATCAGCCTCCTCCTCAATGCAAATTTCTTCTGAAGATCTCAGCCTTAACTCACAGGCGTTGCATAGATTTTGATCTCAGTTCATTGCCGGGGGAGTAGTGAGGAGATACTTGATTTGGTGATTGGAGAGGGAGACTGAGGGCTTTGATCGTCATGTCAGGAAGTGGGAAGAGTGAGTCTGGACCTCATTTAGAGGTGGAGAGAGGTTTGGGGATATGCTCCTTTAGTTTGTAATGGGGTGATGAGTTTGGGGTTCTTAATCCTCAAGCAGTCATATTGAGGTTCTCTGTAGATGTGGAGTGGGAAGTGGAATTTGCACCTTCAATCTTGAATCAGGCATTATGTATGGAGGGGCTGGAGGATTGAGAGAGAGTTTAGAGACCATCACCCTGAATCAGAGGATGAGGGCTTTAGGGATCTTATGGATGGGGTAGGAATGGGGAGTTTCTCTGAGTTCGAATCACTTTGAGTTGAAATGTGACAGTGGGATTGGGTTCATTGTTTCCAAGGGATAGCACAAGAGCAAGGAAGCATTCGGGGATCCTCTTCCTTAACGGGATACGGGAGTGAGATTTGATGATTTGGGAAATGGGTTTTGTGTGTTATTTGTCAGAGATGAGGGAAAAAAACGGAACTTTGAGGAAACTTTGTCCCTTAACAGCACTGGGACAGGGATCAGCCTTTTGTCTTTTTGTGAGCCTTTTATCAGTTGGAAGTGACGATGGCTTCTTTTTGCTTTGGGGATGTGAGGAATGTGATCGGGGCCACGTTGCTTGAGGCGGGTGGTGGAAAGACTGTGCTGACAACCACTGAATCATAGACGACTTGGTGATGGACAGAAAAAGGTTTGGAAATTGAGATTTCCATCACAAGACTGATTGCCTGGATGATCGGAGACAGAAGAGAATGTGGATGCCGGAACTCGGAGCACAGAACAATCTGGTGGAGGAGCTCCGAGGGTCAAGCAGCATCTGTCAAAACCATGGTGCAATCCGAAGACCTGTGTCAGGAATCCTGATGCAGCGTTTTGTTAGGTGCCATGGTAGTGTAGTGTTTAGTGCAAAGCGACTACAACTCAGGACATTCTGGAGCTCAAAGATCAATTCTGGTGCCATTTTGTAAGGAACCTCTACGTCGTCCCCATGGAATGCATGGGTTTTCCCCAGGTTCTCCTGCTTCTTCCCACATTCCAAAGATTTTACAGGTAAGTTCATTGCCATTGTAAATTGTCCCTTGATTAGGTTAGGATCAATTGGGTTTGTCCCTTGATTAGGTTAGGATCAATTGGGTTTGTCCCTTGATTAGGTTAGGATCAATTGGGTTTGTCCCTTGATTAGGTTAGGATCAATTGGGTTTGTTGCGTGGCTCAAAGGGCCTACTTTGTGTCTCACCATGCTAAATAAAATAAAAGTAAAATTTTGACCCAAAATGCTGACAATCGCTTTCCTCTTGCAGACGCTGCTCAATACAGAGCAGATTGTTTGTTACTGGGAGATTAGGGGTTAGGATTGAATTTGGAAGCATCTGGATTGGGGAAGGTTGCAGTGACATTGTTATGATGCATTGGTATATTGCCTTTGAAAAAAAACATTGTACGTATGTTCTTGCTGATACTTGGTCTGGCCCAAAGCCTGCCTGGTGTCTTGGATCTTGTAATGAAGAAAACAGCCAATTTTTCAATCCCCTGCAGCAGTGCGATGTTTGCATAACAAGAACCTACAGAGTGGAGCTTACAGAAGGGAGTTTACCATGATGCCATGAGAACAGTGTATGAGTACTAAGCAATGGACTTATGTGAAATGTATATTAGTGCAACACAGCTCAAGGAAGGCTGGGCTGTGTCAGAAGTCTCTGACAATGGCTGTTTTGTGGAATAATATCATGAATGACTGTGATGCTTCACTTCCGGATGAGTTAACTGCCTTTTATGCACATTTTGAAAGGGAGAATAAAATGACACCAGTGAGAATACGTGCAGCGTCTGGTGACCCTGTGATCTCTGTCTCAAGATTCAGCACCAGAACATCTTTCAGGAGAGTGAACCCTCAGAAGACATCAGGTCCTGGTGGTGTATCTGATAGGTCTCTGAAAACCTGTTCCTAACAGCTGGTGGGAGTGCTCAGGGACATCTTCAATTGCTCATTGCTGCAGTGGGACATTCCCCCTTGCTTCAAAAGGGTGCCCAAGAAGAGCAGGGTGAGCTGCCTCAGAGTCAGAAATGATGGTGATCCCAAACTGACTTGTTATATACTCCAAAATCTGAAAAACAAATCCAAAATCATTAACACTTCCAGCCCCAAGCACTTTGGATAAAGGGTACTTATTATGTATTATTATTATTATGTATTGCAATGTACTTCTGCTGCAAATTTTACAACATATCCAAGTGATACTAACCCTGATACTGATTCTGTTTCTGATATGATCCAAGTTCCTCAAACTGCCCTAAAAGGAACTTAGCATTGGTCTTGATGCCATTCTGTGTATTTATTCTATGAACAAGGGTATCTCACTCTGGGTTAGTCATTTTTCCACTGATGCAAAAGGATTCAGAAGTGATCGCTATCATCTTTCATCACATTAAAAGCATTTTGCAATCAGATTTATTTGCATTAGTTCCTTACATTGTCTTGGCACCAAATTATATAAGTGAAGTCTACTGCTGCATTTAACAGTCTACTTTAACAACAACACTGTTAAACAAATAAGATTATCTGTCCTTTTGGAAATATGAAGTGTAAGCAGCAATTTTTGCCGGTACATCTGAGGCTGCTTACCTACCAGTCAAAAGTCAACAGCATATCTATCATATTTTAGACTGCTGCTAAATTCAGTCACCTGCACAAATTTTGTACACAAATTTCCTTAAGCAATTTGGAATGCAGCTTCTAAATATATTGAATATTTTTCAGTTACTTGGCAATGTGGAAACCATTCCACTTTATAAATTGGGCAAATTCCTCAGTATAAAATTGAGAGTATCTTTCAGAAATGAATCCATCCAGTTTAAATGCAGAATTTAAGTGGAATTTGTATTTCCCCGTAAGCTCGTACTTCGTCACAGCAAGTATCAAACTTTGAAGGGAGCTCAGCAATTCAAAGTACCCAATTAATTTTGATCTTTTCAGAGACAGACCGAGAGCCAGAAGAATGAGATTTAATTAAACTGTAAAATACCCAGCAAAGCATTTGTGATTGCTATGAGCAATTCCAATTAATTCAGTAAGAGTTACAAGTTAAAGATTCAAGGTCAAAGATTCTAATAAAGAAAGCCCTGGGTCACACTATGGGGGTGTTGTGAGTTTACAGTGGAGGTGGAGGTGACAGGGAGGATATAAAATCTTACTTTAAAATAGCATTGCTGAAATAACTGACATTTTTCAAAATATACTGATTGAAGTCCCAAGACATTAGTTGTTCAGGACAAACCTCAGATTTGCATAGTTGTGTGGCTTGCAAGCAGCTTATATGATGATATTGTCATTTCTAGAAGAAATAATAGCTTCTTTGATTAATCCAATAAAATTAAAAGAACATGTAATGTTGCTCATTCTGAATGCAATGCTTAAGGCTAAAGGTTCATTAACATACATGAACAATATAGTACAGTTGCCAAAAAGCAAACTTGGCAGGTCCTGATGTGCTTTGAAGAAAAGAGCTAGGTAAAGAAGCAATAACTGATCCAACATGCAACTGATCCAATAAATAGCAGTAGCACAATATTTACCACTTGCTGCTATGAGTGAGATAGGTGAATTGTGATGAAACAAAATTGTTGAATTGCATGCTATGTCCAAGCTGACTGGTAAAACAAAATAGTTACAGAAACAGTAATGAGGAATCTTTTTACACCTGAGTGTGACAGTATCCCTGAGTCTCCATCTGAGATTTGCATGATTGACAGTAGTGAAAACCAAGAGGAAGCTATTGACATGATGAAGGAACGCTGCCAGATACGGAGGACCGTATGGGCAGCAGCGTAATGGGCAGTATGCTACGTCCAGAAGGTTGACATACATGATTTTATACCTTGACACTCAGTATGATAATGCAGAAGTCAATGTGAGACTGGGGCAAAGAATGAAAACAATTGTGGCTGAAGGTGTTCTCGAAAGTGCTAGTGATTCGAGAATGAGAAGAAAGGGTAAATGCAGGAGTGCAGGGAAAGGGATCGTGGGGTCCATGCTTACAAACACTGGTATGTTCTCCCTGATCTCTCTCTCTCTCTCTCTGTGCAACAAACCAGACTCATCATCTCAGAGCTGGGGTGCCTAAATCGAAGCTATTTTACGATATAGAATGTCGTGAAACAGAGGAATACCGTTCAGACATCAAAGCTGGTAAACTTCAGTGGCTTGAGTTCAAATACCCCTCAAGACATTCCTCTGACCACAGTTCCACCATCTGCATGCTTTCACTATCCCCACTGATCTCGCCATAACTCTGTCTCATCCTTCCCCACTCACCTTTCTCTTTCTCCTTTAACCATAGGAGATACAACATTTGTCCAGTATCTCCTCCCTCAGCACCATGCAGGAACCTAAAGAGTCATTTCAAATACTCACAAGCATTTCCTCCGAACCTATCAACCGCGTTCTGTGCTCCCAGTGTGGCCTCCTCATCATCAGCAGGACCACGTGTAGACGAGGTGGATTGTCTGGCCAGATGAGATTTCTAAAAATTTTACTGTAAGGAGTACAAGCTTTGTGTTTAATGTGCTCCTCCAAAATAAATTAAATTGAAATTCCTGAAAACACTGTTACTTATGTCAAAGGATCATCTCCTGAGGAGTAAAGATGGTAGCAATCTGGACAATGATAGGTTGATGCTCAGACTCATAATCACAGGCCGGGGAGGATGCTGAAAATATCTGAAAGCTACAGTTTAAGATAGTGGTCAACCTACCAAACAATTATGACACCAACCTTGGGAGTAAGATTACTTTTGTAGCCTGGGAAAAATATGCACTCAGAACAACAAATTTATTCGGGTCTTTAATTTTAGATATCTTAGATGTTAATGCAGAAAGAGGGTATCAAAATAAAAACAACAAAATGAGTTTAAAAAACACAGCTCTTGCTATTACAACCTTATCTTAATTTTGGGGCACACACTTGTCCATCAACTCGATATGAAGGCAGTATGAAAATAAATAAAACAAACTATCCAAAACCAATACGATAGCAACAAGTTTTGGCAAACACGTGCTTAACTTCCAAAATCGTATAAGCTAGACCCTGAAATGAGTTCTCCTCGCTCACACTACTAGACCGATAAGGAACTTGCACAACCAGGCTATCCAGTGCCGATACCTTACTCTCGAAAATCTAAAACACCCACATGTAAGACGTCAAATTACCAATATTCTAGATTCACAAACCAGTATGCATGAATTTACATGGTTATTATCAAATATTATTCACCTTTCCTCACCATACAACCAGTACTCGATGTTCTTTCCAGAACACTGTAACTTCTCTTACTACTCCACACGTGAATAATGATGTCACAATTTTTCCTTAAAGGCACAGGCAGCTCTTTTAGCATTACTAAAGTGAATACATAAGTGCACTTTAACAATAAAAAATTATATTCAATGGTCACCTGGTTACATTAATAACAGTGAAACTAAGATAAAAATATCCACAATGGAACAAAGGTGGGTAGAGAAGTGTTCAGTGCCACTTTAATGCTTCTTAATGGAAGATCTAGTGAGGGTAGAGGACCGAAGCAGCAATGATCAAAAGAAAATTATGAATAGGGTGGAAAGGCCCATTGTAAAAGAGAGAAGATAGCTGGGCAGAGATGTAGATTTGAAGGTAAAGGCAACAGAAGAGCCCAGCATTTTAATGAACTCAATAATTGGTGAGATGTGGCCATAAGGTTCTGAACCCAAGGAGACAGGATCAGAGAAGATATGGTCACAGGCAAGTCAAGTCAGGTCACTTTTTATTGCCGTTTCAGTCATAACTGCTGGTACAGTACACAGTAAAAATGAGACAATGTTTTTCAGAACCATGGTGCTACATGAACACTACAAAAACTACACTGAACTACATAAACCAACACAAAAACTACACTAGTCTACAGACCTACCCTGGAGTGCATAAAGTACACAGAACAGTGCAGGCATTACAATAAATAATAAACAAGACAATAGGCACAGCAGAGGGCACTAGGTTGGTTGTCCAATGGCTTGGGGAAAATCTGTTACATAAATAAACAGCTGAATGGCAGCGTCTGGGATTCCATCCATTTCTGTACTCCCACCGAGTATTTTGTTGCCACAGATGTAGTCCCATTTAATGTCCATTTGAGAGCAGAATGGACAGGAGAGCTGACCGGCTAGGGCTTGCTTTTTTCCTGGCACAGAATCCTGCTCGCTTGCCTCACTTCAATGCGGTTCAAAAAGAGATTGTAGAAAGGAATGGAATGAGAGGAAAGCAATCAAGAGGAACCAAAAGTTGTTGGGAAAAACCATTCATTGACATGAAAAAAGTAAAATATATTTCAGGCAAAGGACGAAACAGAACAATGGGCAGCTTTAAGGTATGAGTGAGTCAATGCTGCTGAAGGGGGAGGTCAAAATTTGAGACAATTTCCATTTAATGATTTTGCCTGCAAGTTGACACCACGTTCTGTCAGATATAATTAGAAGAATGAGGGCAACACAAATTATGCCAAAGGTACTCCATTCACCAGCAGTACGAGTCTAATTAATTACTTCATTTCTTTTGGCTATCTTTTGGACACAGGTGAAATTAAAACATCACCAAATGATTTGAACTAATCATTACAGTAACAGCTGCTAATTCTCTACCAACCACGGAGCCCCTTGGCACAAATCTATGTGAAATTGAATTAGTAATATGGTTTAAATAGAGTCACAAATCTTCAGAGATTAAGGAAAGCTATTGTGCACAAATTGTGAAACATACAGTACCTTTCTGGAATTGAACTACAATGCCAAAAATTCATAAATATAAAACGTAAAGACAGTATTAATGAGAGAACTAATAACTCATAAGTCAGCAAACTGATGGTATAAAAAGACTGATATACAAGAAAGGAATCTCACACACTAAATATTAAACTTACAAAATACCTGCACATCTAAATGTGTTTACTAAAAAGGCAGGTATATATGCTGTGAAACCGGAAAGTTATGGCTTTTAGTAAGTTCTACATCAGATTTCAGAAATTAAATGATAAATCAGATATATAGTAGTTCTGAAATACAATGGAAAATTTTCCAGTTTATCTTTGGTAGATAAATACCGAAAGAATAAATATCTTTTACTCTGTTGATTCTACACCACCTGTTACTACCCAGTTGAAAGTCATAGCATGGGATTAGTTAGCCATGGATGCAACAGCAACAAAAGTAAATTTATTATCAAAGTATAGATGTGTCACCATATACAATCCTGAGATTCATTTTCTTGCAGGCATTCTCAGTAAATGCTCAGAAACACAATCGAATCATTGAAAATCTATACACAAAGATGGACAAATAACCAAGGTGCAAAACACATCAAATTACAAACATACAAAAATAAAAACCAATTCATAATAATAATTGATAAATGAGTAATAAATAATACTGAGGAGATGGGTTGTAGAATCCATACATTGTGGAGCTCAGTGTAGGGGTAGGGGTAAGTGAAGTTACCCACTCTGATTCAGAAGCACGATGATTGAGGAATAATAACTGCTCGTGAACCTGCTAGAATGTGACCTAAGGCTCCTCTACCTTCTTTCCGATGGCAGAAGTGGGAAGGGAGCGTGGCCCAGATGGTGGGGCTCCTTAGTGATGCATGCTGCTTTCCTGCGACAGTGCTCCTTGTACATGTACTCAGTGGTGGAAAGGGCTTTACCAGTGATGGACTAGGTTGTATCTACTACTTCTTGTAGGCTTTTCCATTCAAGGGGATTAATGCTTCCATCACAATGCAACCAGTCAATATACTCTCCACCATGCATCCATAGAAGTTTAACCTATAAAAGTTCAGTAGTTAACTTCAGTAACAGGAACGTCTTATACACTAATGGTTTTCAGGTGTTTAAGTAACTGGGAAAATGATTCCATTGCTATTCATCATGGCTACATACTATATACCTTACTTTCCATGGTATGCAGTATATCCGTGATATAGATTAATGTAAGGCACCTGATAAATAATTCAGATGCCATAAAATTCAACATGGACGAAAGAAGTTGCAGTGTTGTGAAAACATCTGCTGACTAATTGGTTCAGCGAAAAGCAGGAGAGGAATTTAATCAGGAGAAGTGCAAGATAATGGATTGAGGAAGACAAAGCAAAGGAAATCATAATTAACAGGAGGGCACTGAGATGTGTGGAGGAGCAGGTGAATCACAGCTCACTGAAAGTAGCAGTCAGACAAATTATTAAGACAATGTTGTCATTCCTTGCTTTTATTGGACAAGGTAGAAAACAGATGAGTAGCAAAAATTGGAAAAGAACTGTGCAAAACTGTTTTGGCTAGTGTTAGGGTATTGTGAATGTCATCATGTGATGACATGAAAGGAGGTACAAAAGAATTTTGTTAAAGAGGAGAGATTGGCTAAGCTCTGGTTGTTTTTGAACAAGGGGCGAGATCAGACTTTAAATTACTTCAGCCCTAAAAAGGGTAAATGAGTAAGAACATTTTCTTTTAGATGAGAAGAAAATGAATAGGGGTATAGATTTAAGATAATCAGCAGAAAATGCAGAAGGGCAGGATGATGGTGTTATGAACTTCTTTCATCTGAGAAGTGAAGAGGCTGTGAAAATCTCTGCTCAAAATATTAAAGGAGACAAAAGCACTCAACACAAGATTGCAGGAGCTGGAAACATTAATCACATTTTAAAGAACTTGGATGTACAACTAAAACCGAATAAAATCTAGAAAGCGGGATTAAGCTTAATAACGTACATGGACAGGCATGAATACTGTTACGAACCCCGTAACTGGGTCACTTACCAGCAAAGATGGAGACGTCCGTTGAAGTCTGATGATACTATTTTTAACAGTATTTATTAGTAAAAATACATAAACATAATATCAATGCAAATATACAGATAATATACATCATCAATACTAAATCTAAAAGTGCGGGTATAATAATAATCAGTAAGAAATAAGCTCTATCGTTGTCTAGGGGATAATGTATTGTCCGATGGAAATATAAAGTTCACTCAGTTCATGCAGGCTGCAGCCTTTGGGGACCGCTGTGTTGCAATGTTGGGAGAGAGAGAGAGATTTGGAGAAAAACTTGCTGACTTTCCTTTTATGATTTCGATCCGTCAGGAGTCTCGTTGTTGTGGCCTTTCACTTGTGGCCTCTCCTTTAGCTAAACCGTTCTTCTGTGATGAGCCCGCCACCCTGGCAAGGGAGGACGCACACAAGCCCCCACCGGCTGTCGTTATTAAACGCTGTCACGGGATCTCTAGCATTTCTCCTGGTGCATCTAAAGGGGTTGTTCCCCAGACCCCTCTTTTATCCTTACTCACGAGGTCTCAGCTGTCAACCAGGTTGGGATGATGCAATCCTTCAACCAGACCACTCTGGTTGTCCCCTGAGGGGCTTCAATGAATAGTACAGTACTCAATACACAATTCCGTCTCCAAGAGACAATGGCCGTTACCAGTGGCTCCATTCCGCTGAGGCCAGGACACATTCCAAACCTTGTGTATTCCGTGTGTCTCTCTCTCTCATTTCCTGGGTCCCAGACCCGAATTAATAGTGATCTTGCGATTCTCAAAAAGGAGAGGGCGACTTTGTACCCTTCAGCTCCTCACAGTTCCTTCACATTTGTAACAATACAAAGCCCAAGTGATATTTGCCAGTATTTTACTTTACAGTGATTGGATGATTCTATAAACTACAAGTTCTCCTGTGGTAAAGTTTATAGACATATAAATAGTCATTTGTTAGCAATTATTCCTAGGATTACTAAACTGCTAATTATAAAGTCTGACTTGAAACTAGATCAAATAATTATTCTAAAAATCAATAATGACTAATTCAAAAAAGCTTTGCGCCTCCTACCATCTCATGCCTGAGGAGATCAGCTGAACTCCCTGTGAAGCTGCACGATGAAGCATGATCCCTGTCCTGAGATTTTCAGTGACACACAGCATCAGTAAAGTTTTGGTGGTGGATTGTGAGAAAATGACCAAAATCAGATTTAATTGTGCATTGCAAGTTCACAGCAATACTTGATTCAATCATGCAATCAATTTTTAAAATGGCATTAAATAATAGCAATGTAATATTTCTAAGCATCTCAAGGAACAAATAATGAAATTAACAGTGCACAAATAAGCAATTATCTCCATTAGATTAGAAAATAAATAAAACCCATCATGCATTTTGGATTAATAACTTACCAAATTCATGCAAATTGCACATTATTTTTATTACAATATGCAAAGTTTTGCAAGGATCTGATGGGCTTACCCAATGAATAGCTGAGAGCTGTATAACAAGGCATTTGTGAACTTCACTACTCTATGAAGTCCATCAAGTTTTGATTTCCATTCCCTGCTGACCTAACTGACTTTGGCCAAAGAAAGTTCAATTGTTATGAGTGTCTCTTGATTCAAGTTTTAGCCGCAATACTGTTTGAATAGTTACATACAGACAGGAGCCTGTGTCAGGTACTGTAAGTGCAATGAATATGATTTGGTTGTGAATAATAGTTAATAGAATGCTGCTGAAAATGTGGCAGTGGCTTTCAGGATAAGAGTATGACGCCTTGGATGGAAAATAAAAATGACATTATCAATGACATTTGTAAACAATCATCTGGAATGCTGAAAAACCAAATTACTATATACCATTTATTATGCTTAATGAATTGATGACCAATTCTTCTCAGGAGCAGGGTTATATACCAACCTCAGAGTCTTTTAGAGATAAGAATGGCTGAGAACAATGTATCAAGATAATCAGAATCAGACAACACACACAAAATGCTGGTGGAACACAGCAGGCCAGGCAGCACCTACAGGGAGAAGCACTGTTGACGTTTCGGGCCGAGACCCTTCATCAGGACATCGACAGTGCTTTTCTCTATAGATGCTGCCTGGCCTGCTGTGTTCCACCAGCATTTTGTGTGTGTTGTTTGAATTTCCAGCATCTGCAGATTTCCTCGTGTTTAATCAGAATCAGAATCAGGTTTAATATCATTGGCATATGTTATGCAATTTGTTGTTATATGGCAGCAGTACAATGCAATACATAATAATTAAAACTGAATTACAATAAATATATATAGTTAAATTAAATAAGTAGTGCAAAGAATGTAGTGAGGTTCAATATCCATTGAAAAATCTGATGACAGGATGAAGGCACTGTTCCTGAATCACTGAGTGTGGGTCTTTAGGCTCCTTACCTCCTCCCTGATGGTAGTAATGAGATTAAGGCATGTCTTGGGTGATGGGGCTCCTTGATGATGGATGCCACCTTTTTGAGGTACAGCTCCTCGAAGATGTCCTGGATGCTGGGAGGCTAGTGCCTATGATGGAGCTGACTGAGTTTATAACTTTCTACAGCTTATTTCGATCCTGTGCAATGTCACTCCTCCCCCCATACCAGGCGGTGATGCAGCCAGTTAGAAAGCTCTCCATGGTACATTTGTAGAAATTTGCGAGTGTCTTTGCTGACATACCCAATCCCCTCAAAATCCCAATGAAATATAGCCACTGTTGTGCATTCTTGGTAGCTGCATTGATATGTTGGGCCCAGGATAGATCCTCAGAAATATTGACACCCAGGACCTTGAAATTGCTCACCATTTCCAATTGTGATCCCTCTTTGAGGACTGGTGTGTGTTTCCTCATTTTACCTTTCTGAAATCCACAATCATTTCTTTGGTCTTACTGACACAAATTATTACTGCAACACCACTCAGCTAGCTGATATGCCTTCTCGACACCATCTGAAATTCTGCCAACAATAGCTGTGTCATCAGCAAACTTATAGATGGCATTTGAGCTGTGCCTGGCCACACTATCGTGGGTGTTAAGAGAATAGAGCAGTGAGCTAAGCACACATCCTTGAGGTGCACCAGTGTTGATTATCAGCAAGGTGGAGATGTTACTTCCAATCTGCACCGTCTGTGGTCTTCCGGTGAGGAATTCAAGGATCCAGTTGCAGCCGGAGGTTCAAAGGCCCAGGTTTGGAGCTTTTCAATCAGAACTGTAGGAACGATTGTATTAAGCACTGAGCTGTAGTCAATAAAAAGCAGGCTGAAATAAGTATTAGTATTATCCAGGTGATCGAAGGCTCCATGAAGAGCCAATGAGTTTGCATCTGCTGTAGACCTATTGTGGTGGCAAGAGGTGGATTGCAGTGGATTCAGGTCCTTGCTGTGACTGGAAGTGATTCCGACCATAACAAACCTCTCAAAGCACTTCATCATGTGAGTCATTAAGGCAGCACACCCTGCTCTGCTTGGCCTCTGGTATGATTATTGCCCCTTTGAAGCAGGTAATAACTTCTAACTGTAGCAATGAGAGATTAAAAGTGTCTTTGAACACACCCGCCAGTTGGCTGGCACAGATTTTCAGAGCCCTACCAGGTATTCCATCAGGGCCTGTCGCCTTGCAAGGGTTCACACCCCTTCAAAGACAATTTGATGTCGGCCTCCAAGACAGAGAACAGGGTCACCGGGTGCTGCAGGGATCTTCTTAGCTGTAGATTCATTCTCCCTTTCAAAGTGTGCGTAAAAGGCATTGAGTTCATCTGGGAGTGAAGCATCACTACCATTCATGATGTTAGGTTTCACTTTGTAGGAAGTAATGGTCTGCAAACCCTGCCAGAGTTGACATGCATCAGATTTTGCCTTTAAGGTCATTCAGAATTGTTCCTGTGTTCTTGAGAGAGTCTTTTGTAAGTCATATCTCGCCTCCTGGACCACCAGACTTAAATGCCACAGATCTAGCTCTTAGAAGACTACGAACCCCCTGGTTCATCTCTGGCTTTTGATTCAGATATGTACAGTGAGTTCTTGTAGGCACACACTCATCCACACAGGTTTTAATGAAGTCAGTGACAACTGTGGTATACTTGTTCACACTGAAGATGGATTCCTGAATATAGCCCAGACTACCGATTCAAAGCAGTCCTGTAAGTGCTCCAGCACCTCTCTTGTCCAGACTTTCTTAATCCTCACAATTGGTGCTGTGGTCTTCAGTCTGCCTATAATCAGGGAATAGACGTACAGCCATCTGATCAAACTTTCCAAAGTGTGGGCATAGAATGACATGGTAAGCACTCTTGATCCTAGTGGTATAACAGTGATCCAGTGTGTTGGCTCCTCTGGTTCCACAAGTGATATATTGCTAGTAATTATTTGGAGACTTTTTCAACTGGTCTGGTTAAGACCCCCCCCTCCCCAAAATGATGGGAAGGCATTAGGGTGTGCTGTTTTGTGCCTGTTTATTACGTTGTTCAGTTCGTCTAGAACCTCTTTGACGCTGACCTGAGGTGGGATGTACACCGCAACCAAGATGATCAGAGTCAGAATCAGAATCAGGTTTGTTATCACCGGCATGTGATGTGAAATTTGTTAACTTAGCAGCGGCAGTTTAATGTAATACATAATCTAGCAGAGAGAGAGAAAAAAAATAAAACATAATAATAAATAAACAAGTAAAACAATTACGTATATTGAATGGATTTCTAAAAAAATGTGCAAAAGCAGAAATGTTGTACATCAAAAAAAGTGAGGTAGTGTTCATGGGTTCAATGTCCATTTAGGAATCGGATGGCAGAAGGGAAGAAGCTGTTCCTGAATCGCTGTGTGTGTACTGTCAGGCTTCTGTACCTCCTACCTGATGGTAACAGTGAGAAAAGGGCTTGCCCTGGGTGCTGAAGGTCCTTAATAATGGACACTGCCTTTCTGAGACACTGCTGTCTAAAGGTGTCCTGGGTACTTTGTAGGCTAGTGCCCAAGACAGAGCTGACTAGATTTACAACCTTCTGCGGCTTCTTTCGGTCCTGTACAGAAGCCCCTCCATACTAGACAGTGATGCAGCCTGTCAGAATGCTCTCCATGGCACAACTAGAGAAGTTTTTGAGTGTATTTGTTGATCTCTTCAAATCTCTTCAAACTCCTAATAAGGTCATTGAAAACTCTGGCTGCAGATAAAATTGACAGCACTTGATCACAAGATGTTCCAAGTCGGGTGAGCCACGTTTGTACATTACAAGGAGTTGATCATAAAGCATACTCCACCATCTCTGCATTTGAAAGACTCAGCAGTCCTAACTTGTCAATGAATTGTGAAGCCGGTGAGCTGTATCACTGGGATGGTGGGGGATATCCAAGACTCGGTGAAACAAAAAACACAACAGATCATTATGTCCCACTGGTACAGCAATCTTGCTCTGAGATCTTCAACTTGATATACCAGAGACTGTATGTTTGCCCGCAGGTTATTCAGAAACCTGCTTTCCTTAAACAAATTTTTAAACCAGCACGGCATCCTCTGTTCCACTGACTCAAAAGTGGAATCTCACCAACAACCAGAGTCACTCTGAGATTCATTGACTTTGAGTAGTGATAGATTCTTTAATCACCTAAAACAATGTTTCTTACTGTATGTTCCATGACTGTATATGTGGCTTTCAGCTGCAGCAATCTAAAACGGAAATATCGGATGATTTCCATTTGAGTTGCTCGCCTTCTTAATGATGCCCCAGAAACACAGTCTATCATTAATGCAATCTCAATACAGCAACATCAAGTAATTTTAAATAGAATTAATTGATGGTAAAGAAAGGGACCATTATTTCTCAACTGTAATTGGATTTAGTCTCTCCTATTTTTAATTTTTCAGACAATTTTTCTAGTAGAGTCAAATGATTTGCAGATAACCTACTTCCATTTTACTACAAAGAATGTTTGCCTGTCATCACAAATACATCAAGACACCATGCACACATCAAAAAAACAATTTGAAAGGCAGAAATCTAAAATATATGTTCTCGTGTCAGTCAGTACTGTCCTTGCAATGCTACACAGAACCATTGGCTGTCACACCAAAATAGAAAGAGATTCACACACTGCAGCAATATGGGTCATCAAAATTCACCCTTTTAGAATTCAAATGTTACTACCCAAAAATGTTACTACGCTCACTGAAATTTTCTGGCAAAAATATGAACAAAACTTCTTTTTAAATCAATGTGTATTTCCTAATGCATGCACAGATGCAGGGAGGACATTAATAGCAGTACAGACCATTTCCTAGGAATGCAGCATTCTCCCTTCCCATTACTCATGTATATCCACAGAAAGAGGTTGATATGTTCAGGTAAGTAGGTACTCTTCCTTTTTAACTTTATAAAAGAAGTTCTTTTTGTTCATAAACCATCCATGATTCAAGTGTTTTACAACTTGCTTGTCAATGCATATATTAAGAGAATAACAACTATAAATCTAGTGTTCTTAGGAGTTATATTGTAGATTCTTAGGGATGTATTGTTAAGTTTGAATATTACTACAATGCTTATTTTTTAAGAACTTCTTTTATTATATTAATATTATCTAACCAAATTGAGATATGAAAGAAAAGGAATATGTTAAAACACAATTCCATTTCATACTGTTGGGAGACAGAGAAGAACATAAATGAGTGTTATATTGAGAAGAGAACTTAGGTAAGCACACACGCATAAATAGACCGCAACACATTTATAGAACATTCATTAGCGACTAAATGCACTTTACAGTCCATTGATTAACACTGATAAATTGTCAGCCCTTTTTTAGCACAAGTCGACGTGTGTTTTCTGAAAAGGTCTAGTAGGTCATAACGATGACTATAGATGTGACTTATTCCTGCTGTTTTGACAAACCTATTGCATTTGCTTACCAATGCGTTGAAGCCGCTCACTAATCAGGGTCACAACACAATTGCTTTCATATTTACTGTTGCTATGTGTTCAGGATGAAACTCAGCCAAAATTATTTCTCCTAGAGAATTACCACTCAATGACCTTGCCTGCTCACATGATAATATATGGCTCTGATTGTGAAATGGTTTCACTTCCCTGTCTGCACACAAGCCAAATTCTGCCTATCCTTTCAATTGTAGTTCACTGGTCCTTTTCAACCTTGCTTGAGATTTCAGGCATAGTCACTGTTGACACCTCATGAACCACATATATCTTGTGGTTCATATTTTTATTTTAATCATCGGAGATCTCATGCAGTAGATACGACAGAGGATTCTCAGTGATAATCTGTGTGAACGCTTGCAGTCTTTTGTATGTTAATATTTGAACATAATTTCTGTACTCATACCTCATGTGAGAAACAATATCAACGAGGGGCTTCTGCCCAAAATCCATCATTTGGGTTATCCCATCCTCACTTACAAAAAAACACAACAAAAAATGTGCAAAGAGACAAAAACTTTGGTAGAAATATCAATCTATGAAGTATTATACATGTGAAGTCTTCAAACTTCTACTGCAGATTGTTGCACTTAAAATTAGTGCTAACTTGTCATAAAACTTGCACATCACTTGACCTCCTATCCAACAGAGAGTATATCCATATAAAGATATAGATAGTCACACTACCAATGTACAAGATCCACCTGGTGCAAATTAACTCCTGAATTTTCCACATCTATAAATCAACATCTTATTTAACATAAAATGAGTTTTAAATAACTGCTTGTTATGGCGAGGCATGGCCCAGGAAAGGGTCTCCTTCAGAGGTACTGACAGCTTGAGATTTCAATCAGAAGCAGCTTTTCAAACTCTCATTCTTTGATGTGCTTCCTCAGGTACTGATTGAATTCACAGTCAGAGGAGTTACGTACGCATCACAGGAACTTTTTCCAGCCTCCATCTGGGGCTCCAAGATTACAGGTTACTCATTTGTGTTTCTATTTGTCACCGTATGTTTCAGTGTCCATGTGACAAATAAAGCTCACGTGTATCTTGTAAGCACCTGCCCATAATTACGGGAGTTCTGTCCCTGAACTCCTTCTTGCCTGGTAAATATTGGTGCAGTTGGTTCAGGAGGTGATGCTCCATCAATAACTCTCTCTGAGACGTAAAGGTGAGATATCGGCTTTTATTGACTGGAAGAAGGAACAAGCAGTGGTTGACCACCATACTACATCCTGGAGACTGAGAGGCCGGGCTCAGGCCTCAATCACCTTTATACCGGGGTCTGTGGGAGGAGCCACAGGAGCAGTCAGCAGGGGGCATGTCCAAACAGGTATATGTAGTTCACCACAGGAGGTGCCATGCATATTCAGCTATTAGGATAGACAGGATTTTGATCTTTTAATTCTTATCTGTTGAGCAAAGATGCAAATTCATCTGTATTTAAAATCCTTTAGACTCATTTCAGCACATAAAACAATTTCCAGTGGACATGTTTGTTAACAGTCCAATCACTGAGATAGCTGCTATCATTCAATTCAAGATTCATGACTCCTTTATTGTTATTCTGCAGTACACAATTGTAAAGGAGTACAAAGTGATTATTACTCCGGATCTGATGCGGCATAACAAAAACACAATAAGCATAAAGAACACAATATATAAAAACAAAAAGAAATGTAAATATAAAAGCAATCCTATAAAACACAATGTAGCATAGATGATTGTATGTACACAAAGTGATACTAGGTGATGTGTATGTAATGGTGGTGGATGCTGGAGTGGGTTAATAGCCTGGTGTTGATCAGCTTGATCAGCTTCTGAACCTTGTGGTTGTGACATATGGATGCTGTTAAACCTTATGATGGAAAAGTGTAGAAAGTGCAAGATTAGTTAACCATGGATTAGTATAATATATCAGCTTTGGTTTCACAAACTGTTAGACCAGAATTCACACTCACATGCCCAGATGCAAATAGACTTCTCTGCCCTGAAAGTTTCTGTCACTTTAAGACAGGGAATGGAACAGAAAGAGCTGTTGACATGAAAGATAATGAGAACAAGCTACAAAGCCTGATACCTCCTTGTACCCTGGACTTCTCCAAATACTTTCTTGTTTGCGAATCATGCTTATCAGAGAATGAGAAAAAGACCTTGGAGTAAATCAGATTTCCATTGCAATTAATGCAAACAGATAGCAAGACAAACATTTATCTCACAGCCTCAGCAAGTAAAAGCTTGATCTCAGTATGGTTTACATTAGTTAGATAAGCAGCTCTTGTTTGTATTTTGTGGCAGATGCAATTTTCACTACCAAATTTTCATAGCCCTCTTTAACACACCTTCATTTTAATGACATGCTCCAGAGCTGTAACTACCTATAATTTTGTTTTATGTCCCTTAGAATTTCAGTTTGGACAGAGTACAAAGGTTTTCGCGAGAACGTCTAAGACTTTTGCACAGTACTGTTTTTGTTAGCATGGAGTGGAGAGCGAGTTTGTAAATCTGGTGGGAGCAAAGGATGTTGGGAATGGTGAGGCTGGAGCTCTGAGGGAGGGTTTGGGGGCAGGTGGCACAGAAGGAGTGCTGGGGTTGGGGTGTCTCAGGTGCAGACACACCCAGTCCTGAGACAGCAGGCCAGGTAATTTGATTCCAAATAATTGGTTTATCGACCATTACAGAATGCCTCGCTGGTGTTTCTGCTTCCTTCTCCTTTTCCCAACCACGATTCCCCTCTCCCTGCCCTCTTCCCGCTCTCAGTCCACAATAGAGACTCATATCAGAATCTGGTTTATTATCACTCACATATGACATGAAATAACTTTTTTTTGCAGCAGCAGTACAGTGCAATACATAAAATTGCTGCAGTACAGTGCAGAAGTCTTAGCACCCTTGCTATTTATATGTGCCTAAGACTTTATAAAGCAGATATGAAAATAATTTATAGTTCAATAGTTCCATTTAATTTCAGAGAGTGTATACAATATACAACTTTAAATTCTTTCTTCACAAACGTCCATGAAAACAGACGAGTGCCCCAAAGATTGAGTGACAGTAAAAACGTTACAACCCCAAAGCCCCCTGCTCTCCCTTCCATGTACAAGCAACAGCAAAGCATCAGCACCCTCCACCCACCAGGCAAGCAATAGCAAAGCCCCCAAGAGAGATCATGATCTGCAGTACAACAAAAACTAATTGTTCACCTAACAATTCAGCATACTGCATAATTTATTAGGCTCTCTCTCCCTAATAAAGGGACAAAAAAGGGTCAATCTTTTGCAACAAGTGGGGAGACCAACAAAGACTAAAAACTCACTGATTTACTGTGTTAAATTCTGCCATGTAGCATTTTTTATGAGATTTCCGACTCACAAATTGGCAACAAACTCTCCTTCACCAACAAGAGAAGGAGAGCGAGATTGTGATCCAAGTACAGACCCCCAGACAAACCCGTCTGCTGTTCCCGATGTTCTGTTATCTCCTGTGGCACTTCAGTCAGTGGCACTGGCACAAAATTGGCTCGTTCCAGGGCCGCAAAGCCTCGAAACACTGAAGGCACACTTATCTTCTAGGCTGCAATCTTGGTATACAGAGAAACAGCCAGTTGGTGAATCCCGGGTGCAGGTCCCATCACCACAAAGAACCAAAGATTGAGAGTAGCTCTAGGTCAGGGTCTTCAGCAGAACCCCATCCATCTCGAGAAGAAAAAAAAGGCATCAAAGGTGGAGATTAAGCTGTTTCCGCAGATGAGCTTGAAGAAGTTGTTGTCAAGCGTGGTCTTAGCTCTGCTCCTCCGAGTAACGAGCCCATCAATGAAAGGAGCAATGTGACCTGCAATGTTCCATCCAGGAAGAATTTCTGTGTTGAGTAATCTGTTTACACTAATGTTCCTTTTCACTCAGTCTACATACCTGTGAGCTGCAAACATAAAGGTAAATTTTCTGCATTAATGTAATCCTCCTCTCTCCTGCAGGTCTTGTTCATTCTCTTTCAGACAGCATTAATACAGATTAAGGTTGTAAATTACAATTTGATAAAACCACAATAGCTATTTCCATTGTTCTATTTTATCCCGCAATACCACAGTTTTAGTCCCATTACTTTTCAGCACTTTGATTACGATCTAGCAACAGAACCGAAAGCAGAAAGAATAGCAGCTTAAGAAGCAGAAGTGCCAGGCTGGGTAACAGCTTCTTCCCCCAGGCTGTTAGACTTCTTAAGGCCCTGCTGCCACCCAGCACACATCCATACCCTGTCTGAGTGCTCGTGCTTCAGTGTTTCCTTTAAATAAAACTGTTATGCCTGCTCCTTTGCCATCTCCCCAAATATTTTGTATCCAGAAATTTCTAATTCTTTTGAGCCATGGTTGTTACCACCACCACATCATATTCCAGCACATCTATCTGGAAGCAATTCACCACTCATATTTTGCATATTCTCTAATACATATAGTACTATATATAATACATATATAATACTAATATATAGTATAAACAAAATTCCATTTTCACAGTTTCCAGTAAAATCCATTAATCTCAAATTGAACTAATCTCAAGTGAACAATCTTCCCCATTTTATTTTGATCTTTAATGCTGTCAGGTTTCCTTACCCTAACAATTTGTCTGTGTACTCTTCTGCTTGTACATTGTGGCCCTTCTTGATACATTCCGGTTATTATTTCCCCTGCAAATACTGATGAAGGATCTTGGCTTGAAACATCAACTGCTTATGCCTCTCCATAGATGCTGTCTGGCTTGGTGAGTCCCTCAGCATTTTGTGTGAAATACCCTGTGTTATTGCCCTTTCCTTACTAAATTATACATAATGCAGTTGATTCTTAGAAAATGAGTTTAAAATGCAACACAAGGAAGAGAATCTAGCCTGCACAACCACTCAATGCAACCATGGCTGATGTGTACTTCAAATCCCGTTTTCCCACCTGATTCCCATTTCTCTTTGGTTCCCTCAGTGGCCATTCTCAGCTTTGTATAAAATACAATGATTAAAGATTCATATCTCTGAATAGCAAAATATAAAAATTCCAGACACCCCTACATTTAAGAAAAATAAATTAATTTATTTTCCAAATGTTTGAATCTTGAGAAAAATCTCATTCCAGAGGAAAGTTTCTTGGCATCCAACTTAACCCCATAAGAATCTCACAACTTTCAAAAGCTAGTTTATCCTTTCATATATCTCTTGGTTGATATCATGTTGTTGTAATACCGAACAAAGCAAAATCTTACATAAAGAAGCTGCCGTGTGAAAATGCAGCAAAGCTTCTGCTCAATCAGCAGATGACCCTGAGCTCCTTGTTGCCCATCAGTTTAACACCCCATGCCACAGCCACACTGATCTTTTTGTTTGTGGCCTCCTGCACTTTTCAGACAAAGCCCAACGGAAGCTGATGGGGCAGTATTCTATCCTCTGCACAGCCACATTCTTATTCAGGATTCAACAACAAATTCAAAAACTTTCAGATAACCAGCTTTTCCTTTCATCAAAATTAGTCATGTCTGAGGCAAAATTATCCAGCAAAATACTAGAAGTTTCTTTTTCTACACTCACTTCCCAGTGTGCTAGGTTTTTGCAGCATTCTCCTCTTGGTTTCAGCTTTTGGCATCAGCTCTGATTGATATAGACAATAGGTGCAGAATTACACCCTTCGAGCCTGCACCGCCATTCTGAGATCATGGCTGATCGTCTACTATCAATACCCGGCTCCTGCCTTGTCCCCATATCCCTTGATTCCCCTATCCATAAGATACCTATCTAGCTCCTTCTTGAAAGCATCCAGAGAATTGGCCTCCACTGCCTTCCGAGGCAGTGCATTCCAGACCCCCACAACTCTCTGGGAGAAGAAGTTTTTCCTTAACTCTGTTCTAAATGACCTACCCCTTATTTTTAAACCATGCCCTCTGGTACTGGTCTCTCCCAGCATCTGGAACATATTTCCTGCCTCTATCTTGTCCAATCCCTTAATAATCTTATATGTTGCAATCAGATCCCCTCTCAATCTCCTTAATTCCAGCATGTACAAGCCCAGTCTCTCTAACCTCTCTGCGTAAGACAGTCCGGACATCCCAGGAATTAACCTTGTGCATCTATGCTGCACTCCCTCTACAGCCAGGATATCCTTCCTTAACCCTGGAGACCAAAACTGTACACAATACTCCAGGTGTGGTCTCACCAGGGCCCTGTACAAATGCAAAAGGATTTCCTTGCTCTTGTTCTCAATTCCCTTTGTAATAAAGGCCAACATTCTATTAGCCTTCTTCACTGCCTGCTGCACTTGCTCATTCACCTTCAGTGACTGATGAACAAGGACTCCCAGATCTCTTTGTATTTCTCCCTTACCTAACCCTACACCGTTCAGATAATAATCTGCCTTCCTGTTCTTACTCCCAAAGTGGATAACCTCACACTTATTCACATTAAACGTCATCTGCCAAGTATATGCCCACTCACCCAGCCTATCCAAGTCACCCTGAATTCTCCTAACATCCTCATCACATGTCACACTGCCACCCAGCTTAGTATCATCAGCAAACTTGCTGAAGTTATTCTCAATGCCTTCATCTAAATCGTTGATGTAAATCGTAAACAGCTGTGGTCCCAATACCGAGCCCTGTGGCACCCCACTAGTCACCATCTGCCATTCCGAGCAGCACCCATTCACCGCTACCCTTTGCTTTCTATCTGCCAACCAGTTTTCTATCCATGTCAATATCTTCCCCCCCAATGCCATGAGCTCTGATTTTACTCACCAATCTCCTATGTGGGACCTTATCAAATGCCTTCTGAAAATCGAGGTACACTACATCCACTAGATCTCCCTTGTCTAACTTCCTGGTTACATCTTCGAAAAACTCCAATAGATTAGTCAAGCATGATTTGCCCTTAGTAAATCCATGCTGGCTCGGCCCAATCCTATCACTGCTATCTAGATATGCCACTATTTCATCTTTAATAATGGACTCTAGCATCTTCCCCACTACTGATGTTAGGCTGACAGGACGATAGTTCTCTGTTTTCTCTCTCCCTCCTTTCTTAAAAAGTGGGATAACATTAGCCATTCTCCAATCCTCAGGAACGGATCCTGAATCTAAGGAACATTGGAAAATGATTACCAATGCATCCACAATTTCCAGAGCCACCTCCTTTAGTACCCTAGAATGCAGACCATCTGGACCTGGGGATTTGTCAGACTTCAGTCCCATCAGTCTACTCATCACCGTTTCCTTCCTAATGTCAATCTGTTTCATTTCCTCTGTTACCCTATGTCCTTGGCCCATCCATACATCTGGGAGATTGCTTGTGTCTTCTCTAGTGAAGACAGATCTAAAGTACTTATTAAATTCTTCTGCCATTTCTCTGTTTCCCATAACAATTTCACCCAATTCATTCTTCAAGGGCCCAACATTGTTCTTAACTATCTTCTTTCTCTTCACATACCTAAAAAAGCTTTTGCTATCCTTCTTTATATTCCTGGCTAGCTTGCGTTCATAAATTATTTTTTCTCCCCGTATTGCCTTTTTAGTTAAGTTCTGTTGTTCCTTAAAAATTTCCCAATCATCTGTCTTCCCACTCACTTTAGCTCTGTTATACTTCCTTTTTTTTAATGCTATGCAATCTCTGACTTCCTTTGTCAACCACTGTGGCCCCTTTCCCCCTGTTGAATCCTTCCTTCTCTGGGGGATGAACTGATTTTGCACCTTGTGCGTTTTTCCCAAGAATACCTGCCATTGCTGTTCCACTGTCTTTTCTGCTAGGATATCTGTCCAGTTAACTTTGGCCAGCTCCTCCTTCAGGGCTCCATAGTCTCCTTTGTTCAACTGCAACACTGACACCTCCGATCTGCCCTGATCCTTCTCAAATTGCAGATAAAAACTTATCATATTATGATCACTACCTCCTAATGGCTGCTTTACTGCAAGATCCTTTACCTCATTTATCTAATGAATCAAATCCTGTTCATTACACACCACTAAATCCAGAATAGTCTTGTCCCTGGTCAGCTCTCGTACAAACTGTTCCAAGAATGCATCCCATAGGCACTCCCTATCCTGGGGTCCAGCACCAACCTGATTCTCCCAGTTCACCTGCATGTTGAAATCCCCCATAACTACTGCGACATTACCTTTGCCACATGCCAATGTTAACTCCCTATTCAACTTGCACCCAATATCCATGCCACTGTTTGGTGGCCTGTAGACAACACCCATTAGAGTCTTTTTGCCCTTACTGTTCCTCAGTTCTATCCACACAGACTCTACTTCTCCTGATCCTATGTACCCCCTTGCAAAGGACTGAATCTCATTCCTCACCAACAGGGCCACCCCTCCCCCTCTGCCCATATTTCTGTCACTACGATAGCTCGTATGCCCTTGTACTTTAATTTCCCAGGTCTAATCTCCCTGCAGCCATGTCTCCGTTATCCCAACAACATCATAGTTACCCATTCGCACCTGAGCTTCAAACTCATCCGCCTTATTTCTGACACCGTGCATTCAGATACAGAATTTTTAGCCCATTTCTCCTCTCTCTGTTTAAATTGTTGCCTATTGTGCTTAACCCAGCTCCCCAAACTCCCTTCAGGCTATACAGGATATGTCAGAATGTTACTCGTCCCTTTGTTTTTCTAAGTGCCTCTTTAATCTGTTGGATCAGTTGAACTGGGCATTCTCACCTGGCAGTGATTGTCTGAGTTGCAATAAACATGCCTCAGTGTTTGCCCACTGCTAATAAACCCTTATTGCCTCTGTCACATTACCTTATCTGCATTTTATCTTCATAAATCTCTTTGTACTTTTTTATAACATCTTGTAATTCAACAGAATGACCATTGGCAGTCTGTCATCATGATACCGGATTGTTCAAAAGGTAGAATTCAGAGGTAACATTTACATAAAGGTAAGTCCACCCATTGCAAATAATGAATGCTTAATAATAGCTATTCCTTATCAAATAGTTTAAACTCCAACCATTAGACATGTCCCAGGGCAATGTGACTAAGAGAGAAAAAAACTTTAGATGTTTTGAACCATCTTTCAACTAATGAAAAATGAAAAACTTCACTTACACCAGTTTCAAAGGAGCACCACTGAGCATCTTAAGGCTTGATTGTAATAAAAATGAAACTAAGTTGAATTCTCATAACAGTTCCAGTTTAGCAAAATCCAATCATAAATATTTATAAATCAGAAATCTATCTATATTTGCCACTGTTACAAGTTTTGATAAAGTCCCTTTATTATTTCTAATTAGGTTGGTATTATGCTCTCAATAGTTGTTGCATGATCTGAGAAATGTATTTGTACAGAAATAAAGTATCAACAAATTCAAAGAATTGTCATATTATACAGATTAAATTACATGCATTATGTATACATTAATTTAAACTTGATTTAGTAATTTTTCCCCTTCAATACCAGCTTTTCCTAATACAATAATGGTATATTCTTTATAAAATCCTGTGAATGGATATATAAAGATTCCTACCTGTACTGCATTATTTTATTCTTAGCACTAGAGTCTTATTTAGTAGTTTGGAACAACATTTAAGTAAGTAATTCAACTCAGGGTGGAGGAGCAACACCTTTTATTCCATATGGGTAGCCTTCAACCTGATGGCATGAATCTCATCAACTTCCCTTTCCAGTAAAAAATTCCTGACCACTCTCCTCTTCTATTCCCACTCTGACCTCTTACCTCTTCTCAAATGCCTATCACCTCCTCCTTCCCTTTCTTCAATGGTCAACTCTCCTCTCCTATCAGATTCCTTCATCTCCAACCCTTTATTTTTTCAACCCACCTGGCCTTACCTGTCAACTTCTAGCTATCCTCCTTCCTCTGTCCCCCCATTTTTTATTCTAACACCTTTCCCCTTCCTCTTCAGTCCTGAAGAAGGGTCTCGGCCTGAAATGTTGACTCATTATTCAATTCCATACAGCCTAACCTGCTGAGTTCTCCAGAATTTTGTGTGTTTTGCTTTGAATAAGGAATAGTTTACAATAAATAAAATCACGATTAAGTTTCTTTATTGTCTTTCATTTAGGGTTGCAACATCCGGCATTAGAATGAATTGAATTGAATTGACTTTGTTACTTACATCCTTCATACACATGAGGAGCAAAAATCTTTACATTACGTCTCCATCTAAATGTGCAATGTGCAATTACAGTAATTTATAATAAATATTATGTAAAAGAGGATAGTCAATATAACATAGAAATACAGTTGCAAACATGAAGAAATCTGCAGATGCTGGAAATTCAAACAACACACACAAAATGCTGGTAGAACACAGCAGGTCAGGCAGCATCTATAAGGAGAAGCACTGTTGACGTTTCAGGCCGAGCCCCTTTGTTAGGGCTAACTGAAAGGAATGATAGTAAGAGATTTGAAAGTAGGAGGGAGAGGGGAAAATGCGAAATGATAGGAGAAGACCAGAGGGGTGGGGTGAAGCTGAGAGCCGGAAACATGATTGGCAAAAGGGATACAGAGCTGGAGAAGGGAAAGGATCATGGGACGGGAGGCCTAGGGAGAAAGAAAAGGGGAGGAGAGCACCAGAGGGAGATGGAGAACAGCAGAGTGATGGGCAAAAAGTTGGGGGGATAAAAACGAAATATTTCAGGGATGGGATAAGAAGGGGAGGAGGGCATTAACGGAAGTTAGAGGAGTCTATGTTCATGCCACCAGGGTGGCATGAAATACAGTTGCGTCAGCATGAATTAATCAGTCTGATGGCCTGGTGGAACAAACTGTCCCAGAGCCTGCTAGTCCTGCGGTACCGTTTCCCAGATGGCAGCAGCTGGAACAGTTTGTGGTTGGGGAGGGGGGGGTGACTCGGGTCTCCAATGATTCTTCAGGCCCTTTTTAAACACCTATCTCTATAAATGTCTTGAATAGTTCATATCTACTGATGCACTAGGCTGTCTGCACCACTCTCTGCAGAGTCCTGTGATTGAGGGAAGTACAGTTCCCATACCAGGCAATGATGAAGCTAATCAGGATGCTCTCAATTGTGCCCCTGTAGAAAGTCCTTAGAATTTATGGTTCCATACCAAACTTATTCAACCGTCTGAGGTGAAAAAAATGCTGTTGTGCCTTTTTTACCACATATCTGGTGTGTACAGACTACATGAGATCCTTGGTGATGTTATCCTGAGGAGCTTAAAACTCCTCACCCTCTCAACCCAGATTCATTGGTGTCAATAGGGGTTAGCCCATCTCCATTCCTCCTGTAGTCCACAACCAGCTCCTTTGTTTTTGCAACATTGAAGGAGAGGTTGTTTTATTGACACCACTGTGTCAGGGCGATGACTTCTTCTCTGTGGGCTGCCTCATTATTATTTGAAATTAGGCAACTAATTACATAATTAATAATAATAATTTGAGATTAGGCAAATAATAATAATACACTAATAATAGTGTAGTGTCATCAGCAAATTTAATTAGCAGATTGGAGTTGTGGCTGGTGACACAGTCATAGGTATACAGAGAGATAAGGAGGGGGCTTAATACACAGCCCTGAGGGGGTGTTGAATCCTAAACAGATTCATATTACCTGTGAAATTCTCTCTCAGTTTACCATACCAGTGTTCAGTGTCCAGTTAACACTATATTACAAAAATTGTTAGCATGTATCAGGATAAAACAAATCTACCTGCTGATATCCTAGCATTATGTTTAACATACCCCGAATTCTAAAAATCACAACAGATGAAAACACAAACATCTAGTTTATTGAACAGCTAGCATGCAATTAAAGTATCATACACACTTTGTGATGTGTGAGAGCAAATACAATTGAATTTATCCTAATAAGTCATAAAAATCAAAGAGATTCCAGAAGGCAGAAAAAATGTCAAATTCAAAATTAGTAGACACAATCATCTGAGTTATATACAATCAGTTTCCCTCCATTACAAAATCAGAAGTGGAAGGAATATCCAATTCCATCCGCAACTGCACTGATAATGAATCATTACTATCCCGCATGTAGGAAGACCATAACAAAATTGAGGTCTGGCATGACAAGTGGCAAAAGTATTTATACAAAACAAGTGGCAATTAATATCCATGTCCTCAAGAGGAAGTCTGATCACCTCCTTTGGCACATAGTGGAATTACCATTGCCAAATACTACAGGGAATGCTTTTGGTCAAATGGACCAGCTACATAAATATTGTGGAAAACAAATACCGGTAGGTTAACTAAAGTAAATATCTGAAAATTGACTCTTATTCCTCCAACTGTCTACTAGTCTTGAGCATGAGTATGCTGGAATTGGTTCCTCTTGTCTGGATCATCAGGCACAAACACTAAAGTTGAACTCAGTGAATTTAGCATATCTCATTCACAAGTGTAATTCTACCTATAACATTGACAGTCTTTTGAGAAACTACACCTGTTGGCGTAGGAGAAAACAGAGATGGGTGCTGATAGCTGTGAAACTGAAAAGTAGGCAGATACAACTCAATTGTGATAGCATTTAACAGATCATTGAACAAGTGACTGGGATAATCAATTTGGTTTTCTTCCATTCGACAGAACATCACTTATCTGTATATGGGGGAAGGAGCAGATACTGTAAGATTGCCCCAGCGAAATAACCTGATGGGATGGAAGCAATGGAAAGAGAAATTTGTCCTTATGTTGAGTCAACAATGGCTAATAATTAAGAGGAAACAGAAGTAAAAAGTGGTTACTGAGATAGTTCCACCAAACAATCAAAACATGAAGTGGTTCTCAAAGCTTGTGAAAACTACTGCCAACCTTTAAGCTCTGAGATGATCTGCAGATTCAAGTTTTTCAGAGATCAGGTGACCAAGGAGGCATTTCAATCAGAATCAGAATCAGGTTTATTGTCATTGGCATGTGACGTGAAATTTGTTAACTTAGCAGCAGCAGTTCAATGCAATTCATAATCTAGCAGAGAGAGAGAATATTTATAATAATAAATCAAATAAAAGCTTGACACAAGCTTTGCAAAGTCAAAGTTGTCTCTTGCAAATTGTAATTTTCGAGAATAGAGGGATTTGTTGATAGAGGGATTAGAAGTGGAGAGAGTGAGCAGTTTCAAGTTCCTGGGTGTCAAGATCTCCGAGGACCCAACCTGATCCCAACATACTGATGCAGCTGTAAAGAAGGCAAGACAGTGACTGTACTTCATTAGGAGTTTGAAGAGATTTGATGTGTCAACAAAAACACTCAAAAACTTCTATAGATGTACCATGGAGAGCGTTCTGACAGGCTGCATCACTGTCTCATGTGGGGGGTGGGGGGGGGGGCTACTGTACAGGACCAAAAGAACATGGTGGGGGTTGTAAATTTAGTCTGCTCCATCTTGGGTACTAGCCTACAAGGAACGGTGTCTCAGAAAGGCAGCGTCCATTATTAAGGACCCCTAGCACCCAGAACATGCCCTTTTCTCACTGTTACCATCAGGTAGGAGATAGAGAAACCTGAAGGCACACACTCAGTGATTCAGGAACAGCTTCCTCCCCTCTGCCATCTGTTTCCTAAACGGACGTTGAACCCATGAACACTACCTCACTTTTTAAACTATATACTATTTCTGTTTTTGCAGGAGTTTTGATCTATTCAATACATATGTATTGTAATAGATTTACTTATTTATTAACTAATATTATTTTATTCTTCTATATTATAAATTGCATTGAACTGCTGCAGCAAAATTAACAAATTTCATGACACATGCTGATGATAATAAACATGATTCTGATTCTGAGAGTTTGAATGTGGATTTGAAGATGCAGTTGAGAGAAGGATAGCTTAAAATAACTCAAGCCCAAAATAACTAATCCTGCTCTTGCCTCATCACTGCGGATCAAACAAAGCACACGAGGACTACAAAGAACCAAAGGGTACTGGAAAGGCAGAAGGGGCAATGAAAAGTCCTTGGCAAGTAGGATTAAAGTGAATCCCAAAGCATTCTATACATACATTAAGAGCAAGAAGATAACTATAGAGAGGGTGAGACCATTCAAGGATGAAGGGGGGACATTTGCGTGAATTCAGAGAGAATGTAAGTGAGGTACTTAATGAGTACTTTGTTTCAGTATTTACCAAGAAAAAGGATGTGGAGGAGCAGGAGACCAGTGATGAGTGTATAAGGTATTTAGAGGTCAAGGAGGAGGAAGTGTTTGGCCTTGTAATGAGTATTGATATAGATATCCTCAGAACCTGGTGGGATTTACCCCAGGTTATTGAAGGAGGCAAGAAATGAGATTGCTGGACCCTTGACCAGTATCTTTGTGTCCTCTCTAACCACAGGTGATGTCCTGGAAGACTGGTAGATAGCTAATACAGTACCTCTATTCAAGAAGAGAACAAGAGCAAATCCTGGGAACTATAGACTGGCGAGTCTCACATCAGTTGTAGGGAAGTTGCTGGAGGAAACTTTTGGGGATAGGATATATGAGAATGTAGAAACCCAGGGCCTAATTAGGGAGAGCCAGCATGGCTTTGTGTGTGGCAAGACATGCCTCGCCAACTTGTATGAGTTTTTTGACAAGGTGACACAAGGGATTGATGAAGGTAGGGCAATGGATGTTTTCTATATGGATTTTAGTAAGGTGTTTGACAAAGTCCCTCATGGGAGGCTGATACAGAAGATTAGGATGCACGACATCCATGGCAAATTAGCTGTTAAGACTCAGAACTGGCTTGCGCATGGAAAGCAGAGGGTAGTGGCTGAAGGGACTTACTCGAGCTGGAGATCTGCAATTAGTGGTGTTCACAGAAGAGTTCTGCGGTCAGTGATGTACATAAATCACCTGGCTGAAAATGTAGATGGGTGGGTTAGGAAGTTTGTGGATGATATATATAAGTTAATATATGATGTTTAGGAAGCAAGGATCAGATGGGTCTATTGAGGAATATAGGGTAGCAAGAAAGGAGCTTAAGAAGGGGCTGCGAAGAGCAAGAAGGGGTCATGAGAAGGCCTTGGCGAGTAGGGTGAAGGAAAACCCCAAGGCATTCTTCAATTATGTGAAGAACAAAAGGATGACAGGAGTGAAGTTAGGACTGATTACAGATAAAAGTGGGAAGATGTGCCTGGAGGCTGTGGAAGTGAGTGAGGTCCTCAATGAATACTTCTCTTCGGTAACTTGAGAGGTAACTTGATGACAGTGAGGACAATATGAGTGAGGTTGATGTTCTGGAGCATGTTGATATTAAGGGAGAGGAGGTGTTGAAGTTGTTAAAATACATTAGGATGGATAAGCCCCCGGGGCTTGATGGAATATTCCCCAGGCTGCTCCACAAGGCGAGGGAAGAGACTGCTGAGCCTCTGGCTAGGATCTTTATGTCCTCGTTGTCCACGGGAATGGTACCAGAGGATTGGAGGGAGGCGAATGTTGTCCCCTTGTTCAAAAGAGGTAGTAGGAATAGTCCGGGTAATTATAGACCAGTGAGCACGTCTGTGGTGGGAAAGCTGTTGGAAAAGATTCTTAGAGATAGGATCTATGGGCATTTAGAGAATCATGGTCTGATCAGGGACAGTCAGCATGGCTTTGTGAAGGACAGATCGTGCCTAACAAGCCTAATAGAGTTCTCTGAGGAGGTGACCGGGCATATAGATGAGGGTAGTGCAGTGGACGTGATCTACATGGATTTTAGTAAGGCATTTGAAAAGGTTCCACACGGTAGGCTTATTCAGAAAGTCAGAAGGCATGGGATCCAGGGAAGTTTGGACAGGAGGATTCTAAATTGGCTTGCCTGTAGAAGGCAGAGGGTCATTGTGGAGGGAATACATTCAAATTGGAGGGTTGTGACTAGTGGTGTCCCACAAGGATCTGTTCTGGGACCTCTACTTTTTGTGATTTTTATTAACGACCTGGATGTGGGGGCAGAAGGGTGGGTTGGCAAGTTTGCAGACGACACAAAGGATGGTGGTGTTGTAGATAGTGTAGAGGATTGTCAAAGATTGCAGGAAGACATTGATAGGATGCAGAAGTGGGCTGAGAAGTGGCAGATGGAATTCAACCCGGAGAAGTGTGAGGTGGTACATTTTGGAAGGACAAACTCTGGCAAAGTACAAAGTAAATGGCAGAATACTTGGCAGTGTGGAGGAGCCGAGGGATCTGGGGGTGCGTGTGCACAGATCCCTGAAAGTTGCCTCACAGGTAGATAGGGTAGTTAAGAAAGCTTACGGGGTGTTAGCTTTCATAAGTCGAGGGATAAAGTTGAAGAGATGCGATGTAATGATGCAGCTCCATAAAACTCTAGTTAGGCCACATTTGGAGTACTGTGTCCAGTTCTGGTTGCCTCAGTATAGGAAGGATGTGGAAGCATTGGAAAGGGTACAGAGGAGATTTACTAGGATGCTGCCTGGTTTAGAGAGTATGGATTATGATCAGAAATTAAGGGAGCTAGGGCTTTACTCTTTGGAGAGAAGGAGGATGAGAAGAGACATGATAGAGGTGTACAAGCTATTAAGAGGAATAGACAGCGGACAGCCAGCGCCTCTTCCCCAGGGCACCACTGCTCAGTACAAGAGGACATGGCTTTAAGGTAAGGGGAGGGAAGTTCAAGAGGGATATTAGAGGAAGGTTTTTTACTCAGAGAGTGGTTGGTGCGTGGAATGCACTGCCTGAGTCAGTGGTGGAGGCAGATACACCAGTGAAGTTTAAGAGACTACTAGACAGGTATATGGAGGAATTTAAGATGGGGGGGTTATATGGGAGGCAGGGTTTGAGGGTCGGCACAACATTGTGGGCTGAAGGGCCTGTAATGTGCTGTACGATTCTATGTTCTATGATGTCAAGATTGGTGGAGTTGTGGATAGTGTAGAAGTCTGGCAAAGAATATAGCAGAATATAGATGGGCAGAGAAATAGCAGATGGAGTTTAACCCAGATAAATGTGAGATGTTACACTTTGGTAGGGCAAATGCAAGGAAACAATGCACTGTTAAGGGCAAGACCCTTAACAATGTTGATGAGTAGAAAGATCTTGGAGCCTAGGTTCATAGCTCCTTGCCCATTATGGGGTGTGAGGCTTTGAAGAGGGTGCAGAAGAGGTTTACCAAAATACTGCCTGGTTTAGAGGGCATGTGCTATCATGAGAGGCTGAATAAACTTTGGTTGCTTTCTCCAGAGCGCCAGAGGCTGAGGGAAAATCTGATAGAGGTTTACAAGATTAGGAGAGACGTAGATAGAGTGGACAGAGAGTATTTGTCTCCCAGGGCTAAAATCTCAAATTCCAAGGGGCATGCTTTGAAGATAAGAGGAATTAAACTTAAAGGGGAGGTGAGAGGTAAGTTTTTGAATCAGAGATTCATGGATGCCTCCAATGCACTGCCTGATATGGTGGTAGAGGCAAATATATTGGCTTTCAAGAGACATTTGGATAGGCAGATGGATGTAAGGAAGATGGAGGGATATGGACATGGTGTAGGTAGGAGGAATTAGTGCTTGTGTGATTTTGATTTGCTTTTTAGCTAGTTTGGCACAACAATGTGGGCTGAAGGGCCTGTTACTGTACTGTACTGTTCTACGTTCTGTTGGTATCCCATTATCTCAATACTCCTGCTAATAAGTGTGAGTTTCTTAGGTAAATTGCAGTTTAGGTGCAAAGCACCTCAGACTTATTTAGCTTGCTTACAGTAAAATCTGATTTTTGAACCAGAATGTTCCCATTGCCTAGCAACAGTATCTCAGCATTGAAAGGAAATATTTGGGAAAGGGGAAATCCAGTTTTGAGTTTTCACGCAGCATTCAAATCCATAATTTCTTGGACTATTGACTGCATTTCTCCTGATCCCAGCATTTTATATTTGCGTAGTTCAGACTTGCTTTCCAGAAACTGAGAAAACGTACTCAGATTTGTTTCCTGTTTTATCATTCAGATTCCCAATTAATGTATCATCATATTCTGAGAATTCAGGATGCACACACTTGGGCAATTGAACATAAATCTGTACATGTTATTTATTCAAAATAGTAGCTCATGTACAACACATTAACATTTAGGTTCCTATTTAATCGTACTTGTAACCCCTCACAGCATGCATTCTTAACAAATTCCACTTATTTAAGTATTGTTGTTACTCCCCCAACCTGTGTATATTACACACCAAATACTAATGCCACATTGAGTGGGTGTGCCAGTATAAATCTAAATTAATTACAATGAACAGAATGGCACAGTAATGCCAAAGTTAATCATTTTCAACCAAAAGCCTATTACAAAGCCAACTGTCAGACAATTGCGCCTCAAATCAGACAAAACAACGAGTGAGTAAGGAGTTGAAACACCCTGAAGCAAACGGAAAGATAATATGTTGTTTCATTCAAAATGCTGTCATGTATGTCTTTTATCTACAGCTGCAAGCTGTAACACGAGTTGGGACAGCAATCTCTTACTATCTTGTAATTGTGTCACTCTGACTGTTGATTTTACCCTGTGTTTATGTGGGCTTCATTGAATAGCTGAATGCCACAATGCAACCAGCCATTTCTGGCTTTGCTCATGATTGCAGTCCAAAAAGAAACAAAGGAGATAAAGAGCAAGGATTCAAATTGTCTGAATGGGGCCTTGGATTTTCACCTTATATGTTAATGACTTAGGTAGAGGAATCAAGGGTTGAGTTCACATTGAATCTCACACTCAGCTGGAAGGCTCATTGAGCTGTGCTGATTGAGGTTATGAAGGGAAATGGATTAAGTAACTGTGCAAAACAATGACTTTGCTGAGATATGTGAAGATACTTTCTTTCACAAAGAAATTAGACTGCTTGGGCAGATTTCCTTTTGCCCCAGAACCCTAACTACCTGATCCTAAGCCATCCTATAGTTTCTCAAAGTTCAAAGTAAACCTTATTATCAAAGTTCATATATGTTGCCATATCCATGTTGCACAGACATGGCAGTGGAACAAACCCAAGTGCTGAACACAGGTGCGGAGGCTGAGTCAGGAGGTGTTGCAGTCGTAGCGAGCGTGGGAAGGGTTCCAAGGGAGTCTTTGCCCGGAGTCTTGGTTCTAGTAGATAATTCAGGAACAAGGTTAGACTTAGAACTAAGTCCCATGGAATGAGGTTACTCATACACAAGTCAACCAATGAACTGGCAACTTCTAGTTGTGGTCACAGGATTCTTATATTGCCTTGGTTGATGGAATGCAGTTGTTTGTAATTGTTGGAACCAGGGAATGATTGGGAACTAAACGAGGTGATTAAGGCCCAATTCCTGAGGAAGGTAGCCAGGTGCCAGAAGGGACCATGACAATACAATCCTGAGATACATTTCCTTTGGGCATACTCAGCAAATCTATAGAATAGTAACTATAACAGGATCAATGAGAGATCAAGCAAAGTGCAGAAGACAACAAACTGGGCAAAGGTAAATATAAATAAATAGCAAGAACATGAGATAATAAGACAAAGAGTCCTTAAAGTGAGATCATTGGTTGTGGGAACATCTCAATGCTGGGGCAAGTGAGTATTGTTATCCCCTTTTACTAAAGAGCCTGAAGGTTGAGGGGTAGTAACTGTTCTTGAACCTGGTGGTGAAAGTCCTGAGACACTTGTACCTTCTACCTGATGGCAGCAGCAAGAAGAGAGAATGGCCTGGGTGGTGGGAATCTCTGATGATGGATGCTGCTTTCCTACGACAGCGATTCATGTAGATGTGCTCAATGGTTGAGAAGAGTTTACCCATGATGTACTGGACCAAAAGCACTACCTTTTGTAAGAATTTTCATTCACAGGCATTGATGTTTCCATATCAAGCTGTGATGCAGCCAGTCAATACACTCTCCACTACACATCTATAGAGGTTATGACAGTGTTTTAGATGCAATCTAAGTGTGGCCTGAATGCAGTCTTCTATTAGAAGCTCAGCACAGTGTAGAAATACTCATCACACCAACAGCCAGTTGCACTAATACAAAAATCAGAATCAGCTTTATTATCATTGGCATGTTGTGAAATGTGTTGTCTTGAGGTAGCAGACATTAAAATTACTGTAGGTTGCAATAATACATACATAGTGCAAAAGAGAAATGATGAGGTAATGATTTTCATGGTCTGAATGCAGAGAGAAAAAAGCTGTTACTAAAATTTTGAGTGTGGGTCTCCAGGCTCCTATTTCTCTTCCTTCATGATAATAATGAAAAGAGGACATGCCCCAGTGATGAGATTCCTTAATAATGAACTTTACCTTCTTACGACACTTCCTCATGAAGATGTCCTCATTGGTGAGGAGGCTTATGTCCCTGATGGAGCTGGTCAATTCTACAGCCCTCTGCAGCCTCTTTCAATCAGATCTTTAAACTTGTAGCCATTTGAGTAAAGACCTCTTGACAAGTTCAAATCTTGATCATTATCACAAATGGTGAGTTAAATTCAAGGATTAGCTTTTATTCATCACATGTACAGCAAAACATTACAGTGAAGTGTGTCATTTGCATCAACAACCAACGTAATCTGAGGATGTGCTGGGAGCAGCCCATAAGTATCACCACGTTTCTGGTGCAAACATAGCATGCCGACAACTTACTATCCCTAACCCATGAGTTTTTGGAGTGTGGGAGTAAAGTGGAGCACCCAAAGGAAACCCAAATGGTCATGGGGAGAACATACAAACTCTTTACAGACGGCGCCAGTAGTGAACTCTGGACTTCTGAATGCCCTGACCTGTAATAGAGTTGTGCTAACCACTACATTACCGTGGTACTCTGACAACACATTGTTGATTCATTCAAAAAGCAAACGAGAGGATGCATCTTACACTCGGAGCTGATTTCACTGAACAAGCACAGCTTTTATTGTGTAGAATTGAGCCCAGGTCATTGGCACTGTAAAGCGTTACAGTAATTGCTACTCTATCATGCCACCCTGTACAGTACTTGAATACTAATTAGAATCTATTTCCTTGAGGCAGGGTAGTGTTGGCATTGCTTATGTATTACCTTTTGCTGCAACTGTTTTGCCCACTGGATGGCATATTGCAGAATATTTCAGTATGGCTCAGGAGCAAAAGGAAGGCTACACAGCTTCTTGGAAGAGTGGAGGAGGTTCCAGAGGAATAAAAAATCAACATTGCCTTCTTATCCTTCGCTCCAGAAGTAACTGGTACCGTTGCGTCCGTTTTTATGTCCTTCACCACCCCAGGGCACCCCTAACCCAAAAACTCCAACTGCCAGTGAGCAGTGAAAGAGAAACCATCAATAAAAATTTGTTTATCTCTGTCCTATAGGTAGCTGTTATGAGAAGACATCAATTGAAGTATTAGTGACATAAATGCCATACAAGAATTTTACTGAGGGCATATTGTTGCCAACCTGATCCTTCATGATCTTTTATTGATAGTATTTCCTTCACTCAGATAATGACAAGTTCATTACAGGTTAAACTATCCTAGCCACTATGATGGTCACTTTGATGATTCTCTTAAACATACAAAACCTGGAAGGAAACCAGATATCCTATTGTCTCTCTCTTAAGTGTTTCCCCTTTTTTCCAAATAATTGAACATTTCCCTTTTTGATACATAACAGTAAATGATGTTTCCAGCTCTGATCAGTCATTCCATACACCCACAACACAGAAATAAACAGCCCAGCTATCAATAAATTCTAGGAAAATTCCCAAAGGCTTATTTCATTATGTATTCAATGGTTTAATTTGTTGTTCCATAGTATGGGGGACTTTCTTTTGCCTGTATGATTATCATCCATATGCACCTGCTCATTTATGTGGGACCAGGATTAAAACTGCATTTAAAATTGAATTAAAAGTTCCAACTTTATCTGATCAATTACCTTTGGCACCTTGGGACAAAGTTGAATTATAAATTCTGCAATTATATTTACAGGTTAGATATATTGTCCATTAATACATCAAAAGTATTTGCTTAAACCTTTTCCAGAACTTAGTTTTCATAATTTATTTTCCTCTTCAAATTTGGTATATTAATGTGCACATTTGTAAATACTAGTAACACAAAATCCAAGCTTACTTAAACTTAAACTTAAAGGCAGCATTATTTTTGTTCAAGTCTTTTATAAATATTTATGATACAATTACACACACAAAAAATATTTCCTGGAATGTCACACAGATCTAATTGAGTGAGAAAAGTGGTGTGGAAAAGAATGTTATAAACATCACAGCATTACAAGCAGTGAAGAAAAGATTTCCGCCCCTCAAAGCCATTGTCTCTTCATAAGTTAGCCCCTTAATAGTTCCTTTCTGTTGGCATTGTCTCTGCAGCACTTCTGAGAAAAGTCATGTCTTATATCATTCTGGCAACTCACTTACCCGTTATTGCCGTTGGAAATGAAACAGTTTCAGAATAAATAATAGTTTGTGTTGACCTGATATAGCAGACTCATGCCCACTAATCATAAAAGCAAAGTGGGAAATAAATAATTAACTGATTTAAGAAAAAGCACGGGGCTGTGCCTATGACTTGCATGGGGCAAAAGAGTCTCAGCTGCCACGAATGAATATTTCATTAGAAATCCTGGTAGCAACTGATAAACGAGAGAGGAAACCTCATGAAGGGATTGGCTTTCATAATCCCTTTGCTAGCAGGGTGTAAGAACCTGAGGGACAAGAAACAACAGGATACTTTATGAATTACATTGAGCTGGAGCTCCTACTTACATTTAACCTCTGTATGTCATTTCTTTATTGTTTGTCATTAGGTTTCATGTTTCTTGGCAGGTCATCTGCCTATACCAAGCACTTGAAGCAAAATAGGTGAGATTTTAAAAAGACGCTTTTTAGGATAAGCTCGTGTGCATGTAATATCTTCTTCTGAAACCGAACTAAGCCCCTTCTGAAGAGGATGAGTGAGCTCAATCCACAAAATACTGTTTTTTTTGTTTGAGTAGGTTTTGTGAAAACGGACACTTTAAGAAACAGAGTCACAGGATGAATGGATGATAATATTAAGTCTTAACTCAGCTGTATGCAATAGGTTGCAAACATGATGAAGGATTGTATATGCCATCAACAAGGGAGGCAATGATTGATTAGAGGTAACTAATGTATTATTTATCAAGATCTGATTGCTTAACCAATCAATTGGATGTTTTTGGGGGTTGGGGACAGTGGTTACAAATCTAGTGAGTCAGAATGTGACAATTAATCTTTTTTATCTGGATTGCAGGCTGATCTTTAATGTTGGCCAATGCAGTCTCTTGGTACATTCTTTGCTCTTCTTGTTCTGTCTATAAATGATAGGAGAGATTGGATAGGCTGGGATTGTTTTCCCTGGAGCAATGGAGGCTGAATTGTGATCTGACAGGGGAAGGATAAAATTCTAAAAGAGCAACTCAAGCAAAATGCTGGAGGAACTCAGCAGGTCAGGTAGCATCTATGGAAATAAATAAACAGTTGCTGTTTTGGGCCGAGACCCTTCTTCAGGCCTGGAAAGGGAAGGGAAAGACATCAAAATAAAAAGCTGGATCGGGGGTAGTGAGGACTAGCCAGAAGGTGATAGGTGAAGTCAGATGGATAGGAAAGGTAAAGGACTGAAGAAGAAAGAATCAATAGGGAAGGAGAGTGGACCATGGGAGAAAGGGAAGAAGGAGGGACACCAGGGAGAGGTGATAGACAGGTGAGGAGAAGAGGTAAGAGGCCAGAATGGAGAATAGGGAAGGGGGAGGGAAAAAGGTACTGGAAGGAGAAGTCGATGTTCATGCCATCAGATTGGAGGCTGCCTAGACAGAATATGATATGTTGCTCCACCACCCAGAGGGTGGCCTCACTGTGGCAAAAGAGGGGCCAAGGACCAACATGTCGGAAGGGGAATTAAAATGGTTGGACACCAGGAAATCCTGCTTTTGGTGGATGGAGGGGAGGTGCTTGACAAGGTGATTCCCTAATTTATGCCAGCTCTCACCAATGTAGAGGAGGCCGCATTAAGAGCACTGGATACAATAGACAACATCAACATATCTGCAGGTGAACTTCTTACTCACATGGAAGGGCTGTTTGGTGCCCTGAATGGGGTTAAAGGAAGAGGTAAATGGGCAAGTGTAGCATTTCTGACACTGACAGAGATGCGTACCAGGAGGGAATTTAGTGGGGAGGGGCAAATGGACAAGGAAATCACAAAGGGAGTGACCCCTCCCTGTGGAAAGTGGAGAGTGAGGGGCAGGGGTGTTAAAGATGTGTTTGGTGGTAGGATCCCATTAAAGATAGCAGAGGTTATGGAGAATCATGTGCTGGATTTGAAGGCTCACGGGTTGGTAGGTGAGGACAAGAGGAACTCTATCCTTGCTAGGATGTTGGGAAGATAGGGTGAGTATGAATGTTTGGGAAATGGAGGAGATGCAAGTGAGGGCAGCATCAGTGGTGGAGGAAGGGAAACCTTACTCTTTGAGGAACAAAACTATCTCTGATGTCTTGGAAAGGAAAGCCCCATCCTGGTGAAGATGAATGAACAGAGAAAAGAGAATAAAATTTTTACAGGTGACAAAGTGAGAAGAGGTATAGTTAAGATAATGTTGGGAATCGGAAGGTATATTTAAGATATCGGTAGGAAGCTTGTCTCCAGAGATGGAGACTGAGAGATCAAGATTAAGGAGGTGTCAGAAATGGACCAAATGAAGTTAAGGGCAGGGTGGAAGTTGGAGCCAAAGTTAATGAAATTATCAAGCTCAGCATGGGTGCATGAAACAGCATCAGTGTAGTTGTCAATGTAGTGCAGGAAAAGTTAGAGAATGTTACCAGTGAAGATTTGGAACATGGTCTGTTCTAGGCAACCAACAAAAAGGCAAGGATAGCTGGGGCCCATGCGGGTCCCCCTATTCCGGAGAAAATGGGAGGATCCAAAGTAGTAGTTGTTGAGGGTGAGGACTTCTTCTGCCAGACAGGGAAGGGTGGAGGTGGAGGGGAACTGGTTGGGTCTTCTGTTGAGAAAGAAGCTGAGTGCTTTACGGCCTTCTTAATGAGGAATAGATGCATATAGGGACTGGACAACTATGGTGAAAATGAGGTGGTCAGGGCCAAGGAATCAAAAGCTGTTAAGAAGATTAAAATCCTCAGAGTCATAATCCTTTCCATATTAAGGATATTAAAATCAAGAAAGTACAAGTTTAAGGTGTGAAAAAAAGAGATTTTAAGGGATCTGAGGGAAAGTTTTATTTGCAAAGAGAGTGGTTGAATAAAATTACTATGTTTCAGAGGCATTCGGACAAGGTAAATAAGTATGGAAGAGAAGGAAACAGAGGTAATGCAGACACATAGGATTAATGTCAATGGACAAGAGGATCAGTATGTTTCTGAGTGGCAAAGCTTAATGAAACTAAAGCTTCATTTTGTTTCAGTTCACATTCAAGTTTATTGTCATTTCATTGTACATATATACAACCAAATGAAACAATGTTCCTCCAGACCATGGTGCACCCACAACACATATATTACACACAGCACTTAAACCAAAATATTACCACAAATAAGTTATTAAAATATAATTCAAAATGCATGTCGTGCGCAGTATAGGTAAATAGTAAACAATACAAAAAACAGTAATGCTCACTGTCCTATTGTCAGAACCTCAGTGATGGTAGGGTATTCATATGTCTCACAGCCTGAGGGAAGAAGCTGTACCCAGTTCAAGTCCTGATGCTCCTGTATGTTCTTCCTGATGGTAGTAGGTCAAAGAAGTTGTGGGAAGTGTGTTAGGCGTCCTCAACAATGCTTTGGACTCTTTGTAAACAACACTTGTAGTCATCGTCATTATGTCACAATGCTCCCAGTAATACCACAGATAAGAGGCAGTGAGACCCCGGTGGTCCTTTCGGTGGTTTTTACTGTCCTTTGTAAGGGGTGGGCCAATGCCTTGCAGCTTCCATCCCAGACAATGATGCAGCCAGACAGGACACTCTTGATGGCGCTCCTGCAGAAATTTGTTAGAATGAGAACTGTTATGTCCGCAGCCCCCTCCTTTGTGAGAATCGCAAGAGCACTCGTTGGGGGGGTGGGGGGTCAGTAGACCCAGGAAATGGGAGAGAGACGTGCCGGATACCTCATTCCCCGGTGATGCAAATTAACGCGACATTGATCATTGTCTCCTGGAGACCATGTCTGTGGATTGGGGACTATGCTACGTGCAAGCCCTCGGGCAAAGTGGGCTGGTTGAGAGAGAGATTGCATCATCCCAACCTGATTAACATCTGAGACCCCGTGAGGAGGTATAAAAGAGGGTCTGGGAGAACAACCCCTTCAGATGCACCAGAAGAAACGCTAACGATCCTGTAGTAGCAAGAAGCCATTTGAAGGAAGCCATGTGCGTTCAGTTCCCCTTGCTTGGGAGCCGGTGACGGGTACCACAGAAGCGATGTTCTTGAACTAACAATGGGGAACCAACTTTCCCGATTCAACGGATTTGCTTCATAAAAGACCCGGGCAAGTTTCTTTTCTCACAAATCTCTCTCTCTCCCCAACAAGTGAAAACCCAGCGGTCCCAAAAGGCTGAAGCCTGCAGGAACTGAGTGACTTTTATATTTCCATCAGACAATATATTATCCCCTAGACCAGGGGTCAGCAACCTTTACCACTGAAAGAGCCACTTGGACCCGTTTCCCACAGAAAAGAAAACACTGGGAGCCACAAAACCCGTTTGACATTTAAAATGAAATAACACTGCATACAACGTTTTTTTTGCCTTTATGCTATGTATAAACAAACTATAATGTGTTGCATTTATGAAATTGATGAACTCCTGCAGAGAAAACGAAATTACATTTCTGCATGCAACAAAAACATTTTGAACTCCGAAAAAAAGACGTTGGGTTGAAAGTTACTTTTAAGTAAAATATTCAATGTCTATTTGAGTCCTTCTTGTATTTATGAAAAACGCCGAACTTAAATTTTCCGCCAGCAGCAAACCAAAAATAACGTCAGCCAGCTGTCATCCTGAAAAATGAAAGGACTATTTCACTGAACAATGAAAAAATATGAATATAAGTAAAATAATAGGCAATTAAAATATTTATCATACTTGGTTAATGGGATTTCTGCTCCTGGACCTCAGCGCACAGCGTCTGCACATCAGGGCTGTATGATGTCACCTTCATCTTTACACAGGATCGCAAGCTGTCATCTGTGAGGTTTTCAATATCACTCCATTTGTGTTTCTGAGCAAGAACGGCCTTCTGACGGGCAACATCTTCAAGGTCTGCTGTCAAGCGTCTAAACTTGGACACCCATATGTCTTTGTCGGCTATGTCGGCCAGTTCCATCTCAAGATCAGGTTGACTCACACCTGCCAATGCAGTCGTATTCAGTAGGGAAGGATCGATGCTTAAGGGAGTGACCGGGAAGGATAATGTGTTTTTTTCCTCTCTGAACTCACAGAAGCGTTTCCCAAACGATGTTTGCATTGCGATGATTGCAGAATGTAAATACTCCGAAATTATCATGTCGTGACCTTGTTTGAACTCTCTCAAATTGGGGAAGTGAGACAAAGTGCCTTTCTGTAAATCTCTGGCAAGCACTGTCAACTTGCGCTCGAATGCCAAAACATCCTCCAACATGTGCAGGGCTGTACGTCCTTTCCCCTGAAGAGCTGTGTTCAGCGTGTTCAGGTGCGCTGTCATGTCTACCATGAAGTGTAGCTTTTCCAGCCACTCTGGCTGTTCCAGCTCAGGAAAGGTGAGCCCTTTGCTGCCCAGGAAAGTTTTCACTTCTTCCAGACACGCGACAAAGCGTTTCAGCACCTTCCGTCTGGACAGCCAGCGATAAAAACACGTTGTAGCGGTGTCAGTAAACTGCAGTCAAAGATAGCTTTATTCGAACTAAACAGCCTTGCTTTTAAGCCTCCCTCAACCCAGCCCCCATGGACGCAGATGCTGCAAAAGACGCGTACTCACAAACCCCCGTAGGCTATCTCCCTTAGCCGGAATGCTGGCTAATTGTGAGCCGTTTCGGATGTGGCAGGAAATGTGTCGCTACACTTAGGTTGTACAAGATCACCATAACTACATTTCAAAAGCTAACAAACTAACATAAAATACATTTTAATTAAATACTGACCAATTATTTCCCAAAGCCACAGGGAGCCGCAGCACAGAGGTGAAAGAGCCACAAATGGCTCGGGAGCCGCAGGTTGCCGACCCCCGCCCTAGACAAACGATCGAGCTGTTTCTTATTGATGGTTATTATTAGACCCGCGCTTTTAGATTGAGTAGTGACGACGTAAATTATCTGAATGTTTGTATTAATCTTATTTTTGTGCCCCTTTATAAATAAAGACTTTTAAAAATAGTACCATCAGACTTCAACGGACCTCTCTATCTTTGCTGGTAAGTGACCTAGTTACGGGGTACGTAACAGAACAGATAGCTTTGCATGCCTCAATCTCCTCAGAATTCCTCTTTGACTAATGAGGAAGTGTTGTAAGGCCAGGTTTGGTAGTCAATTCTGTACACCCCAAGGCACTTTCTGCTCTTCACTCTCAACATGTGCAATAGAGAGTGGTCAACCTGCACCTTCCTGAAGTCCACATCATCTCTTTTGTCTCCTCCACGTTGAGACTCATGACCTTTTGACAAGCCTCTCCACCTCCTCTCGGTATGCCAATAAGGCCAACCACCATGAGCGCACAACCCTGTGGAGAAGGTTGGGGGGGTGGGGGTGTGGTTTCCAGTGCTCAGCATGGTGGAGCTTGAGATGTTGCTGACAACTTAGACTGACTAGAATTTTTCCATCAAGAAGAACAGTTCACCCACCACCCTCTGAGGGTTAAATGCCAAGCTGAAGTTGATAAACAACACCCTAGTGTATGAGGCACTGTTTCCGGAGTAGGATAGGACAGAGTGGAGGGCCAAAGCTATAGCATCATCAAAGGTCCAGTTTGAGCAGTAGGCAAACTGGGAAAGAGTCCACTCCAGCTGGAAGGTGGGATATTAAAACAAGTAAACTGCTTACTTGCATTTGCATTTTAATTAAGATTGGGGGCCAGATTTGAAACCTACATTGCTACAGGAATATGCAGACCCTCATCCCTGTGTTCACTCTGATTGGCATCCTGCATCCAGCTTGCTTCCAGGGGTGCAGTACTTGGAGATGAGCTGATCTAATGAGGAGGACATCACCATCAGCTAGAGGTAAGTAATTGGGCCACATACAGATGGGCTGTGCATTGAAAATTCTGATCTAGGGCCTGCGGCTCCACTCAAGCAGAAGCCAATCACAGAGCCCAGTATGGAAGCCCGTCTGGTTGGACCTCTGAAATTTGCTCTTCGGGCCATTTGAGACCAAGGTCATATTCCATCTGGAAATACTGGAATAGTTTGTTTTCTTGGGGAGCTTCAGCAACAGTTGTTCCAGTTCATCCATTCGTGAATGTTTATCAAGCAGACAGCCAGTGGTCATCTCCTGTGCACCAACAAGGCAGTCTTTGCTAAAAGAGTGAAGAATGAGTCCAGAGTGAGTACAAAGAAATTCCCCTGCAACACAAACATTAATCTTGCTCAGAACTGTTTACGGTTCCATCGCTGGCACAGCTGCAGGCCAGTAGGATTCTTAAATCATCTTGTCCAGTTGACCCCTCCTGACTAGTTAAACTCTCTACACTTAGCATTGAAGGAAGCCCAGGAAAAATCTGGTGCAGAGTAGAGGTATTACCTTCACACATCTGGCAGAGGCCCAAACCAGGAATCAATCTTCCATCAAGCTTTATTGCTTTCCACACGCTTTAGACACACCATTGAGCAGTGAATAAAATCAGAGGTGAAAAACATTTCATATTAGACCAAAAGACCATAAGACTCAGGAGCAGATTTAGGCCATTCAGCCCATTGAGTCTGCTCCACCATTCAATCATGGCTGATCCTGGATCCCACTCAACCCCGTACACCTGCCTTCTCGCCATATCCTTTGATGTCCTGACCGATCAGGAAAAGATCAACTACCACCTTAAATATACCCATGGACTTGGCCTCTACCACAGTCTGTGGCAAAGCATTCCACAGATTCACTACTTTCTGGCTAAAAAAATTCCTCCTTAACTGTTCTAAAAGGTCGACCCTCAATTTTGAGGCTGTGTCGTCTAGTGCCACCGTAGGAAACATCCTCTCCACATCCACTCTACATCCACTCTATCTAGTTCTTTCAACATTTGATAGGTTTCAATAAGATCCCCACGCATTCTTCTAAATTGCAGTGAGTACAGGCCCAAAGCTGCCAAACTCTCTTCATATGCTAGCCCCTTCATTCCTGGAATCATCTTTGTGGACCTTTTCTGGATTCTCTCCAATGACAACACATCTTTTTCTAAGATTTGGTGCCCAGAGTACTCCAAGTGTGGCCTGAATGTGTCTTATAAAGGTTCAGCATTATCTCCTTGTTTTTATATTTCATTCCCCTTGAATAAATGCTAACATTGCATTTGCCATCTTTACTACACACTCAAACTGTAAATTAACCTTCTGCGAGTCTCGCATGAGGTCTCCTAAGTCCCTCTGCACCTCTGATGTTTGAACCTTCTTCCCATTTAGAAAATAGCCCGCATTATTGTTCCTTTTACTAAAATGCATTATCATACATTTCCCAACACTGTATTCCATCTGCCATGTTTTTGCCCATTCTTCCAATTTATCCTGCTGCAATCGCATTGCTTCCTCAGCACTACCTACCACTCCACCTATCTTTGTATCATTTGCAAATTTTGCCACAAAGGGATCAATTCCATTATCTAAATCACTGACAAACAATGTGAAAAGCAGCAGTCCCAATACTGATCCCTGAGGAACACCAGTAGTCACTAGGTAGCCAATCAGAAAAGGCCCCTTTTATTTCCACTCACTGCCTCCTGCCTGTCAGCTATTCTTCTATCTATGCCTGTATCTTTCCTGTAACGCCATAGGGTTCTATTTTGTTAAGCAACTTCATGTGTGGCACCTTATCAAATGCCTTTTGAAAACCCAAGTAAATGACATCCACTACCTTTCCTTTGTCTACCCTGCCTATTACTTCCTCGAAGAACTCTAACAGATTTGTTGGGCATTATAGATTCCAACACTTTCCCAACCACTAAGGTTAAGCTAATTGGCCAATAATTTTCTTTCTTTTTCCTTCCCCCCTTTTTAAAGAGTGGAGTGACATTTGCAATCTTCCAGTCTTCTAAGACCATGCCAGAATCAAGTGATTCTTGAAATATCTTGACCAATGCATCTCTTATCTCTTCAGCAGCTTCTCTCAGTACTCTGGGATGTAGTCCATTTGGTCCAGGTGATTTCAGTTTGCCTAGTGTTCTCTCTCCTGCTCCCTGACACTCACAAACATCTAGCACACTGCTAGTGTCTTCCACAGTGAAGACAGATGCACAGTACACATTAATTTCATGTGCAATTTCTTTGTCCCCCCCATTACTACCTCACAAGCATCATTTGCCAGAGGTCCAAAATCAACTCTCACCGCCCTTTTGCTCTATATATCCTGCTTTATACTATTGGCTAGTTTGCCCTCAGATTTCATTTTTCCCTTCTATAGCTTTTTTAGTTGTCTTTTTTTGGATTTTAAAAACTTTCCAATCATCCATCTTCCCACTCACTTTTGACAACCTATATGCCCTTTCTTTGGCTTTTATGCAGTCTTGAACTGGCCTCGTCAGCCACAGGTGCCTATCCCTGCCATTTGAAATTTTTTTCTTTTGTGGGACATATCTATTCAGTGCCTTGTGAACTATTCCCAAAACCTTCAGCCATCTTGGCTCTGCCATCATCCCTGCCAGTATCCTTCTCCACTCCACCTGCCTCTGTAATTGCCTTTATTCCATTGCGGTACTGATACTTGTTGACCAGCAGACTTCTGAACAGATAGATGTGTGTGTTAGCCACATTCACTGAAAAGAGTTCCATAAAAATAGAAGAACAGGCACCAATTTTTTTCAGCACCATACATAAGCTGACTTATCAAAATATCTGGGGTCTTCCCTCCATGGGAGCTGATAACATCAAACCACTGCTCTGTGACAGATGGTTCTTGCAAGAATATAGAATTAAGAGCATGGAACCAAATAAAATCATGCTGGAGTATGCAGGGAAATTTAAAATTGAATAATTTTGTGAGCAGTAGGTTAAACACCTTTAAATACAAGCATGCAAATATACAGTACATTAAGTTTGAAGATTATGATGGCAGGGCTGTGTGTCTACTGACTCCCACCTTAAGGAATGAGTTACCTTACGGATTTGATCTAGCCCAAAATTCACTCAAGCCATCTTGCTGTCACCCCAGTCTCGAGTTTCACATATAAATAGATTTAAGGATTGGTAAACCAAAAATTGCAGTAATAGGATAAGGTTGTAAATCAATGTTCAATACCACAGAAATAATATCAAAAATATCTTTCCAATATTTTTTTCAAAAGCGGACACGACCAGAACATATGAGTTAAAGACGCTATATCCGAATGACATCTGTCACAAATAGGATTTATATAGGAATAAAAACAAGCCAATTTATCCTTGGACATATGAGCCCTGTGCACAACTTTAAACTGTATTACTGAATGTTTAGCACATATAGATGATGTATTAACTACTTGAAGAATTTTATCCCATTTCTCAATAGGGATAGTAAGGTTAAGTTCTCTTTCCCAATCATTTTTAGTCTTATAAAAGGGCTCTGAACATATCTTCATAATTATATTGTAAAGTTTTGATATTAGCCCTTTCTGAAAAGGATATGTTTAAACAAATTCTCCAAAATACCTGAAGACACAAAATTTGGAAAAGTAGGAAGTACAGTATTTAAGAAATTCCTAATCTGTATATATCTAAAAAAAAGAAATCTAGGCAAATTATATTTATTAGATAATTGCTCAAAAGACATAAAACTATTATCCAAAAATAAATAGGAAAATCGTAGTAATCCTTTAGTCTTCCAAGCTGAATAAGCTTGGTCTATAATAGAAGGATAAAAAAAAACAATTGGATACAATAGGAATATTTAAAACAAACTGAGTCAACCCAAAAAATTTCCGAAATTGAGACCATATACGTGAAGTATTTTTAACTATCGGGTTGTCAATTAGTTTCAGCAATTTAGAAAGAGCAAAGGGAAGAGAAGTCCCTAAAATAGAACCCAATGCAAATCCTTGTACAGTTTTAATTTCCAGGTTCACCCAATAAGGGCTAAAAGATATATCCCAATCCTTTAGCCAACATATCATATGGAGTGATGGACTCACTCCATTTATCCTCTTCCGCTTGTCGATTGATTGCATTTCTTACACTAATGGCTAGAAGATCTATTTTGTTGAATTGGAAAGAAATTAATCCTCCTACTGTATTTCATTGGTTTTCTCAAATTATATTATGTCTAAATTTAGAAAAAATTAGAAGTGTTGTATTTGATACTTCTATTAAGTTTGAAAAGATATGGAGAGCATTTATTCAATATTTTCATATGATGTAATAGGATCCTGTTCCAAGCTTATTTGTTTTTCCAGTTTCGATTTTATATATGTTGAGAGGATCGGAGTTGACGACACTGATGATTTTAACTATTATAAACAGCCCTTTTTTTTCCATTTTTTCTTTTTCTCTTTTGTGTTTTTTTGTTTTTTTTCCCTTATTAGTTATTAGATTATTAGATTAGTTTTTTGGCATAATTTTTTTTCTTTTTCTTTTTTCTGTTTTTTTAAAAATATATACTATGATATACCTAGATTTGCCTTGTTTATTTGTATATTGTATCGCCCATGATTTGGGAATACTCATTTATACTGTAATCATTGCTTATGTATTCTTTCATGTTCAGTTGAAATGTGTATGTTTGTAATCCCATTATCTATGTATCAATTTTATTTTGTTGATATTAATAACAATAATGAAAATATTGAAAAAGAAAGAAAGATTTAAGGATTAAAGATTTTTGCTTCATTCATTCCACGTACATCCAGTCATTGAAGCATACAGTGAAATGCATCATTTCCATCAACAACAGATACAGTCCAAGGATGTGTCTGGAGGAGGGTGGCAACCTACAGGTTTCACCTTGCTTCCAGCGCCAAATTGCCAACCCACAAATTACTAACCCTTACAAACATGTATGCCTTTGGAGTGTGGGAGGAAGCTGGAGCACACTGAAGGAAGCCACGCCCTCACGGGGAGAACGTACAAACTATTCCGAGTACTCCGATCACCGGTGCTGTTAAGTTCTGTCAGCTGCTGTGCTACCGTGCCACCGACGGACTAAATTTGCAGACAGCCGGATAAAGCTTGAAGCAAAAGCGCGGTAAATCTGCACAGCTACTTCGAGGCAGGGGCAGCTGCAACATAGCAGAGCCAGATATATTTCCAGGACATTCTTCTTCCACCATGTCAATAATGAAAGGGAATTAAATATCATAACAAATAGTCAGAGATTGAAACATGAACTTGACACGACCTTTATTCAATAAATAACTTTAAAAATGACATGTGAGCAAGATGTCAGCAGAAGGTATGTTCTTCAGGAAGCTATTAGGTTTTTCAAGGGTGTGAAGTCAACAAGTCTTGTCAAGTCATACTCACCAGTGCTCCTGTATAGAATCAATCCTCACACATCAGACTCACAGATGCCCAGCTTAATTCAGCAATACACATTTCCAGAACTTTCCAATTAGTTCTATGTTTCACAGTTCGGACTCATCATATTCCTTCTCCCTCCAATTCAATGGGAGAATAGAACAGTGATCTGCTTAAGAGGGTGGATGCTCATCTCAACTCTCCGTCTGCTCAAAGAACATCTCATCCCCTCTACTCCGCAAACTGCGTTACAATTTTTTGGGGAGAGGGGGTGGGGTATGAGTCTGCAATTCCAGGGCAGAAGGCAGGAAGGTCATGTTACATCAGATACCTAATTCAACCAAGTGGAGGGTTTATCAGTTTGGATTCACCCCACCACAGGGTCAATGGTCCTTCTAAACCATCTCTGGGAGAGGCTGTCAGGCATGCAAGCTAACCCTGGTTGGAAATGAGGTGCAGACAAAACCATGACTTACATTGCAGATGGAAATTCAAAGTCATCCTTCTGTGAGTTCCACCTGATTGCCTAGAATATTATGACCTGGCCTAGAACAAAAGTAAGCAATAACTATTTAGTGTGTTAACGTGCATTTTTGTGTTATTTATTTATTTACTGCATGCTTGAGATGTCAGAGCAAGGAGAAGGACTTTGACTTTAAAGTGGGAAGTAAGTGACCACAGACGCAGAGCCCATGCTCGAGGAGAAATGGAGAGAGCTTACTAGCATCACTGGAGAACACCTGGAGTTCTGCAGACGGACGTAGTCCCTTTACTTATCAGATGGTTTGCAAGGCACATTTATATGGAGCGCTGTTGCTGGAAAGCAGCATGCATCATCAAAGACCCCCACCATCCAGGACATGTTCTCTTCTTGCTGCTGCCCTCAGAAAGGAGGTACAGGAGACTCAGGACCCACACCACCAGGTTCAGGAACAGTTACTACCCCTCAATCATCAGGTTCTTGAACGAAAGGGGATAACTTTACTCACCCCAACTGTTTCCACAACCTATGGACTCACTTCCCAGGACTCTTCATCTCATGTTCTCGATATTTATTGCTTATTTATTTTTTAAATTATTATGATTATATATTTTTTTCAGCTCAGGCTGGTAAAACATGAGGTACAAGCATAGCCAGGCACACTCATTTCTCAATTGCTCAGAACCTTTTGGACTATAATTATTAGTATTTTCTTTCTGTATTTGCAATTTATTGTCTTGTTATGTGCGGTCTTTCATTGATTCTATCACGTTTATTTGTATTTATTGTGAATGCCCACAAGAAAATTAATCTCAGGGTTTTATTTGGTGTTATATATGTACTTTGATAATAAATTTACTTTGAAGTTGTTTGATAATTGGACAGAAATCAGTGGTTGGTTAACTTTGAGCAATATTGCCTTGAAACTTAACCTCTGCCATGTTACCGACCTTAGAATGTCATTGTGTCTCTGCCAAACGCCATCTTAAAAGCTTTGGAATAGGATTCGAAGTCTGATAACGCATTTAAAAACAAATTTGTTGGGTTCTCCTTGTTGTTGAGCTGTACATGGTGGGAAATGATGAGGGCAAGTACATAGCGCTGGTGGAATTTTCCACAGTTGCCAGCGTTCCAACATACAGCTGAGGGCCAGTCCTTAATGCCCATACACTGCCAGCTACTGGAAATTGCCACTTCCTTCATTGTGACAGGTCCAGTAATTCCTGAGTGCAGAGTATGCTCCCAGATTTCCCAACAGAAATCCCAATAGCCCAGTGGATCATACCACCCGCAGTGCTGGTAAATCCCCATGGCTGGCCTGCTTGCTTGTGTGGACTGATGGAGCAAAAGTAGAAGTCTGGTCCTTTGACACAGAGAGACAGTTGCAGTGATTCTGGCGGAATGAAATTTTTTAGGCCTATTTATTAAAAGAGAGAGAGTTAATGAAGGTGTTTAAAGTTATAGTGGGTTTGTAAAGTTGTGAATATGCACAACTTTTCTGTATATTGCATTTTATGGACAAGCTTTTCACAGTCGATTTAACTATATCAGTTAGTCAAGTGAAACAGCTGCCAAGCTATTAATGTCAAAGTTCCATGGTGAGCAATCAGGCGATGCCAATTAGAAGAATAGTGGATATTATTTAATTGAGTTAGACACACAAGCTACGACGAGCCATTAATTCCTTCTCTTTAGTACCTTCACTGGAGTGAACCCTCACCTTTTTGTTTTAAAACTGGTGCCTCTGTGATCAGTGGTGCCTCAGCAACACTCTCAAATTCATCTTTGGGACACCTGCACTGTCTTCATATCTCCATCTCAATGAAATTTAATCTGCAGTTCACGAACTCTGAAACTTGGCTGAATTCTCTTTAGATACCGAGGCAATCCTTCACTGCACAGAAAATGTGCTGTGGTATCTTTTATAGCCAACTGAGTACCTGGGCTTAGATTGAAAATCTGCTCTGAGAAAATGCACACCACAGCCTGATGTTATAATATCACTTCCACTTCCATTTAGATTGCAGGGTGTGAATGTTGTACCCTGAATGCACAATTTTAAACTGAACTGCAACTGAAGCAAAGGTGAGATGGAAACTTTAATGATAAAGTATCAATGAACTGATAATTTACTCGGCTCTCCGGGTGGTATACCTGACAAAATCACCACAGACATTGATACCGATTGAAGTGACAGCTTTGATCTATAGCCTGTGTTGAGTTAGTTTATCTAAGATAGAAAGTGCTAGCATTGGAGAAAATCCAGAGGAGGCTTATGAGAACGATCCCAGGAATGAAAGGGTTAATACTTGAGGAGCTTTTAATTGCTCTGGGCATGTACTTGCCGGAATTCAGAAGAATGAGAGGGAATCTCACTGTATCCTACCGAATGCTGAAAAGCCTTGATAGAGTGGATGTGAAGAGGATGTTTCCTATGGCAGGGGTGTCTAGTATCAGAGGGTGCAGCCTCAGAATAAAGGGACATCAATTTAGAATTGAGATGAGGAGGAACTTCTTTAGCCAGAGACTAATCTGTGGAATCTGTGGAATTTGTTGCCACAGGCAGCTGTGGGGGGCAAATCATTGAGCATTTAAGGCAAAGGTGGGTAGATTCTAGATTAGTCAGGGCATGAAGGGGAATAGGCAGAGGGTAGGAGACTGGGACTGAGAGGAAGATGGATCAGCCATGATGAACTGCAGGAGCAGGATCGATGGGCCAAATGGCCTAATTCTGTTCCTATATCTTATGCTCTTATGGACCTGTGCTGATCAACTGGCTCATGTCGTCACTGAGATCCTTAACCTCTCACTTCAGCAGTGTGTGGTATCCACCTACTTCAAGCACGCTTCAATTATACCTGTGCCCAAGAAGAGCGTAGTGATCTGCCTCAATGACTATCATCAGTAGCACTTACATCCCCGGTGGTGAAGTGTTTTGAGAGCTTGGTAATGAAACATATTAACTCCTGCTTGAGGAGTGACTTAGATCTGCTCCAGTTTTCCTACCGGAGCAACAGATCCACAGCACATGCCATCTCATTGGCTCTTCACTCAATCCTGGAACATTTGGACAGCAAAGGTGCACACAATAGGATGCTCTTCATTGACCACAGCTCGGCATTTAACGCTATCATCCCCTCAAATTTAATCATTAACCTTCAAGACTTTGGCCTTGTGGTGAACTACATGTGCCTGTCTGGACATGCCCCCTGCTGACTGCTCCTGTGGCTCCTCCCACACACCCCTGTACAAAGGCGATCTGAGGCCTATGCTCTCTCTCAGTCTCCAGGACGTAGTATGATGGTCACTCACTCCTGATTCCTTCTTCCAGTCAATAAAAGCCGATATCTCGCCTTATGTCTCAGTGTGAGTTATTGATGGTGCATCAGGCCTCAATACCTCCTTGTGCAACTGTATCCTCAATTTCTTCTTTTATAAACTCCAGTCAGTTCGGATTGGAAACAACATCTCCACAAACTCCATCAGCACAGATGCATCACAAGGCTGTGTGCTTAGCCCCCTGCTCTACTCGCTTTACACTTACGACTGTGTGGTTAAGCAAGGCTCCAATGCCATATTCAAGTTTGCTGATGACACCACTGTCATAGGCCAAGTCAAAAGTGGTGATGAATCAGCATACAGGAGGGAGAGTGAAAATCTAGCTGAGTGATGCCAAACAAAAACCTCTCACTCAATGTTAGCAAGACCAAGGAGCTGATTATTGAGCTCAGGAGAAGGAAATGAGAGGTCTATGAGCTGGTCCTCATCAGAGGATCAGAGGTGGAGAGGGTCAGCAACTTTAAATTCCTTGGAGGACCTGTCCTGGGCCCAGCATGCAAGCACAATTATGAAGAAATCACGGCAGCGACTCTACTTCCTTAGGACTTCGTCAAGATTCGGCATGACAGCTAAAACTTTGACCAACTTCTATAGATGTGTAGTGGAGAGTATATTGACTGTGCAGTCACACCCAGCCCAGAGACTCCAGGCAAAGTCATCTGATTCCAAGTAATTGGTTTATTGATCATTATAGAATGTCTTTCTGTTGCTTCTTGCTCCCTCCCCTCTCCCTTCTTCTTCTCCCAACCTTGATTCCCCTCTCCCTATACTCTGAGGAATCAAGTTAAAAAAGATATTGTGGTGATCCGGGGATGTGGTTGCCAATTGCCACAGCAATTCTAGCAGCCAGCGCTACTTTTTGTTCTTGTTTTAAAATGCGTCCGTAGTGGTGCGTGTTCAGTAGGATTATGGTGAGATGTTCAAGTTCACTTATTTTAGCTCGAGTTATACATTTGCTTCCTTGTGTGTTTGTGTGTCACCCTGAATGTAACCTGGGTGTGTAATAATCATCTCCCCCATTTGTATGTGACTGAGTTAGCTCTCACCATGCTATTGCACTCTGTTACTGTGCTTGTCGCAATAAAAACTGCCAAAGAGTTAAACAAACTTTTCTTGTCTGTCATCATGGACTGAATGCTAGCCACTTCGGTGTCAAGAGTGAGATTAGAAATTGACAGCGAAATTGAAGATCTACGGCATCTTAAGACCTAGGGAATAAGTCAAGGGACCGAGCACTCTGCCTCCCCCTCACCCCTGGGCCAACCCTCAAGGAGCATCTGGGAACCCTGATGGGGCAAGTGTACCCAGGCTCCCCAACCTGGAGTACATGGCGGAGCGCATCAACTACTTTCCCCGCAGCCTGCGCCAGGGAACCCAACACACCGCAGCTCTGTGAGGACAGGCAACATGGCAGGCACTACCAACGTCACTGAAGAAAGAATTGCATTGAATTGAATTGACGTTATTTCTTACATCCTTCACGCACGTGAGGAGTAAACATCTTTATGTTACATCTCCATTTAAATGTGCAATGTGAAATCATAGTAATTTATAATCATTTATAATAAATAGAACAGTTGATGTAATATAGAAATACACTCAGATCAGCGTGAGTTAATCAGTCTGTTGGCCTGGTGGAAGAAGCTGTCCCATAGTCTGTTAGTCCTGGCTTTTATGCTACGATACTGTTTCCCAGATGGTAACAGCTGAAATAGATTGTGGTTGGGGTGACTCGAGTCCCGAATGATCCTTCAGGCCTTTTTCTCGCACTTGTCTTTGTAAATGTCCTGAATCATGGGAAGTTCACAACTACAGATGCACTGGGCTGTCCGCTCCACTCTCTGCAGAGTCCTGTGATTCAGGGAGGTACAGCTCCCATACCAGGCAGTCATGCAGCCAAGTCAGGATGTTCTCAACTGTGCCCCTGTAGAAAATTCTTAGGATCTGGGGGCCCATACCAGACTTCCTCAACTGCTTGAGGTGAAAGAGGCGCTGTTGTGCTTTTTTCACCACGTAGTTGGTGTGTACAGACCATGTGACGTCTTCAGTGATGTGGATGCCAAGGAACTTAAAGCTGTTTATCCTCTCTATGCAAGATCCATTGAGGTCATAGGGGTTAGCCCGGCTCCATTTCTTCTGTAATCCTCAACCAGCTCCTTTGTTTTTGTGATATTGACAAAGAGGTTGTTTTCTTGACACCACTGTGTCAGAGAGATGACTCCTTCCCTGTAGGCCACCTTGTTACTGTTTCAGACTGTGGTGAACTATGTGCCTGTCTGGACACGCCCCTTGCTGACTGCTCCTGTGGCTCCTCCCACAGGCCCCTGTATAAAGGCGATCTGAGGCCTGACGCTCGGCCTCAGTCTCCAGGACATAGTATGATGGACACTCACTCCTGGTTCCTTCTTCCAGTCAATAAAAGCCGATATCTCGCCTTACGTCTCAGTGTGAGTTATTGATGGTGCATCACAGACAAGGACAATCAATTAGTTTTGTCGGCAATTTTAATTAGCAGATTAGAGTTGTGAGTGGCTACACAGTCATGGGTATACAGGGAGTAAAGGAGGGGACTCAGTACACAGCCCTGAAGGGTTCTTGTGTTGAGAGTCAGAGGGTGGAGGTGAGGGAGCCCACTCTTACCACCTGCCAGCGATCTGACTGGAAGTGCTGGATCCAGCAGCACAAGGTAGAGTCAAGGCCGACGTCGCTGAGCTTCCTGTTGAGGGAATTATGGTGTTGAGGAGATCCAAAGGGCCACAGCAATTAATGCACAAAGTCCACCCTGAAGCTCCCCTGATACAATGGTGCGTGCAGTTTGGAGCCTGCCTTGGCGCAAGTCAGACTTTCCACATAGCACAACAGGTGGAGCCCCACCATGATGATAGTGCATCTTGCCCTCGCACTACAGGGGTTGCCCTATGGGCCATCCTTGATGTAATGCCAGCTGAGCAGCGTGACTATAGGACCCTCGTAGCGATGTTGGAATGATGTTTCAAGCAGGGACCATTGGAGAAGAAGATGAAGGAAGAACTGGGCAACACACAGTGCCGGGTGGGAGAAACCCTGGGGTGCTCTCTGCAGAAATCTGCCATTGTGCTTGGCACAGCTATGCCCCGTTCTCTCCAACAGCCCAGGAAGAGCATGCTATCCACACCCTGGGCAGCATGTTCACCTGAATCACCATCACCACTATTCGAGGTGCTGGCAGAGGTGGAGAGGGGAGATGGAGTATTAAAGCATTCCAGTATCGCCCCACGTGCTGCGAGCCTGAGCTTGTGTCATCGAGGAGGAGGAGGAGGAGGAAACAGACAGGGAAGAGCCCATGAGAGAGCTCCCACTGTGAAACAGCACCGCACAAGCCCCATCGTGTCCCACGGTGTACCGGAGTGGTGAGGCAAACCATGTGGCCCAAAGCAACCTCACACCAGCGCAGTGTCACCGGGGGAAATGCTGAGCAGCCAGCACCGTGAGGTAAGTGCCGCCAGAGACCTCCGGCAGTATTCTTCCATTTTCATCTCCACAGATGGGCTGTTTGGCTGAAGAGCAAGACTTATACATGGACTGCATGGTGGAGTGCATCAGATGCCGTGTGTTGGTGGACACAAGGTCAACCATCACCATCATCCCTAAGACCATAAGATAAAGGAGCAGAAGTAAGCCATTCAGCCCATTGAGTCTGCTCTGCCATTCAATCATGGACTGATCCAATTCCCACTCCCCTGCCTTCTCCCCGTACCCTTTGATGCCCTGGCTACTCAAGAACCTATCTATTGCTGCCTTAAATGCATCCAATGACTTGACTTCCACAGCCACTTATGGCAACAAATTCCACAGATTTACCACCCTCTGACTAAAGTAATTTCTCTGCATCTCAGTTCTAAATGGACGTCCTTCAATCCTGAAGTTGTGCCCTCTTGTCCTAGACTCCCCTAGCACGGGAAATAACTTTGCTATACCTAATTTGTTCAGGCATTTTAACATTTGGAATGTTTCTATGAGATCCCCCTCATTCTCCTGAACTCCAGGGAATACAGCCCAAGAGCTACCAGATATTCCTCATACAGTAATCCTTTCATTCCAGGAATCATTCTCATGAATATTCTCTGAACCCTCTCCAATGTCAGTATATCCTTTCTAAAATATGGAGCCCAAAACTGCACACAATACTCAAGTGTGGTCTCACGAGTGCCTTATAGAGCCTCAACATCACATCCCTGCTCTTATATTCTATACCTCTAGAAATGAATGCCAATATTGCATTTGCCTTCTTCACCACCAACTCAACCTGAAGGTTAACCTTTAGGATATCCTGCACAAGGACTCCCAAGTCCCTTTGCATCACTGCATTTTGAATCCTCTCCCCATCTAAATAATAGTCTGCCCATTTATTTCTTCTACCAAAGTGCATGACCATACACTTTCCAACATTGTATTTCATTTGCCACTTCTTTGCCCATTCCCCTAAACTATCTAAGTCTCTCTGCAGGCTCTCTGTTTCCTCAACACTACCCGCTCTTCCTTCTATCTTTGTATCATTGGCAAATTTAGCCACAAATGCATTAATCCCACAGTCAAATTATTGACATACATTGTAAAAAGCAGTGGTCCCAACACCGACCCCTGTAGAACTTCGTTGGTAACCGACAGCCAGCCAGAATAGGATCCCTTTATTCCCACTCTTTGCTTTCTGCCAATCAGCCAATGCTCCACCCATGCTAGTAACTCACTAATTCCAGGGGCTCTTGCTAAGCAACTTCACGTGTGGCACCTTGTCAAACGCTATTGTCTATTGTCTATAATAGACAATATATTCTGAAAATGCAGGTACACCACATCTACTGCATCTCCTTTGTCTACCCTGTTTGTAATTTCCTCAAAAAGTTGCAGTAGGTTAGTCAGGCAGGATCTTCCTTTCAGGAAACCATGCTGGATTTGGCCTATCTTGTCATGTGCCTCCAGGTATTCTGTAATCTCATCCCTAACAATCGATTCCAACAGCTTCCCAACCACCGATGTCAGGATGTCTTCCCCCACATCCATCTGGCTATCTTCCCCACCATGGACCAGCCATCCTCACCTGGGTGGACAATGGTGGTGCAGCTCGTTGAGAAGGGGAGGCCCTTCGCCTGGACTGACACCTGTGATGCCGGCTTCGACCAGCTCCGAGCTGCTGTCAACCAGGCCCCGGTGCTGGTGTACCCCAATCCAGCACACCCCTTCATTGTTGACACAGACACCAGCAACAGGCTTGGCGCAGTGCTGTCACAGGAGGGGGACCAAGGAGAATGCACTGAGGCATATTTTGGCCGCACCCTGAGCCACCCTGACACTTGTGTCACTCGACAAGCACAATAACAAACAGAGCACAATAGCTCAGTAAGAGCGAACTCAGTCACGTACAAATGGGGCTTTTTGCCATGGTCCAGGCCCTCTGCCCCGTCTGCCTTTATGGCCAAAGGTACCTGCCTCGCACAGACTTGGTGTTGCTGACTTGGCCTGCGATTTTGGGGCTGTAAAGATGCTGGGCAAGCTGTGCAAATGCTTCTATTGGCCAGGGTGCAGATAGGACATTGGGATGTTCCTGCACTGCACATCCTAGAAAGGACTGAGCTGCCGGTTTTAGGGTGCCAACGTACCTGTTGGAGGCCCCTGGAGAGTGGAGAGGAGGACATCCTCGGCCGCTTCTCCTGCACTGATGCCAGGAACCGTTGCATTCTCATGGCCATAGATTACTTCATGAAGTGGCCAGAGGTGTACATAGTCCTGGATCAGAGTGCTACCACACGGCTGAGAGACTCGTGGAGGAGTTCTTCTGCCGTTTCCGCACCCTAAGGAGCTCTACAGCGACCAGGGGTGCAACCTTGAGGTGCAGCTGTTTGACAAGGTCTGCAGGCGGCTGGGAAGCACCAGAAAGCAGGTCACCCCATTCATCCACAAAGTGCTGGGCTGGTGGAATGTTTTCACCCCCTGCACCCTGGCTACGCAGCTTGCCATCCTCGTCAGCTGGCACCAGCATGGTTGGCATCGCCACCTAACCCCAGTATTGTTGACATAACGGGCAGCAAACAAGAAAGCACCAGATGTACGTCAGCTGCACTCCGGTTCAGGCGAAAGCTGCGCCCGGCGATGGATCTGGTGCTCGGCCCCCGTTCAAAGCTAGCCATTCCTGCGGAGGCTGGGTTGGAGTACTTGCAGCACCTCAGGAGTTGCCCGTGGCTGTTCACGACGAAGCTCGGCAGAACCAAAGTGCAGCTAGCAACGGCCAGAAATGGGCTTATGGTGCCCACATCCAAGCACAGGACTTTATCGGGTGGGGAAGCGATTTTGGGTCTCTTGCCCCTCCCAGAAGATGAGACTGTCTCCCAAACTTGGAGGTCATTGAAAGGAGCCAGGAGAGGTGCTCGTTTGCAGTTCCGATGTGGTATACCAGGTGTGACAGAGTGATGGAAGACCATTGTGCTGCACAGGGAATGGCTGGCACTGTACCGGCCCATGGGCACCACCAACCCAGAAAGGTTGAGGGAAGGAGGTGACCGTCCAGGTGCCCTGCCTCTTTCCTCACTAAATTGTGCCTCCCTTGGAGGTAGGTGGTGCTACAGATATCTCTAAGTCCCCAAGGGGATGTTGTCGACCACCACCAGGACTTTGGGACTTTGTTGTGGAAGCTGAGGCTGGCCCCTCAGGTGGGCGCAGTGTGGCACTTCGGGGCATGGTCAACAGCTCTCCCCAGCATTCCTAGTGGCCAGCGCAGCTTATTGTTCTTGCTTTAAGATGTGATTTCAGTAGAATTATGGTGAGATGTTCAAGTTTATTTATTTTAGCTCGGGTTATACAGCTGCGCAATTGTGCCACTCTGAATGTATCTGGAGTGTGCACTAATCACCTCCCCTGTCTGCATGTGACTGAGTTGGTGCTCACACTCTGCCTGTTACTATGTTCAATTATGGGGCAATTGTGATAAACGAGATGTTCTTGTCTGTCATCATGGACCGAATACTTACCACAATATGCACATGGAGATTTGTTTATTGAGCGTTCACAACAGAAGTAAGTTTGTGAATACATTGGATTCAATACAAAATATTAAAACAGGTCCAGTACTGTAGTTGTATTTCCATTCCATTGGAAATGACACTTGTAGGATGTAAATACCAAGTTAACACTGGGTCACTATTCAAATGATTGAGATTATCTTCGATGGGAATTTGAGTTGAATGGGACCAGTTGGACTGAAAAGCATGTTTCTGTGCAGTATGACTCCATGATTCTATATAAATATCAGGTCATGATTCAGGGCATGATTCAAGTAAATAAATACCAAATCAGCACCTGTACTTCTATGACTAATTTTATGCCAGGAAACGTCATAAGTGACAATATTATAAACAGAAAAAATCCTGCAGATGCTGGAAATCCAAAATAACAGGTACAAAATGCTGGAGCAGTCCTGATGAAAGGTCTCTGCCTGAAACGTCGACTGTTTATTCATTTCCATAGATGCTAGGACATGGTCATGGATATTTGCATTTCAATAACAAAAAAAACATTAAAAAATAAGATAGCTACAATGGGAATGACAAAAGAAGTAAGAGGTGACTAGATCTGCACATCAAAAAATTATAAGTAACAAAAGAAACATTGCGGAAGCCCAGCGTCTCATGGAACCTTTCATTAAATGAAAATACTAGCATGATAGAAGATAGCACAATTATAAATTGGGTTCACTCATTTGCAGACGCTTGGGCACTACACACAATTTTAAATTTATGTGAGCATTTCCATCTCCTTGTTAGCTTTTTTCAGTTTATGTAAATATTGAATTATTTTGGATCTCTTTTATTTCATCTGTCTGGAAATTGCGATCAGACGCCATTTGTAGATAGGTCACAGTTTACCAAATGGTTAAAGCTTCCTTTCATTAAGTTTGAAGCAACTTGATTTTGTTCCTTGCATTCAGTTTTCTCAGGTGCTTATTGTGCACTAGTCAATCACAAGAAGAAACTTCCTCTGTTAACCTTTTGTTTTACAGTTGTACAATACGTTGACCTACAATTAATATCTATATTCATTTCATAAATTTGGTCTATTGGCAACAGGTGGGTCAGTATTAAAATGAATTTGAATGGATTTTTTAAATACTTTTGGATGCACTAGCAATGTAGACTTATTGCATCATCATATTCAATGAACAGAATTTATAAACATGAATGAACAATTCAAGTTCAAGTTTATTATCATACAACTGTATACATACATATGGCAAAATGAAACAATGTTCCTCTGGACCAATGTGCACATTATATATAACTCACACACAAGACAAACGTAATATTACCACAAATAAATTAACAAATAATAAGGTGCATCTATCACACAAGTTAAAAAGTAAACAGTATAATGCTACTGCCGCTTCATAGGTGATGAGACGTGGGTGGATTCAGTGAGTTCAGTAATCTCACGGCCTGGGAGCAAGAAGCTGTTGCTCATTTTTAACAGTCCTTGTCCTATTGCTACAGTACCTGCTGCCTGATGGTAGAGATTGTTGGACGGTTAAGAAGGATCATTGACCATGCAAAGAGTGCTGCATAGGATCCTCTCAGCAGTCCTCACAACCCTTTTTGGTTTCCTGTGATCAGATGCCTTGTAGTTTCCATACCGGACAATGGTGGCTGTTCAGGAAACTCCCAATGGTGCTCCTGTAAAAATCAGTTCAAATGGGGGTTGGGGCGAGGAAGACTCACTCGCCTCAGTCTCCTCAGGAAGTGGGGTTGTTGCTGTGGTTTCTTTGCAGAAGAGGGACCAGGTGAGATTGTCTGATATGTACACTCCCATAAACTTGCCTGTCCACTGAGAGGCCATATTTGCAAAGAGGAGCGATCAGCCTGCACCTTCCTAAAGTCCACAATCATCTCGTTAGTCTTGTCCACATTGAGACTCAAGTTGTGCTCGCACCATTCTACAAGCCGCTCTGCCTTGTCTCTCTGTGCCATCTTGTCATTGTTGATGAGGCCAATCACTGTGGTGTGTCAACAGCAAACTTGATGATTTGGTTTGAACTGGATCTAGCAGTACAGCCATGTGTCAGCTTTGTGAACAGCAGGAGGCTGAGCATGCAGTCCTGGGGGCGGGGTGCCGGTGCTCAGCATTATGGAGCTAGAGATGTTGCTGCCAACATGGACTGATTGTGGTCTTTCTATCAAGAAGTCCATGATCCAGGTACAGAGGAAGGTGTTGAGACCCAATGAGGACAGTTACCCACCAGCCTCTGAGGTATGATTGTATCTGATGTCAGGTTAAAGTCTATAAACAGCATCTATTATAACCAGTATAAACAGTATGAGGCACCACTTTCCAGGTGCAACAGGACAGAGTGGAGTGCAGAGGCTATGGCATCGTGGCACAATGTTTATAGTAGAAGCAAAATGGAAAGGGTCCTATGTAGCAGAAAGATGGGATTTAATGTGATTCGTAACCAGCTACTTAAAGCACTTCATTATGGTTGAGGTCAGTGACACTCATTTTGGTTGTACAAACATTAAAAATAGTCTTCAAGTTCTTCAAAAATAAAGAAAATACCACAAAGAGAAAATTGCTGCAGTTTACGCCTGATTCCTGCTCTGTGACATGAACTTTTGCATTCACTTCTTTGCTGCCACATTGGTCTGCATTGCATGAGTCTAGCATTGCCTCAATTTCAGAACCTTTGACCGTTTCAGGATCCTTCCAGCTGAGGCATGGCCAACACAGAAGCTTGATACCATTGAGGGGAAAACCATCTACAAGCTGGGTACTCAATTCACAACCTTGAACATTCACTCACTCAACCATCCGTGTACGACGGCTATGGGAATGTACCATCTCCAAGATCCAGTGCAGCAATTCAGCTCAGCTTTTAACTTGGTGTGCTCTATCACAAAAAGGGTAAGGACAGGGGGGGAGGTTTCACTGTAAATAACATTCTATTCTGACTCCAAAATGCAGAGCCGTTCTTTCATATTGCAGGGTTGAACACTTGGAACTTTCATCTTGACAGCTCAGTGGGAGATCCATCAATACACAGGCTCCTGCAGTACAAGAAGGCAACTGAACTCCAACTGCTTACGGGCAATTGGGATGGGCAGTAGCTGTGTTACCTGTAAAACACACATGACCAGAATGAACGAATATAGAACAATGCCTCCCATCCTAAGATTCCTATACTTACAAATTAAAATAAACTTTTATAGGAAAATGTTAGATGACATATTCCTCTTTCTTAATTTTATTCCTTCTACTTCATAACCTGATTTATCCAGCATCAGCTTCCTTATTTGGACAATGAACAGAGTTTCTGATCCCACCTCATTTCCACCAGAAAAAATACCTTCACGATGTTGTCTGCTCACTGTTAGCCATGGTTTTGGCATGTACATGCTTCTGCACTGTAAAAGGCAAAACTACCATATGGGGATGGATCTCAAACAAGGACGAGACAGCGTACAGAAAGGAGATGGAGAGTCTAGTGGCTTGCTGTCAAGCCAATGCTTCCTTCAATGACAGCAAAATGAAGGAGCTGGTCATTGACACTAGGGAGTGGGGTGAAGCACTGCAAATCTGCCTATATGAATGGTTTTGAAATGCAGATGATTGAGGGATATAGGGTGTAAATATTGCCAACAATTTGTCCATATCCAGCCACAAGAATACTATGGCCTGAAAAGTACACCAACACCTCTGCTTCTCAGAAGGCCAAGGTAGCTGGGATAGCATCCTATACACATGTATCACAGCTTGGTAGGCAACTGCTCTGCCCGAGACAACAGGAAATTACAGAGAGTTGTGGACGCAGTTGGTCCGGGCACGAAAATCAGCCTCTTCTTCACTGACTCCGTCTACACTTCCTGTCGCTTTGTAAACCAGCTAACTTTGGTTCTGGTTTCAGGTCACGCTGGTGAGGCCCAGCGACTACTTATGGGTGGCAAAAAAGCAAAGCATAGAAAACTACTACGTACCTTACTAATAACGCTTCATTAACGATGATCACCGCTAACGATGCTAACAATGAAGAGTCAAGGAACAACTGGTGAGTCAAGGTTTGCCCGAGAGCAAGGAAAGTCCTGATATCTAATCACCGGGCTGAATTGGAAAGGTACGGGCCAAATCATGATAGTGGAGTCCAGGTCCCAGAGCAGTCAGAGAGAGCAGGTGATCCGATGTTTGGACGATTTAAGTGCTGGGCCAAATTGAAAATGTCAAGGTGTCAGTACCAGAGGTGAGGTGAGGGTGGGTTCTGGTCATTGCTCTGCAATTTTTACTCAGCTCTATGCTGAACTGCAGTGATGGCCAGCATCACATCTGTGATCTCACAATGTTTACTCAGCTTTGCCATGAACTGTAGCTGTTGTCTGCTCCAGCTGCAGTGATGTCTGGCTTCATTTCTTTCTTAAAACTGCAGTTCTGGATGCTATTTGCTGGCTTTTTTTGTTTGCACAATTTCTCTCTCTCTCCCTCCCTCCCTCTCTCTCTAACTCTCTCTCTTGAAGAAAAACTTTGAAGACCTCCTTGATGCGAGTGCGCTTATTCCATTCCACAGCAACATATTTGTGTCAGACTTAATGCTTGACCAATGGAAAGCTGAGAAAGTCATGTCCCTAATTAAAAAGAGCAACATTTCAGGCGCAGCACAATGTTTCGATACTGACCTTAGGTGCTGTCTGTGTGGAGTTTGCTTGTTCTCCCTGTGACTGGATAGGTGTCCACCATGTGCTTTCGTTTCTTCAAAGAGATGTGCTGGTCACTGAGTTCTGTAATTGTCCCTAGTGTAACTGAGCAGCAGAGGTGTTGGTGGGAGAACGGTGAACGCAGAGTAAAAATACTTGAAAGGCATAGGAGAAGGAAGAAATTGTAGAAAAATTTTAGGACAATTGGACTGGTAAGAACATTTTGAGAGTTGGCTTAAACTTGTTGGGTTTCTATGTTGTAAGAAAATACAGAACTATACAAGTGGACAGAATCCCTGCTAAAATCCTTAACTCAGAGACAAAGAACCTATCACAAATCCATGTTCTCATTGCCAAAATCTGGGAAGTGGAGCTCCTCAAAGATGCTGTAATCATCACCATCTTCGAGTAACTCTTTCTTGCTCCCTTTAGTTCATTCTAATTACAGTAAGAGCAAATGCTTGACATAAGTGCTGATCATTAAGTGGCCATGCTACAAATGAAAAAATGCCAAAGGGTTGAAACTAGTGATTATCTATGGGAGAGTTATGAACAGTACTGATGAAAAACTCTCCAAAATGCAACTAAACTGAAACTTATTTACAACAGCACTACAACATGTGTAGCACAATGAACATTGACACAGATAAAAAGTTAACGGAAGGAGGAGAAACACCTCGATAATATTTAACCAATAATGGTATTTTATGCAGAGATCAGTACTTCAAAAAGTGTATTATAAAAACAAAGAATGTGGTTACTCTACTAATCAAAAGCAATTGACCTTTTAAATAACTTAAAGATATTGTTAAATTTGTATTTTAAAAATCAGAGCTGTTTTGCATGTGAAAAAATTAACAAGGCAGGGCAAAAGGTGTTCTGACAAAGTCACTGCCTAGGTAATGACAATACATGTCCTTCGGCAGAATGTAAATTGGCTTTTGGTCTCAAATTGCCATAAAGAGTGTTAACCTATCATTGATGTAGTCATTGTACCTAATGAACGTGTGAGTTATGACTTGCTGAAATAAGCATTTTAATGATTATGTTTATTGAGTAAAACATGAGCAACCAAGCTTCAATTACAAATAAAATGCTTCTTGTCTATCAAGAGGAGGCAGGAGACTGACACATGGTATTTACTGAGCCGATTTATGCCACATGTAGGGAATGATATTTCTCCACAAAGGGTTCTTTGGTCAGATTTATGTTTCAGTAGCATCATGCAGATTTAATTCTCCTTTTCGTTAAAACTGAACGGGATTTTACTTCTGATGCCGTGACTGAGACATGAAACTGTGGAAATGTAATTGTCACTAAGATATTAAGTATAAGCACGTAACAATATTTCATCTTTTTTGAGATCTTTTAAAATTTTCAAAAAAATGTCTTCTAAAATGAATACCATGACATACTGTAAGTTGAATTCATGGAACTGTGGTTCATGAATTGCTGAGTGTGTGAGATAACTTGTTCCCAGACAATGGGAACTGAATGACATGGGAGTGAATGTAGAATAAAGATCAATCTAAAGAGACACCTATAATCACCGAAGAAATAATTATAAAACTAACACAAAAGTGTCTGTACTTAAAATACATAATTTTCTACGTGTACAACATCAAATGAAAAACTAATTAGTCATAAATGTCAGTGACATGTCCCAATTCAACTCCATTCCGGTGAAACAATTATTGACAAACAAAGAAAGGAAATGGGCGCTGGCATTGCAGATTTAGCATTAAAAAGTTCAAGTACAAAGGAAATTTTAATAATAAATCTTTTCACATGAAAGTATGAATTGCAATAAGATATTCGATCATCCTTTCATAGTTTGAATACTGGTCAGAGCATAAAATTCTGGAAGACGCTGGATTGCTTGCTTGAGCTGTGTAGGCTTGAGCAATGTTTGTGGTCCTGCACTTAACCTCCTGATCCTTTTGGTAAAGGCAGTGAAAAACAACAATAGTACCTGCAGCTGAATACAAGCACATTCATGTCGCATTGAGCGACTCACTAATTGAGCTCGAGTCTGTGCTGTTACATTTTATTTTGCTGACAAACTAGCATGTTGCGGACAAATAGGCATCCATTTCTGTCGGGCTTCTCACACACAAAGACAAGCTCTGATTGCTTTACAGACCGTTGAACAGCAAGTGGGCGCTGAGTGGCGCAGAGAGGGAGAACAGGGTTAAATGAGGGCCTGATGAAAAGAATGGCTCACAATGGCCGGGAGCCTTTATCGGTGCTAACAAGCCTGTTTCAAGGATGCTGTCTCCTTAACTGAGTCGTACTTTATTGGTATACCATTATAATTGTGCTCAGAGAGTAGCAATTTTATCTCAGTCAGGAGGTCTAGGTCAAGCTCAGCAGTAGGACTTAAGCAGCAGAGAAAACAACCAGAAGGATCTTCTTCGGAGACAGTTCATTCAGATGAGGATAACATGCTTTGTTTCCAGTCTGAGATTTCAAAGGGAATTAATGATACCGATGTAAGATATACGGGATTATATGCGGAGCAGATGGAGCATAATGTAATGAGTGGTGTATGCTCCTTCCATAGTTTTTAATTGGCCTCCATTTGTTCATCGGTGGGGTTTTATCTGGGAGACATTGATAACATCCTTGCAGCAAATTCTCTCTATCCTGGGAAGAATTTGCCATGATGGAGCACGGAATGCTTATTTTAACAATCTGACCACAACTTGTAGAATTAGCTGAATGTGGTCATAGCTGCAAAACTGGGAATACTGGCCTGGGAGATCCATTCAGTTGCCCTGGACTTGGGAAACCCATACATTGGTGGATTCTGTGAATTAGGCGATAGCACCTCAGGATCAGTAAATTACAGATGTTACACCCTTGTTCAGAAACGTGTTATGAATAAATCCAATTACTATAGACCAGACTACTTAATCAACTGCAAGGGAAACTGTAAAATTTAGGAGCAGAGTATTCAGTCAAGTGTGAAATGATCAGAAAATAGTGGGAGTCACTCATGAACCCAGCCAACAAATTTCTGAATCCTTGAAATCCAGCCCCATTAAGGAGGCTCCATTCTGCAAGCACTCCTCCTCAGCCACTTCCTTCCCTGCCTCAAGTTTACTGACAAACTCCCAGAACACCTCCAACAGTCTCAAACTTCCTTGCAGAAATACTTCTCCTTGCAGCGGTCTGTCTTGTCCTGATTTTGTTAACAGATTGCTCCCATATTGTTCTTGGCCCTGATCTGGGTAGTAAGACTCCCACCTAGCCCCCTGGCACTAGTAGACTGCTCTCTAGGGAGATATTTGTGGCTAAGGTCTGTGTCATAAGGGACGTGAGACTGGACCCAAATGCAGGACGCAGGCACTGATGTACTGGGGACAGGACGGGACAAGCTAAAGGATAGGACAAGGCGTGGAGACCGTGGCATTCAGAGATGACTGTGGTGTTCAGAAAGGATCCTGGAGTTCAGAGAGGATCTTGGAGTTCAGAGAGGATCTTGGAGTTCAGAGATGTTCTCGAGGCTTGGCTAGAGGCAGGGATCTGGAGGCTTGGGTCTCAAGGCCTGAGTCTTGAGGCTTGCTTGAGGCTGAGGTCTTGAGTCTTGGCTAGAGGCTGGGGTCTAGAAGCTTGGCTCAAGGATGGGTTCTTCGGACTAGGAATGCTGGGAGGAGAGCCCACTGGGTGGGCCTCAGAACTCCTGGGCAGGGCCCGGACTTCCCAGGCAGGACACAGGGGCCTGGGCAGGTCGTGGGGCACAACCCGTAGGAGGCGAGGGATAGCAAGGGGCAGAGTCCTCTGAGCGGGCCACAGAACTCCTGGGCAGGGCCCAGACCTCCCAGGCAGGACCCAGGGGCCTGGGCAGGTCGCGGGGCTCCTGGACAGGATGCGGGGCACAACCCATCAGAGGCGAGGGATAGGAAGGGGCAGAGCCCTCCGCTGGGCAATGGCAATCCGGCCTGGCTTACCCGATGGAGGCAAGGGATAGGAAGGGAGCTCGGTACAGGGTGACTGCGGCCGGAAGGCTCAGGTGGCCACGGAGCAGCCCAGTCCATCACTCACTCACAGAACTCGTCATTAACAGTGGTACTCCAAGCCGGGACGGACAGGACAACCCCCCAACTATACTCACTCCCAGAGCCCCTTAAATTCACAGCCAACCGATAGGCATCAATGGCGTCTCCTTGAGCCCAACCAAGCTAAGATGATCCTCAGGTGTGACTATTTGAGTTCAAGGCAAGATGAGGGGCGGTCGAAGGACCCGGAGTCCGGAGTCAGCGGACCGGATCAAGGACTGGAATGTGAACTTCGGACCCGACCATAACAGTCTGCCCCAATCTTTCATTGGACTTCTATCCCAATCTTGACACTCACTTCTTTCTCAGCTCTGATCCTTCTGGAAGGCAACCTCCCCACTCTCCCTTTTCAGATCCCATTATTTTCTTCACATAGATTCTCACTTTCAATCCTCATCTTTCAAACACCATCCTTTCTCCCATATCAGGCTCACCTACCTTTCCAGCCCCAGGCCATAATCTCTAGTCTATGATTGACAACCCTCTTCCCTACCTTCCTGATTCACATATTCTATTTCATTCTCTGTCTCAATCATGGGCAATCCATAAAACTATAAGACATAGGAGCAGAATTTGTCTGCTCCACCACTTAATCAGACCTGATTGATTATCGTTCTCAACCCCATTCTCCAGCCTTCTCCCTGTTACCTTTGACACCCTCACTAATCAAGAACCTATCAACCCTTGCTTTAAATATATCCAATGACTTGACTTCTTCAACCATCTGTGGCAATGAATTTCACAGATTTACTGCTCTCTGATTAAAGAAATTCTTCTTCATCTCTGTTCTAAAGGGATATCCACTTATGGGACTTTGTTATCTCTCAATCATCTGCTGCTTGCCAGAATTGCATTTAACTTCTTCACCACTGAGTCTGTGCCCTCTGGCCCTAGATTCCCCCACTATTGGAAACAACCTCTCCGTGTCCATTCCATTGAGGCCTTTTAATGTTCGATACGTAACAATGAGATTCCCCCTCATTCTTCTGAACTCCTGCATGTACAGGCCCAGAGCCATCATCGTATGCTCCTCGTACAGTAACCCTTTCATTCCAGCGATCATTCTCTTGAACTTCCTCTGGACCCTGACATAGCCAGCACATCCTTTCTTGGAGAAGGGGCACAAAACTGCTCTCAATACTCCAGGCGTAGTCTGACAAATGCCTTCAAAAAGCCTCACCATTGCATACTCTAATGTTTAGGGAATCCTGCACAAAGACTCCCAAGTCCTTTTGCAGCTGGGCAATGATATCCAGTTATACTGTGCATTATCAAAATGCAACATAGGGCCCATTACTGTGAGACACTACTGTGGCACTAAGAACACCACGTGAATACTCTTTCATTTCCCAGTCAACATTCTGCATGAATGGATCTTAAACAGGCACAGAGGTCTTCAGATGAAATTTCAACACAACCTCCACAATTGCAGCAAAACCCTTACTCCTGATAAAGAAAGAGCCAGAAGTCCTCAGCTTTTACAGAACCTTCCCCCCACCCCCCAGGAGTTCTGCCTGCAGTGCTATAATAGGAAGGTCTTTTCTGAGGGTCACCACCTTGCCGTTGTGCAGAGGCTTGAGAAGTCCTGAGATCCTGAGAGCGAAGCCGTCTGGACTTTCACCACCTGATGCTTAGCTCCTGGTAGGATCACCGATGGCGGTAAGGTCAATGGGGAGGTTCCAAACAAACAGCAATCCAACCAAGGCCTCAGTGGTGGAGTTGTCAGAAGATGATGACACATCACAATGGAGGAGGACTGCAGCTGTGAACTGTTCCCACTCGTCTTACATTCCACGCCACTAGACCCTGATAACTATCTGTCAAGGACCACGTGGTGGTTGCCCATGCATCAGCAACTCCACATTAGACTAAGTCACACACAGGCGCTCTCCATTAAAGGAGTCGGCTGACAGCTCCTTAGGAGAACTTCATTCTTGACTCAACAGACCTCACTGCACACAGTGATTACTACCAGTCACCTATCCTCATCCGAGGTAGCAGTGTTCTTGCATTTTAAACACTATTTTAAGAAATTACAAGTAGTGATAGAGGCACTGTACGTGTGAGATAGCACTTTGGTCACATATTCACTCATAGCTTTGTCCAGAAGAAGTCAGATGTTATTCTGGCAAATGATAGATAATTGAGATATAAGACTTGGATGGCTCAGGGACAGGAATGGCTACTGAGAGTGCCAGGCCTTAGATGTTTCAGAAAGGACAGGGAGGGAGGCAAAAGAGGTGGGGGCATGGCACTGTTGATCAGAGATGGTGTCATGGCTGCAGAAAAGGAGGAAGACATGAATTGTCTACTTAGTCTCTGTGGGTGGAAGTTAGGAACAGGAAGGGGTCAATAAATCTACTGGGTGTTTTTGATAGACCACCCAATAGTAACAAGGTCATCGTGGAATAGATAAGAAGACAGATTCTGGAAAGGTGTAATAATAACAGGGTTGTCCTGGTGGGAAATTTTAATTACCCCAATATTGATTGGCATCTTCCTAGAGCAAGGGGATTAGATGGGGTGGAGTTTGCTAGGTGTGATCAGGAAACTTTCCTGACACAATATGTAGATAAGCCTACAGGAGGAGAGGCTGTACTTGATCTGGTATTGGGAAATTAACCTGGTCAGGTGTAAGATCCCCCAGTGGGAGAGCATTTAGGAGACAGTGATCACTATTCTATCTCCTTTACCGTAGTTTTGGAGAGGGATAGGAAAGCGTTTAATTGGAGTAGGGGGGAAATATGAAGCTATCAGTCAGGAACTTGGAAGCATGAATTGGGAACAGATGTTCTCGGGGAAATGTATGGCAGAGATGTGGCAAATGTTCAGGGGATATTTGCGTGGTATTCCAATGAAACAGGGGAAGTATGGTAGAGAACAGGAACCATGGTGTACAAAGGCTGTTGTAAATCTATTCAAGAAGAAAAGAAAAGCTTACAAAAAGTTCAAAAAACTAGGTAATGATAGAAATCTAAAAGATTATAAGGCTAGCAGGAAGGAGCTTAAGAATGAAATTGGGAGAGCCAGAATGGGCCATGAGAAGGCCTTGGCAATCAGGATTAAAGAAAACCCCAAGGCATTCTACAAGTATGTGAAGAGTAAGAGGATAAGACATGACAGAATAGGACCAATCAAGTGTGACAGTGGAAAAGTGTGTATTGTATGGAAATGGAGGAGATAGCGGAGGTACTTAATGAATACTTTGCTTCCGTATTCTCTACGGAAAAGGACCTTGGCGATTGAGGAGATGACTTACAGTGGACTGAAAAGCTTGAGCATGTAGATATTAAGAAAGAGGATGTGCTGGAGCTTTTGGAAAGCACCAATTTGGATAAGTCACCAGGACAAGATGAGTCGTAGGCTACTGTGAGAGGTGAGGGAGAAGAATGCTGAGCCTCTTACAATGATCTTTGCATCATGAATGTGGACAGGAGAGATTCCGGCAGATTGGAGGGTTGCAGATGTTGATCCCTTATTCAAGAAAGGGAGTAGAGATAGCCCAGGAAATTATAGACCAGTGAGTCTTACTTCAGTGGTTGGTAAGCTGATGGAAAAGATCCTGAGAGGCAGGATTTATGAATATTTGGAGAGACATAATATGATTAGGAATAGTCAGCATGGTTTTGTCAAAGGTAGGTCATGCCTCATGAGCCTGATTGAATTTTTTGAGAATGTGACTAAACACATTGATGAAGGTAGAGCAGTAGATGTAGTGTATATGGATTTCAGCACGGTATTTGATAAGGTACTCCTTGCAAGGCTTATTGAGAAAGTAAGGAGGCATGGGATCCAAGAGGACCTTGCTATGTGGATCCAGAACTGGCTTGCCCGCACAAGGCAAAGAGTGGTTGTCGGTGGGTCATATTCTACATGGAGGTTGGTCACCAGTGGAATGCCTCAGGGATCTGTTCTGGCACTCCTTCTCTTCGTGATTTTTATAAGTGACCTGGATGAGGAAGTGGAGGGATGGGTTAGTAAGTTTTCTGTTGATAAAGGTTGGGGGTGTTGTGGATCATGATGAGGGCTGTCAGAGGTTACAGCAGGACATCGATAGGATACAAAACTGGGCTGAGAAGTGGCAGATGGAGTTCAACAAAGATAAGTGTGAGGTGGTTCATTTTGGTAGGTCAAATACGATGGCAGAATATAGTATTAATGGTAAGACTCTTGACAATGTGGATGATCAGAGGGTTCTTGGGGTCCGGGTCCATAGGACACTCAAAGCTGCTGCACTGGTTGACTGTGTCGTTAAGAAGGCATACGGTACATCAGCGTTCATCAACTGAGAGACTGAGTTCAAGAGCCGAGAGGTAATGTTACAGCTGTATAGGATCTTGGTCAGCCCCCACTTGGAGTACTGTGCTCAGTTCTGGTCGCCTCACGACAGGAAGGATGTGAAAACTATAGAAAGGGATGCAGAGGAGATTTACAAGGATGTTGTCTGGACTGGGGAGCATGCCTCACGAGAATAGGTTGAGTGAACTTGGCCTTTTCTCCTTGGAGCAACAGAGGGTGAGAGGTGACCTGATAGAGGTGTATAAGATGATGAGAGGCATTGACCATGTGGAGGATAGTCAGAGGCTTTTTTCTGGGGCTGAAATGGCTAACACGAGAGGGCACAGTTTTAAGATGCTTGGAAGTACTGTAGGTACAGAGTCAGTAAAGTACATCAGGGGTAAGTTTTTCACACAGAGAGTAGTGATTGCATGGAATGGGCTGCTGGTGATTGTGGTGGAGGTGGATACAATAGGGTCTTTTAAGAGGCTTCTGGGTAGGCACATGGTGTTCAGAAAAATAGAGGGCAATGAGTAACCCTAGGTAATTTCAAAAGTAAGTACGTGTTCAGCACAGCATTGTGGGCTGAAGGGCCTACTGATCCTGATGAAGGGTCTCGGCCGAAAACATCGACAGTGCTTCTCCCTATAGATGCTGCCTGGTCTGCTGTGTTCCACCAGCATTTTGTGTGTGTGTTGCTTGAATTTCCAGCATCTGCAGATTTCCTCGCGTTTGCTCTATTGTACTGTAGGTTTTCTATGTTCTTCTAAAGAAGAAAACAAATTGCATGACATTAGAATCAGAATCAGATTTATTATCACCTGCGTATGTCATGAAATTTGTTAGCTTAGTAGCAGTACTCAAAAACTTCTATAGCTGGACCGTGGGGAGCATTCTGACAGGCTGCATCACTGTCTAGTATGGAAGGGCTACCGCACAGGACCAAAAGAAGCTGTAAATCTAGTCAGCTCCATCTTGGGTACTAGTCTACAAAGTATCCAGGATATCTTTAGGGAGCGGTGTCTCAGAACGGCAGCGTCCATTATTAAAGCATCCAGCACCCAGGACATGCACTTTTCTTACTGTTACCATCAGGTAGGAGATACAGAAACCTGACGGCACACACTCAGTGATTCAGGAACAGCTTCTTCCCCTCTGCTATCCGATTCCTAAATGGACATTGAAGATTTGGATACTACCTCACTTTTTTAATATACAGTATTTCTGTTTTTACACATTTTAAAATAATCTATTCAATAAACATAATGGATTTACTTGTTTATTTATTGTTATTTTTTTCTCTCTCTGCTAGATTATGTATTGTATTCAACTGCTGCTGCTAAGTTAACGAAGTTCACATCACCTGTCAGTGATAATAAACCTGATTCTGATTCAGTTCAATGCATTACATAATATAGAAGAAGATATAATATGGAAGAAAAAATATAAAATGATAATAAATAAATAAATCAATTGCAGTATACATATATTGAATAGATTAAAAATCATGCAAAAACCAGAAATAATACAAATTTAAAAAGTGAGATAGTGTTCATGGGTTCAATGTCCATTTAGGAATCAGATGACAGAGGGGAAGAAGCTGTTCCTGAATCACTGAGTGTGTGCCTTCAGGCTTCTGTACCTCCTACCTAATGGTAACAGTGAGAAAAGGGCATGCCCTGGGTGCTGGAGGTCCTTAATGATGAACACTGCCTTTCTGAGACACTGTTCCTTGAAGATGCCCGTTACTTTGTAGGCTCGTACCAAAGATGGAGCCAACTGAATTTACAATGAGTGAAGATAAACATCATTCTGATATGGGTCTTTAAATAGACAGAGTTGGAAGAGGGCAGGGAGAGGGGAATCATGGTTGGGAAAAAGGCAGTGGAGAGGGGAGGGAATAGAATGCACCAGATAAACATTCTGTAATGATCAATAAAGCAATTGTTTGGAATCAAATTATTTGCCTGGTGTCTCATGTCTGGGTGTGTCTGCACCCACAGCATCCCCTGTCTCAGCATGTTTCTCTGCCACCTCTCCCACACCCCTCCCACAGCACTCCCACACCCCTCTCACAGCACTCCCATACCACTCCCACACCCCTCCCCCGGCACTCCACCCTCACCATTCCCAACATCCTTTGCTCCCGCCAGATTTACAATCTCACTCTCTACTCCATATTGACAAATATAGTAATGTGCACAAGTCTTAGGCACACACACATATATAGCTAAAGTGCCTAAGACTTCTGCACAGTATTGTACATCTGTGGCTTCAACTGACCACAGGTCATGAGTGTCTTCAATTTAACTACTTCAGCAGAGCAGAACGGAGCTATGGCTTCATCTGTCACTTCAGAGGCACTCCATATTGAATGACAGAACTTAAAACAAATTGAGGCTGTATTTAATCTAATTACTGCAGGAGGAAAACCTGACCTGGGTCAGTGGCATCAATAGAATTCAGGTCAATTCAGATTGGATGATTGATGTTGGATCTGTGTGACCACAGTTTCCTCTTCTGGCTCTGAATCTAGATGCTATGTATTGAAATGCCTCTGTAGTAAGCTTGCTTCTTTGATCTGTGGTCAAGCCACTTGTATTTGTGGGAACTGGTTTGAGAGAAGAGATAACAGAGACGTCAAGAATAGTTCAACAACAAATGTTTATCCAGGTGCCCAAAGACCCAAATTCCCCATCACCTTCATGAAATGTGGCATTAACTAGTTTATTGATGTTGATCTGGAAGGGACTAGATCAGTTTGATAAAGTCAACAAATGAAACCGTAGAAGCAAAGTAGAATTTATACAAACGTGCTTATTTGTCTTGAAAACAGAAAAGTATAGATTTTTGTACTCTCACCAGGATATAAGTCATATGATGCTTTAAAAAAATATGTAAATGCAACGACAGGCAAAATTATTCAAAAGCATGTTGAAGATTGAATTCTCTCTGAAGGTGATGGAAAATCATATTTTCATTAAAGATTCATTACTGTTGCTTTCATATTCAATACCCAGAGAGTGTTCCTGGTTTTGATTAGAAAATATAGTCCATATGCATACAATAAAAGCCTTTGTAGACCAGAGACTGGCCCATTCTTTCGAGCACACAGTCAAAATAAGATCTGAAGCTGTAGTTATTATGTAGTCAAAAACAATATACTGCTGGAAATTCTTTCGTGCACATTACCTTGATCTTGTGTCTGGTTATTAAAAGTGGTATGAATTGTGCCTGACTGGCAGCATTATGAACGAATGTCATGAAGAGCAGGGTGAGCTGCCTCAATGACTACTGCCCCAGCAGCACTCACATCCATTGTGGTGAAGTGCTTTGAGAGGTTGATCTTGGCCAGAATCATCTCCTGCCTAAACAGGGACCTGCACCTGTTACAATTCGCATATCACCAAGATAGCTCTACAGTGGATGCAATCTCTCTGGCTCTCCACTCAGCCTTGGATCACCTGGACAGTACCAATACCTACACCAGGTTGCTGTTTATTGATTACAGCTTAGCGTTTAATACCATCATACCCTAAGTACTAATCAACAAGCTCAAACCCTGGGCCACTGTAGTTCTCTCTACAACTGTGCCCTTGACTTCCTCATTGGAAGACCACAGTCAGTGCAGATCAGAAATAGCATTGACTACTTGCTGACAATCAGCACTAGTGTACCCCGACGATGCACGCTTTACCCACTGTTCAACTTTCTCCATACCCATGACTGTGTTGTGGCTAGGTATAACTCAAATGGTATCTATAAATTTGCTGATGACACAATTCTTGTCAGAATTTCAGATGGCGTTGAGGAGGTGTATGGGAGTGAGGTGGATTAGCTGGGTGAGTGGTGTGGTAACAACAATGTCAGTAAGAGGAAGTCGTGGGAACACACACCAGTCCTCATCAAGGTATTCACAGTGGAAAGGGTGAGCAGTTTCCAGTTCCTGGAGTCAACATCTCTGAAGATCTATCCTCAGTGCATTGTATTGATGGAATAACAAAGAAGGCATGACAGCAGCTATATTTCATCAGGACTTGATATGACACCAAAGACTCTGGTAAGTCTCTACAGATGTACTGTGCAGCACATTCTAACTCATCGCATCACTCTCTGGTATGGAGGGGCAATGGCACAGGATCGGAAAAAGCTGCAGAGAGTTTCAAACTCAGTCAGCTCCATCATCATGGGCACTAGCTTCCCCAGCATTGAGGGCATCTTAAGATAGTGATACCTCAGAAAGCTGGTATCCATCATTAAACCCCCTCCCCCATCACCCTGGATATGTCCTCTTCTCATTACTACCATCGATGAGGTACAGGAGCCTAAAGGCATACACACTCAATGTGCTTTAGGAACCACTTCCTTTCCCCAATCAGATTTCTGAATGGACAATGAACCCTTGTACATTACTTCAGTATATTTTGCTTTTTTTTTGCACTACTTATTTAATTTTTTTAAAATATTTTCTTTCTTGTAATATATAGTTCTTTATTATTGTGTATTGCAATGTACTGCTGACACAAGACAACAGATTTTATGACATAAAGTCTGCCAGTGATATCAAACCTGACTGAGATTCTGCTCCTGATTCCGGTTTGACTTTGACTCTTTTGCACATCAAAACCTGTCAGATTTAATCAAAGTCATTTAACAATAAAAATAGCCAACAAAAAAAAATCCAGGGCTTAGTCTTGCTATTGCAATGAATTCTGATCAAATGACGTAAATCCAAATTGAAATCAGATTGGTTGCTTTTAAACTTTAATGTCCTTGAAGCCGGAATATGCCAAATTATCATGTCACATAGAATGGTACCATTGTAAGGGAGCCAACACGTTAATACAGACCATCATGTCTATCTATCC